>NW_003852401.1:2018388-2025265 GCF_000181295.1 Otolemur garnettii
AAAAAAAAAAAAAAAGGAAGGAAGGTAGACATGAGTTTAAGAAGACCCCTTTTCCTAGAAAATCATTTAAAGCTAGGCAGTAAAGCTAAGATAATATAAATTTTCCAGGGCACTAGTAGGAATTGATGGAATTACACAATTGAAAGGACAAAGCTGAGGGACACCCCACAAAGCTTGTGACAGATGGGCCATAAAAGTGCTCCCAGACCATGGTGGCTCAGAAACACTCTTCAGTCCTTGAACTTCCTGGCTTCTAGATTGGTTTGCAATGTTTCTCAGCACTTCTCTTTGGCCCAGGGAGGGGAAAAAAGGCCACAATGAAGCTAACAGCCTATTTTGGGTCCTTTTTCTCAGAACAGTGATCACTTTCATATTGTGAGAGTACACGTCTCTGTGCATGCAAAATATTTTGAAGTAAAGCAAAAAAAAAAAAAAAAGGCTTTTGAACCATTTTGTTGTTTTTGTATGCTTATTTTTTGCAATGCCTGGCACAAAGTAATACTCTATAAATGTCTGCTAAATGAACACATTCCCATAAAAACTCTCTGTAATTTAGGAGTGAGGAAGGAGACAAGGATGGGATATGTGTTTATTGCAAAGGCCCTCTGTCTCTTCTGCTTGCTTTCTTTTTCTTCCTTTTGTTTTGTTCAAAATGCTCAGCTCTGCAGTTTCTTTTACCTGGCGCTTTTCAAGAATGTCATTTACCGTGAAGGGATACACCTTCCTTACCCTGTCCAAGCACGTTCTTCATTCCAAGACACATCACTTATTTATTATGTTATGCTAATGAAGATACAGCCCGTGGATTAGAATGTACCATGCTCTGTGAAAGGCAGAAAGAAAAGGAGCCCATAAATACAAAGAATCTGGACCAGAGAACATTTTATTACAAGACTTGCTCCTTTCTTAAAGATAGTAAACATGATGAATTTCTCTTTGCAACTGAATTTATGAAGATAGATGATCCTCTCTGTGGTTGTTTTAACTGGGTTTGCCGTGCAGTCCGGAGCAGAGTTGCAAACCCACACAAATACATTTATTGCCATCCCTAATGACAGGAGACGATGTCGTATGTATGACTGAGTGGGGCTTCAGAAAGTGACATTATGTTTTACCATAGGGATGGAAAAGGATTCATTCAATTTACATGTTTCAGTGGGAAAGGCCTCAGGTATTTCCTGTAAGGAAAGCCTTGGACGGCCTTAAATCCTTCTTTCCCTGCAACTTTTGGGAGTACTCTTTTCAGAGTCAGACTGAAAAAAATAATCTTTTGCTGACACTTTTTCAGATGCCAACGCAGGCACTGGTGGTGGAGCTTTGTACTTGATTCTCAGGCATTCAGTTTACACTTTGGCTTTCTGCTGAGCCGACAGAGAAGGGAGAAGTAAAATTGTGGGGGGCGGGGGAGAAGCAGAAGGTCTCTGAGCTCAGTGTTAAGTGTCTTGCTCACTCCAAGGCTGTTCAAGCCGAGTGCACATGCTCAGCCGCACAAGGGAACTGGCTCCACTTTGCTAATGATGGCAGCGTGCATCATTGGCTATGCAGATCACAGAAGAAAGCCATTCTGCTTAGCTCTAATTCCATCAGGATCATTTACCTTTTGAAGGATAGAAAAGAATGAATTGAAGATCAAAATCATCAGCCTTATTTGGCTTCATCCAAGATTTATGGCAGCTGCTTTCAAGGGCAACTGAAAAAACCAACTGCGGAATTCACATCTGTACCACTTCTTGTCTTTCAATATTTTATAAATGTTACGAGCAAAGTCAACCTCTGGGGACATTAAAATTAAACAGCCTCTATCTTTCCCCTATATTGGAATGAGAGCATATATCAATAATGGCTATATTTAACTACTCTCATCTGTATCCTACCTTTTAGGATTAGCTGTCTCAGAAGCCTACATTTAGTTTACTATTCATTTGCCAGAGGTTATTATAATGTGGGATCCATGTCTTTGTGATGTCAAAAGCATTAAACTTTGATTTAAATTGTTAATAATACAGTGCCCATTATTGCCAGCTTTAGACTTGAATTCATTTTTTTTAAAAGCAAACATTTAAGGGATATCAACCGCTGTTTGAAATGAAGATATATTGTCCTTAATTTAAGTGCCTTGATGTGCAGCCAAAAAAAAAAAAAAAAAAAAAAAAAAACATATGAAAAAAAAAAAAGTACCAGAAGGACATTTGCTGTGATCTCTGAGGAAGTAAATAAGGTTGCTTTGGTTTCTTTAGATGCTTTGATTAGTTTTGACAGCAAGAAATATATCTTGCATCCATATGATAAAAGACTACAATATAAGTGAGGGTGATACGGTGGCTCACAAATTATCCTGAGGATCAAGCACAGTGGGCAAAAATTGATAAAGCAAATTAGCTTTCTATTTGCAAGATGTTTAAGAGCTCTAAACTCTCTTTTCATAGTAAAACATTTTATTCTCGAAGAAGTCCCAAGAGCAGACGTTCCTACAGATCTTTGTGGTGCCTTCTGTTATTTACAATAAACGAATGCCCCTCTCAACTGGCTATGCCATCTTGACTCTTAGCTGCTCCGTTCCTGCTCACAGGAAAGACAAAATGTCAAATGTCAAAGGGGAACTGGGCGTGAGCTAACCAAATGAAGTCTGACTCATGGGAAATGCTTCATATTGAATAAATAGCTGTTGCTGGAACAATTGATGGAACCTTAGAGATCTGAGTTTGAATTCAAGTTCTGCCTCATTTGCTGGTCACTTTGGGGAAGTTCCTTAATATCTCTGATGCTAAACTCAGTATCTTTTCTGCAAATATAGAAATTCTGCCAGGTTCCTCCCATAGGGAGGGGCTTCTCATCCTCAGGTCTTCCGTCTTTGCAACATTCTGTGTTTTGGCTGGAATGTCTGTGTTCTTGTCCCTTTTGGGGCGGACCATTCTCCAAGTCACCTCTTCCAGGAAGCCTCCCTTGACTGCTCCTCTACACATGTGCAACATGGTGGGTCAGGTGTCCTTCTGCTCTTATCCTAGGATCCCTGGGCTTTCAGCCCCCTTGTACAACTGCCTGTGTCTGGGTCTGTCTCCACTGTGAACCCCAGAGACAAATACCCTTCCGACTCAAAGTCGGAGAATTAAATGATTTAACCTATCTAGTAGGTGTCTGGAACAGTGCTTGGTGCATCAATGGGGCTAGATAAATGTTGGGGGTCTTTTCCCCCCTAACTTCTTACTAGGATTTAATATGATACCCACAAAATTGTCCCAAGTATCTATTTCATGTATTTACCTTTGAAGGAACTCAGAGAGAAAGTTAATAATGTCACTGTAATATGACTCCTAAGTGTGGTCCTGTGTGCTGCCACGTTTCCTTGATATGCAAAATGGAAACAGACAGAGAGGGAGGCCTATGACTTACCTGGCGCACTGATGCTGGGATGAAGAGTCTTTGCCCCGCTCTCCTGGGCTGACTTGGCCTTTCTCCTTGGACTCCACTGTCCCTACGGTTTGCTTAGTTCCAGGCGTGCGAGGTCTCCTAACAGTTCTCAGAACGCACCATGCTTTCTCCTCCAGAGGTTTTGTACTTACTCTTCTGATGCCTGGGACGACTTTCCTTCTGGTCGTAGCGCAATTGATTTCTCATCTTAAATATTAACTCCTCAGAGAGGCTTTTCCTGCTTATTCTAACTAAGGTATTGCCCTTACTACTGTTTTTTTGGTATCATAGCAACCTTTTAATTTTCTTTTCCGTTTACCTAAAACTAATTACTGTTTTTATCACCTGTCTTCCCGTATCTGTCTTCTTTCCTGCTCTGGCTGCCATGCCTGGCTCAGTACATAGCGCGGAGTAGGTGCTGAATAGTAATGAGGATATTAACAATATGAGGGGAACTCGCACCTAAACAGCTCTTCCTAGTGCCGGCTGCTGTTCTTTACTTATATAAGCTGTTTAATTCTCCTCAAAATCCTCTTCCCATATTAAAGATATAAAAACCAAGACATGGGGTAGTTAAATGAGTTGCCTAATATTAGACTATGTCATATAGATACATTAGCGGACTATATGCCTGAACTCTAACCATGAGACCATACCTCTCTTCCTCCTTGGGCTTCAGTGAGACTTCTTTTGCTTTTGTGCCAGTTAGATGATGGGCTTCAGCACATGCTACTCCCAGATGTGGCACTTAGTATTTGACAGAACAGCAGAAGCAGGAAGAACTCTCGGACCTTCTTGCCTTTCTCCCCACAGCAGGCCATGAAAGAATCATTTGACCTTCTAGAGCAGGTCCTAAGACTTTCATTCCAGAGGCATCCTCCCTATATCCAGAGAAAAGGAGTATCTTTGTCTTTGAAGACACAGAAACACTAAGAAGAATCTAGACAAATAAGCCTTCCTACAGTCCCCCCAGTTTATCACCACGACATCATATCCTTTTGTCCTCCAGGTACATTTCTCTGTGACTACCTACTCCCCCCCTCCCACCAAACTTAGTATAAAAATGCACAGAATTCTCTATTTCTCTGGGTCATCATGTCTGCAGGCTCCTGTGTCATGTAAAACTTATATTAAATAAATCTGTGTGCTTTTCTCTTAATCCACCTTTTTTTTTAAAATAGAGGTCACAGCCATAAATCTAGTGACAAGTGAAAAGAATTTTTTCTGCCGCATATAGGAAATTGTTTGAATCTGCAAATAGTCACAGTGTCACCTTTATCACCTCGTTCCTGTCCTCTACCCCCAACTGTCTGTCCCCTTCCCTCTCTGCACTGTGAGTTGGCTTTACTTTAGGTTGCCCATTTTCCTGGTTCACAGGGAAGGATGGAGACTGAATTATTTCTTACTTAGGCCATTTATATAAGAAAATATGGTAGTGCTCTGCTTAGAAGACCTTGGTAGGAGGGGTGAAGATTTCTGAGAGAGCAAGTTTAAACACAAATAATTGATCCCAACCTGTGCTTAATGAAAGCATATGTCACTGACACCTCAGTTATGCAAAGCCATCATGGAGCGCCATGTATCTTTTTCATTTTAGGGAAGTTTATTTACAGCTGAAACAGTTTTCATTTTTCACTCTGGCAGGCAGACATTGCTGGGATCTCCGTGTCCTTTTGTGTAAATACACTGAGTGTCTCAGACAACGTTTTTTCCCCTTTAACTGAAGACTCAGTGCCCTTCCTGGAATACCAGCCATTGCACCAAATGACGAGAGGATGCCTCCTGGGGGATGCTGGAGGGGCTTGGGATGGCGGCCCCCACGTTAAACGCCTTTGGACTGCGGTGCTGGGGAGCCGCTCTGCACTTGGACGCTCTGCCTCCTCGCACTGCTCTCTGCTGTCCCTGGGGCAGCTGGTAGGTGCCCTCACTGCTGTTATCCCTGCCTTATGTTATGCCTGATTGTCAGAATGATGGCTTGAGGGTGGAGACACCTCTCCTAAAGAGCCAAATGTGTGGACTTTATGGCAGTCATTTTCTACACAGAAGAGATATTTTTTTTCAATTCTGGATGGTTAGGATGACTAGAATATGGATTTAGGTAAGAAGAAGGGTATTCATTTTTCTTTTCATAAGTATAAATTTGTCTAAATTGTATAAATTATAATTGTATACCTTATGGTTCTAAAATGTATAATTTAATATTAATATGAATATATTGATATATTTAACCCAGAAGTGTTTATCGTGTGCCTACTGAGTACCAGGCACTGTGCTAAGCTCTGGAGTTGTAATCGTGCTGAGCAAAACCAGGTGGGTTTCTGCCTTGGCGCAGCTGCAGACTGGAGAGGCGGGCAGACCATCCAATAAGTGCATCAGTGAAGACTGGGACCCTGATAAGGCGTCCAAGGAGAAGGTGTACGAGGGGGATGGGATCTTGTCAAGAATGTTAGGGAAGGCTTCCCTGAGGAAATGGCCTTCAGCACATGACCTTCCCTTACAAATGACCTTCAAACGTAAAAGATGAGAAGGAAGAAATGAGGCTAGAATTCACCAGACGCTGTCCTTTTTGGAAGGTGTTTTTTAAGCCTATTACTTCACTTTCATTCTTCCACCAACCTGGTGAGCCCTTTGAGCAGAAGATGACTCAAATATCAAGAGAGCTTTTGTGACTTGCCTCAGGTCATCACACGACCAGCAAGAGGTGGAAAGGGAACCAGACAGACGCCCATCTTCTGACTCCTAAGAAGTGAGGGTAGCAGATCTGGGCTCAGACTGTCTTCCTATAGTTACTATTTAGGCAAATGGTGTTCTTCTAGTTATTATCTGGCCTTCAGCATTCTCCAGTGTAAAACGGAGACTATTTAGCATTTGTTTCACAGAGCTTCTGAGAAGCTATGTTGCAATGGCACGATACTTAGCAAATGATTATTCTTTTCTTTTAGTTCCTTCCTTTGTGACCTTGTTCCCTCTCCACTGTTCTACCCTTTGCATGCTCTAGAGGAGGAATGCATCCTGTAATAAGAGTGAGCCCTCGTAAATCATCCCTTATTCTACTAGTCTATGTGTACATTAGTTCAGGGACCTCTGCGGGGATACACGTGCTTAAAGTAAATACATCCTTTTTAATATCAGGACAACATCAGGACAGGACATTACACATTTATTGTTAGGTATCTAAAAACAGCATGTGCCAGATGCAGAGAGTTAACGCTCCCACGTAGCTGTTGTGTGCTGATTCACTCGTAGGACCAGGCCACTACTGGTAACTTTTGTCGCTTACAGAAGCTCAGTGTTAAATTAATCCTTAGTTGTAGAAACTAACTCACTCCAGCAATCTGGTACATCAACCTTTCTTTTCATTAAAATGTATTTTGATCATTAAATTTTTGTATGGTTTTTTTCATGGCAAGCTACTCTGAGGAACCAGAAAGTTTATAAAAGACAAGGCATAGATTATAAAGAGTCCTGG
>NW_003852401.1:2025636-2033801 GCF_000181295.1 Otolemur garnettii
AAAAAAAAAAAATATGGATGGTAACAGCTTCTTTACAGATGCTAATTAAATAAGAGGGATAAACCTGTGAAAGCTTCCTCATCTATAAAATAAGGATGATAATATTCTTTGTAAAATGCTTAGCACATGGTCTAAGCATTATATGGTCTGGTACATAATAAAAGATGGCTATTATGATGGGGCAGATATTATGCTAAGTACCTGACGGCTAGAACGCGAGGAAGGTGTACATGTGTGTGAGCACACGCATGTGTACGTACTTGACGTTAGGGATGTATTGGGAGGCCATCCCAGGAGCCTCAGTTCAAGCGCAGCTCTGAGTTCTAGTCACTGTTGACTGTCTCTAAGTAAGAGTGTTGACCTTGGGTGGTAGCCTCCACGTAGGAAGTCACTAGGCAATGTGAAATACTTTCTGGCTGGAGTTTCTTACCATTCTAGATTAGACTTCAAGACAAAATCTACAACGATATTTCCTTCTTGTTTCACCTCACCTTTGATACTCTATATTGGTGGTCCCCAACCCCCAGCCCCCTGCCCCCCACCATGGCCTGTTAAGAACTGAGCTGCACAGCAGAAGGTGACCAGCGGGCAAACAAGTAAATGTCCATCTGTATTTTTGGCTCCTTCCCATTGCATGCATCATTGCTCAAGCCCTGCCTCCTGTCAGACATTCTTCCCTGCTCCCTCCTTTGTCCATGGAACAATTGTCTTCCAAACTGGTCCCTGGTGCCAAAAAGGTTGAGGACTGCTGCTCTACATGGTTAGTTTTTCTTTAAAACTAGATGGCTGCACGTCACTGCTGAGCTGGGATGTGTGTATAGGCTATTGATGGCCAAAGTTGAGCTTTGCAGCTTTGATTACCTGCCATATTGCTGATATAGCTGCTGAATGTGGTGGAAGCTGTGGGAGGAGATGAGGACCTGGCACTCAGGATGTTCTTGCAAAGACCAAAGACGACTGAGGTGAGGAAAGGGCCAGAGCATGAGGGCTGCACATGAAACTGGTAGCTAGGAGGAAGGTTGAGTATCATATCTGACACAAAAAAGAGGGTTGTAATAAGGACCCTACCTTCGCTGGATCTTTCAGAGACAATGATCAGATGCTGTGTAGAAGGTGGGTAATTTTCCTGTTTAGGAGATTAGTCAGAAAGCTTGCTGATAGAAGTGAATTCAAGGTCTGACTATTAAGTTTGTGTACTAATCCTAAAAACTGCTACCTAAATCTTTGCTGAATATCATTATTGTTCCCCTTTGGGAAGCTGTGCAATGATGACAATGCCAAGTCCACCTTTCAAAGCAAGTTTGGAGCTCTTTCTCTGCACTGGCCATCAGAGTATTGTTGTATTACCTGTCATGTCCTGAATGTCATCCTTTCAATATTTCATTTATCTTTGGGCAAAGATCCTGTTTCCATGTGATATCACAAGAATGTTAGGGCTTCTTGTGATCCAGGTCAGGTTAATAGGGAGAGTGTTTAATGGATAATAACTTCCTCCCAGACAGTGCCGTGTGAGCTGGTGCACTGTAGTGATGCAAGAGTTCTTTTTTGCATAGACCTTTTTCATGCCAAGATTTTCAGCTAATATTTCCTAACTGTTTCTCTATCAATGTTTACATGGTCAGCTCTGCTTTTCACAGTCAGCTGACAATTTTGGCACACAGTTTGATGAATTTTGCGATGTTTTCATCAGTTCTGCTCACTAGTAGGTGCCCTTACTCCTCTTCATCAGCGGCGTTTTCTTCCCCCTCTGAAAAAAACATTCAATCCTTTTCTACGCTGCCATTTTCTTCATGGAATTATACCTATAAATTTGGAGTAACATGCCCTTGATTGCACTCCCACCCTTGCCAAGTTTAACAAGAAATTTAATGTTTGTTCATTGCTCTAATTTAAGCACTAACATTCTTGTGATATCACACAGAAACATGCAACAACAATAATGAATCCACTTGGCAAGACACTGTCACACATCATCATGAACACAGCTGTGAGACATTGATATTCCAAAGTTATGAAACCTTGCTGAGTTGTTTGTACAATTCTGTCAATGTAAGTGTATGGTGGCAAGTTCATGAACTTAACTGTCAAACCTTATATACAGGTACCATATAGACTGGTGAGGAGAGGACATCATTTTAACAGTTTTCTATATGTGGAATATATTTAAGGATTTCCTCAAGGTGTAACATTCATGAGAGCCTTATGGCCAAGGAAATAGTCAATGTTTTTCAGTTAATCTGTGTCTTTTAATTGGTAAATGGTGACATAAAGACAAGGTAGATGGAGAGCAAAGGAATGAAAAGATTTGTAATTGTTTCTGAGAATTTATTTACTTAAAAATAACTGAAAAGGGATTCTGATATATCACAGATTGAGACCAAAATCCATTTGTTTGCCCATCTTATTCAAGAAATATTTATTATGCCAGCTGAGAATATGTACCTTGTATTTTTTCCCAGAAGATAGCACTAGAAACATACGTGAAAAATTGGGCAGGTGGTTTTCAGTTAAGAGATAGAATGAATAAATTGTTTTGAAAGAAAGTGGATTCCTCATCCTTCCTGCTTTCTTTCCTTCCTTTATTTCAGTGATTTTCAACTTATGTGCTGTGAGAGGATCTTAAGTGTGCTATGAAAATTTTTAAAGGTCATTAGTTAAATTATTTTCAAAAGAAGTCCAAAGCACAGTGACTATATTCTTTTCCTTTTTTTTTTTTTACTTTTTTGTTTTTGATCAATGTAATTTAAGTGTATTATAGAAGTTTAACTATAGGTTCAAGTGGGTTGTGAGATGAAGAAGGATGAAAAAACACTGCTTTATTTAATAACAAATTCTATATTCCATTTTATATGCCAGATATCTTTCTAGTGCTGTAGATTTACAGTCTAGTGGGGCTACATTAGACAAAATAAACAAATTAATCAAGTTGTTAGTGTTACAAAAGTAAAGTCAGATAAGGAGGTGCAGGGATAGTGGGAGGAGGAGGGAGAACTATTCTAAACTTGATCCTGGAGGCCTCTCTGAGGAGGTGGCATTTGAGTAGTGTCCTGAATGAGGTGTAGGGGTAGATTGTGGAGGAAAGTGTTTAGGTAAAGAGAAGACCAGGTATGAAATCTGGTGTTTATAAAACAGCTTGACATTTTTGAGGAATAAAGCCAGTGTGGTTGGAATTCAAGTTAGAGGAAGGTGAGAAGAAGGCCTAGAGAAAAGTCCAAGGCAACACATGGTAAGGCTCACAGAACACAGGAAGGAGTTTGGTTTTTACTCCTTGGGGAGTTTCAAACAGGGGGCTGATAGGATCTAATCAACTGTTTTAAGGGAAAGTGGTGTGTAGTAGGAGAAAATTGGGTGCTTTTGATTTCATTCTGTTTGATTTCTTATATGTTAAAGAAACAAACAGTATTTATTAGATGAGACACTAGGAAATACGGATACTGCATTATTTTCTGTCCTATAGAATTTTGAAAAATTTTCTAACTTGAACTTAAGTTTCACTAATTTAGCTATGAACACATCAAACCAAACTATGCATTTGATATAGTTAGACTATAGCAAAATAATAATTCACTCCTTTAGTAGTTTGAAGCTTTTTTTTTTTTTCCTGCAGTGACCTATTTGTATATTATTTACTTATTTACTTAGGAAGTTTGCCATCATTGTCTAGATCGACTCTAGAAAGCATTACATGGTTTTTGTTGTGAGGGTTTCTACTCTGGGCAACAATGATAACAATCAGTAGAAAACAGCCTGCTGTGTGCCAGGCGTGGTTCTAAGCATTCTGACTTACTTAGTACTCACATTAATCCTCTGAGTATTGTCAAAACTTTAAGGAGGTTTCAGTCTAGGTCCCATTGCTTGTCACACAAGGATCCAATAATTGAGACAACAAAGGTTGCCAAGGAAGAAAGAAATTTTTAATACAATAGACGTCTTATCAGGAGAATTGGGAAGCTGTCTCAAATCCATCTCCCTAAGACAGATCATGGAATTTTAAAGGGGGAGCCACATACCCTGGGGCAGGTCATGGTGTGTTTTGCAAGGGGCCATGTGCATTGGGGGCAGGTTGTGGAGGATGGTGAACCTTGGCATCCAGAAGTCTGCCTGAGCCCTTCAGAATCTTAGGTCTTTCTTACAGAAAATCCAGTATTTCTGGGAAACAACTCAAAAGATCAAGTAGTTAAGGGAGAGGATTATATAGGGGTCATTCAAATTTGTTCAGTGAGGGACCAGTTACATGAGTTTGATCCTATTATAGTCTTCATTCTACCATGAGGAACCTGCAGCTCAGAGCAGTTGAGAAACCCGTCCAAGGACACACAGGTAGGCAGGATCAAATCCTGGCAGACTAAGCTAGGGTCAGTCTTCTATACTGCCTTTCCACATGAAGAGAAGTGCCACTGACTCAGACAGGTGCCAAACTGCAGTTCTGACCACAAGATGGCTTCAGAAATTTCTTTAGCATGCTCAGACTGCTGTCAGGGTCCTCTCCTTTACCCAGGCTTCAGTCTAGCCTTGCTGCTTTACAGGTCAGAGTAGAAGCTTCTCTAGCCACCACACTCACTTCCATCCCTCTGGGTCTTCTGCCATCATGGCACAGCTCCTATCCCTGTTCATGGATCTCAATTTCAAGCTAGCGTCTTCCTGTTCTCAGCATTGGCTGCCTCTGATCCCAGCTGCTTGGAAAGAAGGAGGGGAAGCGTGGCCTGATTTTGTGATGCTGGCTCACCTGCTCCAGGGGACCGGGATGAAGGACAAGAAGACAGGGCTTCCTTCTTATGACTGCTGAGATGACAGTGGAAGGGAGCCTCGTCCCTGGGGACCCTCGTTCAGGTGGTTTTCTCAAGTCTCACCTGAGGCTGGTGGCCTCTGCTGTTGTGATCATTGGAGGACTTTCAGCTTCATGGAGAGTCCCTGTGGAAGGCTTCCAATGTCCTTTTGGGCTGTACTTGTCACACTCCCTTCTTAGGTTTCTTTTTTTAGTTTTATTGAGATAAAGGATTCAAAATGTGCTTATAGGTGGCTTAATATGGCAAATCTCTATTTCACTTAAAATTTGCTCTGTTACTATTGCAAGACAGTTATGAGTTTAGTAGCAAGTCTTTATGTAATTGGCTGTCTGCACGCTTGGCCCAGTGCTGCCTAGGGAAGACCCAAGGCCCCTCACATGTCCCTCCCTAATTCCTTCATGTAGAAACTGCTCCATTGCAGCCTCTGAGGGGAGAGAGAATAGGGTTGGGGTGGGGCTGTACTCAGTCTTTGAAAACAACTCTTGGTGCTTCACTGCTCAGACCTTAGGGAAGGAGTAACCTCTCAGCCTAAGCCCAGACACACACAGTATGCACAGGTGCACATGCTCAGGTTTGCCTTGCCTTTCCCCACAGCCCTCTGGTGACACAGGGTGGGCTGATGGTTGTGGGCGGTGGTTGATAGTGCAGCTGGGACTGTTCTGGAGCTTCCCGGAATGCCCTGGAGGGATGGTTGGTCCCAGCAGCTGAATGCCTCCTTTACAATATGAGGTACTTGCTTTTTTTAGTACTCAGTTTTGGGCCTTGTTTACAATATAAGAACAAAGGAAAAAAAAAAAAAACTCCTTTGACAAGCTGATACAGAAAGAATTCTGTTCCCAGATGTTTCTATTGTTCCTTTTTCTTTTCTTTTTAACCAGGAAGGCTAAATTATTTGTTTAAAGATATGTAGCAAGAAGAGGCCAGATCTGGGGCTAGGACCTAAGTATTCTGGGATCATATTTATGATTGTTATTATGTTACTCAATTTTTTCCCCATAAAATATGAAAACTTTCTCTTTTTATCTCCACTATATGTGAAGTGAATCATGAAGCGTATGACAAAAAGCAAAGTTCAAGACTATCTGCTTTCCTTTGGCTTGTACCCTGGGCTACCAGTGCTAAGAAGCACCAGATGTGACAGTTGGGCTGATCTAATCCCTCCTTTTGTCCAGGAGGCAGACGATTCAGGCATTCCTCTTAATGTATGTTTCCCACGTTGGTGCTCAGACTGCTGATCAGGGGGTCACAGAGGGCACCACTGTAACCTTGCATTGGGATGAAAAGCCAGGCCGGGTCCCTGGCTGGAGAGATCAGAGAAGGCAGGGACAGGAGGTGATTGTCATATACACAGACTAGTCCAGGGACACGGTAGAAACTGTTCAGCTTCTCCCCTAAATTATAGGTCAGCCTCTCTTTCTTCCCAAATTACCTCTCTGCCACCCTGTGTGGTTCTGTTGGGACAACCTTTTGTGGTGCTGGGAGCTGCATTTTATACATGTAGCGTCCATCAGAGGAGTTCACGTGAGACGACTATGCTTGTGTGATCACAGAAGACTATTTTATGCTTTTTTGAAGTCAGGGTGCTCGGGGTAGAGATGTAAGTACCGCACAGCTCGTTAGCCTTAGCCCTGCCATATACACAGAGCCTGACTACACAAATAAACTCCCGTAAAAAAGGAAATAGCGCTGAAGGACAGAAGACAGGTCCCCAGGCGTGTTCTTTAAGACCCTCGAGCCATCTGTTCCCAAAGCCTCTCCAGAGTTCAAGTTCTGTGAGTCAATCCATTTCTTTTTCTTTTTTACTTCTATTTTCAGGGTATTCGAGTCATATTTCTGTCACTTGCAACACAAAGTCGCACAAGGGCACTTGAAATGGCCTTAAATTATGACTAAAACTTTAGCAAAATTAGAAATCTAGGAAAAGGTAAACGACTGCATCATCCAAACCTGAAAGGAAATTGTCTCTATTATTCTCTTCATTTCCACTAAGTATGGAACGCAGAGCCATATTTTCAATATAAGCTTATGATGGTTGTAATACATTGGACGACGTCTCCAGGAATGGTGGGAGAAGAGGCACCGGGAACAGGGTCGCCGTTCTTCTGTCTAGCCTGCTGTGTGTGCTGCTGCCTGAAAACAAGTGACAGATGACTTCCAAATTCCTCACAACCACCATTTTCTCCAAACATACCGTTTGTGGCAGCACTTGCCTCAAAAGCCCTCCCCACACACCATCTATTTGTTGCACACAGGGAAGCTAATCCTGGGAGGCCCGCGGGCTGCTTCCTGCTTGATCGGCTTTCTGCGACAGGTGAAAGATGAAGAAAACAGCAGGGTGCAGGGGACAAGAGGGCTCTGCTCCACAGAAGGGCTCCCTCCAGCCATGAGCAGGTGGAAGCTTTATGTCCCATGATTAAAGAGGCCGACACAAAGCTCATCTCACCACATGCAGCTCTGCCGGGAAGGAAAATGGGGAAGGCAGGGTGTTTTTCTTATTCTTGAGTCCTGTTTTTGAAAGAAAGAGTGTTGGAGTTCTGAAAAATCCTCAGCGGCCCCCAGGCGGGGAGGGGGGAAAGGCTCGCTTTCGGGGCTGGGGCGGCTGAAGGCACAGCTGCACTTGACATTGCTGGATCCTGCCACAAGATGGCAGCCCTACTTTTCAATCGTTGTTTCCAGCGTCAGTCTGGAGGAAAAAAACTTGTTCCCATCATTGCAGAACAAATGCAATCTTGACTTAGGTTTCATAATTTATGAAGCTGACTTCATATCCTACCTGGAATCGTGTGTTACCATGTTTCCGACAGAGTTAGTAGCATTGTGGTATCATTCTTATTAATGCGGGCTCACCTCTTCCTCCTTCCTTCCAACTCTGCTTCTGCCTGGAGGGGGAACTCGTCCCTGCCCGGCATCCGGGAGCAGCCTAGGGTGGGACAATGCTTCTCAAACTAACACGGGTGCCAGACCCAAGTTTGTTGAAATTTCCGATCTGTTGCGGGCTAACAATATTATCACACAAAATAAAAATGAATAAGTAACACAATGAAGTGAAAAAGACATACAAAGTGCAAGTCCAGTTTTATTTTAGTTTCAGTGGGCATAACCGTGCATTTTAATAAATAGAATCAAACCAAAATAACATTGGAAGAAAAATCCACAAAAACCATATAGTTGCTCGTTAAAGGTGTGTGTACAGGTGATCATTAATAAGCCACTACCATTATACTTGAAAATTTTGTTGTCTGGCGATCACAACTAAATAGCAATCCCCCTTCAACTGCCTAGATGCACACGCTGAATTAACTGTGCGCACAATGGAAAAAGTTTGAATGTGAATACACTAGCTTGTTTCTTGCTTAATTTATCTTAATCTGGGTCAGA
>NW_003852401.1:2034244-2038743 GCF_000181295.1 Otolemur garnettii
CATTTTTATTTTCTTTAATAAATCACTTACACATGAGTCTTTGTCTCAGTATCTGCTTCCAGGGAACCCAGCCTCAGGCACAATCAGATTTAGAGTACTTGAGAAATAGGCATGGCAGACCATAAAAATGTCTTTATGTATAATATTTTGAGTCTTTTGCTTTCAGAGATGCTGATGTCTCATTGTTGGTAACATAATCCAAATGGCCACTTTAGGAAACAAATCAACCTAATTTAACTTCTATGGCTTTCTGGAAGCTAGACAAACCAGAGATATTTAGTGTACCAATTTTCTTACCACATATTTGGAAACACTTGACTAAGATCTGTGATTTTTTTTTTCTCCTTGATTTCAATTAATCTATACCCAATTGTTTACCCGTAGAGGAGGTAAATGTAAAAGCAACTTCCTTCTAAGGGTTTGAGGTGTGACTAAAAGAGATTTTATTTTTTTCCCCCTGGATATTTTTAAAACAGTTGCATCTATTACATAGTAATCCGTTTTAGATGACGCCCTCTAAAAAGCCATTCTGAGACGGGTGCTTTTCATACAGCTGTACTTGGAATTAAACAATATGACAAAACATAACAAATTCAAACTAATTTGGAGGAACGCTATTGTGAATTAGTGAGAACAATTAGAGAACATTAAAAATGGAGAGCAGTTTTATTACCTTAAAGTATATATGTGCGGTAACATCAATCGCACTTTATTATAGACACCTATTATATACTAGACATTTGCGTTATGTCATTTAATTATCACCAACAACCCTGAAAATGAGGTATTTTTCTTCCCACTTTTTAAAAATAGATGAGGCATGGAGAAAGTAAATAACTTTTTCAAGCCTTGCAATTAGTAAACAAGAGAGCTAGTGTTTGAATCTAGGTCTTCCTACCAAGCCATGCTGCTTTACAGCTCAATGAAATTAGCTAACTGAATATTGACATATCCCATCAGCTTTAAGGAAGGGTTAATAGCTATGTGTAATTGACGCTTGTCTGCCACAGAGTATTGTTAAAGTGCTGGTAACACTTTAAAGAAAAATATCAGAAATCTCCCTTGCCATCTTGTTCAACAATAACTATCACCTGACTGTTTCAGGTACCCTATATTCATATTTCATTTGGTCTTCACAACAATTCTGAGGTGGGTATCATTAGCATTATTTTATAAGTGGGGCAAATGGAGATGCATAGAAACTTCACATGACTTGTCCAATGTCATAGATAGGAAGTGGGAAATATGGGATTTTGACCATGGAATCCAGGAGCTCAATAGCTATGCTATTTACCACTAATGCTTAGCTATGCCTTCTGTATAGAGAAAGCAGGTTAGCTGAATCAGTGGGTGGGAATACAAAAGAACGAAGTTAACGATTTCCTGAAAGCACTTTGTTTTTCATTGGTACCAAGTAGGTCTAGAAGAGGAGGCAGCAAAGCCAGAGGTGTGACAAAAGCTTGGCTTGATGTTGAAGGGTGCTATGTTCTTATTCCTCCATATCTGTTTTCTCACCCACTTGATTTCTTTCCTATCATTCACCTGTAAACAAAACCACCGTTCACTGTTTTTTGGACTGGGCTCCTATGAAATTCAGAAGGTTCATTACAGCCAGGTGTTTCTCAGCACCTGGTGTGTCTAGTCTGCAGAGAAGGGGATTCGTAGACAAACAACAGGACTCATTGTGGACCACACAATTAATCATTCTAGGTTTCTGATTTGTTTCTTGAAACTTGCTATGTTCCTGTAATGGGAAAAAGACAGCTTCATTTATCACACCTTACCTCATGCTGCTCCTCGGCACCCTCCCCGGGGCCCCCGCCCTCCTGAAACTTCTGAAACATCTGCTGTGGGTACCATGGCAGGAGTTTCTCCGTGTTCCCTATTATTATACACTCACCTTCTCAGCATCCTGGTTTTAAGCTTTCCTAGTGTGACTGAAGGCTAAAAGGCCAATATACTCAAGGAGGTGAACAATTAGCAAGTGCATTACTTATGGTGCCATTCACAGTTCTTTGCCAGTGATTACATTGGCACGTATGGAGATGACATAGTGCTTGATTCTGTTAAGAGAGCACTGGATTGGGAATGAATTGTGCTGGATTGTTGTCTTGGCTCTGCCATTAAACTTTGTCTAAGTTTGGGTGAGTTGCTTCATCTCTCTGGACTTTATTTCATTTAGCAAGACATCTAGTCTCGAGTAGTGTTTCTCAATGGCAGATGCATATGAGAGTCATAGGAAATGCCCAAAATAGTGATGCCCCAGGTCATAGCCCAGATCAACTAAACCAGAATCTGAAAGACCAAGAGCCCTGACTCTGGTATTCTTGTTAAAGCTCCTCAGGGGATTCTTTTAGTTTCTAAAAGGTAAGCACACGTATGGATATGTACAAATGTACATATAAACACATATACATGTATATAAAATATTCTTTTAAGATGAGAAAATTAAGATTATGTTTGTATAAAAGGGAAAAACCAAGTGGAAAGAGGAATGTGATGAACAGAGAGGGCGAGTGAATTGGTGGACCCACATCCTTGTAATTTAGTTGAGGTTTCTATAATGAATTTCCACGGACTGGATGGTTTACAACACCAGAGATGGAGGAGGCTAGAAGTTGGAGGGCAGGATGCCGGCATGGCTGCATTCTGGTGAGGGCGCCTTCCTGGGTTGCAGATGTCTGTTTTCTCCTGTGTCCTTACATAGTGGGAAGAGTAGGAGAGCGCCCTCTGGGTTTTCCTTTCTTTAAATTTCAGATTAATATGAGGGTACAGATGGTTAGGCTACAATGTTTAGCATTTGTTAGGTAAAGTGCCCATTGTAGTTGTGTCTTTTATGAGGCCCCTGCTCATGATGTAATTACCTCCCAAATGCCTTGGCTCCTTAACATTGCTATATTGGGGGTTAAGATCGCAGCATATGAATTTTGGGTAGACACAAACATTGAGTCCATTACACCTTGAAAAGGCAAAAGATCTAAAAAATTCTCAAGTGGCAGGATTAGCTTTAGACATTTGTGCATCAAGTATGTTCGCAGGTAGAAGGCCAGACTGGACGAGAACGGATGCTGGCAGGTAGGTGCAGAGGGTGGCAGAGATCCATGGAGGTTCTCTTCCTGCTGCTTCTGCTGTTCGAAGTGAGGGAGAAGGCCAACAGAAGGGGTGGGAAGGGCAGTGCTGGAGAGGTTTGGGAAGAGGGACTTGTGAAAAATCACATACAAGAGTAGGGGAGTAACTGTGCTAAGCAAATATTGTGTGCTGGCTGGGACCATCAGGAGCCTATTTTGAGGTTGGTGGTCGTGAATTTGAAGTGAAACCTGTCAGTGTAGTTGTCTGTTTTTTGCTGGCTGGGATCCTGCTAAGCTTGGAAAGACTTCCTGTTGATTTCCAGAGTCCCAGATATTGGTTTCTTCTTACATACCAGCTGCTATGTTCTGTCCAATCTTGTGTCAGCTATTGCCTTTGATGGTCCAGAATAGCCACTCCTCCTCTGCCTGAAGCTGGCTGCTGCAGCTGGCTCAGATCCCCTAACTCCTTTCTGGCTTTAAATAGTGAGCTTGGGCCAGGTTCCTGGCATGCCTGAGTTCCTGAGCACTTACCATCTTTTCCCTCCAGTCATTGATGAGTTCTGGAAGGTAGACAGGTATGTGCCACAAAAATGAAAGTGATAAAGGAAACGGCTAGTGAGTTGAAGCTTACGCTGGAGAAGCTACCTGGGAACCTTCATGATTCGAACAAGACATCATAAGGCAGCAATTGTGGTTTTTTCCCCTTCTTCCTCAGACATTCAAATATGGTGCACATGAATAGTAAAGTAATACATCCAAGATCTTTCAGTTAGATTAGGGAAAGTGCTTTTGATTGTCTGAAAGTCATCTTAGGTGGTAAGTGGAAAACCAGGTTGTGTAAAGTGGTAAACTTTCAGACCAAGCTAAAGCAAGTAGCAAACTTCAGAAAAACGCAGGCTCTGTGATGACCTTTATCTGAGACAGTAGAAACTGAATAAATGGAAATTTTGCCTTATTCCTTTGAACTGCAATTCAAAGAGATTGGGAAACCAGGAGCTCACAGGTGATCAAGTGGGAGTCATTCAGATAGAATCACATAGACGCTGAGCTCCTCTTGTTGAATAGGTTCTGTATAATAAATATCTCTAGATTTTGGCATTGAAAAGTGGAAGGAAAGAGGCCCCACTGTTAGTTTGGCAGATTTATCAAGCTGAGCTATGTCAATTGTATTATGCTGTTTCCAAGAAGACAGTAGAGCCTGTGAAATCTAGCAGTGTCTGTCACCACTTGACATATTGGCTAAAACAAAAGCAGATTGAGGAAATGACTCACAATAGTTAATTGTTTCAGTAGTCAGTCTTTCCCATCTGCACAGTGTGTTGAATTTGAGGACATCTGATGGGAACTTTGTGGAAAATTAATGCACCAAATTGTTTTCAAGAAGCAAGCCTCCTCTTGGCTTTTTTAGTAGCTATATGTCAGCATCTAAAA
>NW_003852401.1:2039530-2040019 GCF_000181295.1 Otolemur garnettii
GGGGTGAAAGAATTCCGGCTGTTTATCCTGAATTGTAGTCACTCAAGCTATCAATGCCATATTTTTGTAGTTGTGCAGAAGTGTGATGTTTTCTGAATGGACTGACTATAAGGAATGAGGACATCCTGTTTAATAAAGAGCAAAATAAATCTAACAAGGGACTTCATGACTCTGAAGAGCTGGAATGAAGAAACACTCTCTTTTGTAGAACTTGATCAGATAAAACTCAAACTTACAGCCCAAATCATAAGCAGGCAGTGGCTCACAATAGCAAAGGATACATCCGCAGAACATTCTAAGGACATAGCCTCTCCCAGAGGAAATAAGCCCCCTGTCCTTTCTGCTGGCAGTTCTGCAGGGTCATTGGCCAGCATTGGCAAAACATCGTTAAAACTTGTTATAGTCTGAGGCAGCCTGTTCACAGTTTATGTATTCCCAGCTCAGGGAAGTCTACCACAAAATTAGAAGTATATTCAATTTCTTTTTTTT
>NW_003852401.1:2040229-2057563 GCF_000181295.1 Otolemur garnettii
GCCAGTAACTCAGTTACCATTTTTACCAACTCAGTTACTCCTTCACCTATTATGAAAAGCAAACTATTCATATTCCTTTGCTACTAAAGACACTTTTTAGTATTTGTGGAGGCCACTGAAAACTGTCACAAAGTAGAAACCATGAATCACAAAGAATATAAGTGAAATAATTTTGCTCCTATAGACAGATTCTGAACATTTCCCCCTCTGTATCTCTGATTTCCATTTCATATTTTGTCATGTGAAAATGCCCCCCCCCTTGGTTTTATGTTAAACTGAATAAGCAGTTCTGGTAAATTAAACCCACATATAAACAATAGATTTGGACAGCTCAATTTTGGTCCTGAATTCCATTAGAATGGTCTCTTCTCCTCTACTTTATTATAATGTCTGATTCTTTTCTTCTTGTAACCCACTTTTATATTGAATATCACATTCATGCTCAGATATGCCAAACTACTATGAGTATATATACCCATTGCCTTGCTTAGGAAAAGTACCGAATTCAAGTTTGAAATGTTTACACTTTTGAAAAAGAAGGAGATATTGATTAAAAATTTAATGAGAGCAAAAGGAGGGTTAACAGGGATTAAGAAAACACTTATGGGATTCCAAAAAGCATTATATACTAACTTCTTTATAAGGGTAATATCACTGAATACAGCACTATGAACTGGGATCCCCATTTTACAGATGATGACTCTGAAGTTCAGGGACCCTATACAGTTTGCTCATACTATAAAGCTGTGATTTGAATCCAGACCTTTGGGATTCTCAAACCCTTTGTACAACTTCACAATTTGTGAAGAAAGGAGCTTATCTGGATTCAGTGTATATTTTCTTCAGGGAGTGTCCTCAAGAAAGACATAATGAAGGCCAATAATACTGAAAAATGAAAATGAAAACAAGCAAGTGACTGCTCAGGAAGGAGGCAGGTTTCTTTGCAGAACTGGGAAAGATCTTAAAGCCAGGGAGAAATTGTAATTGAATACGACTAAAAGAATGTGGAAGTTCTGATAAAAAATTCAAGGCACAAAGGTGGTGTAAAATTTTATAACAATATATGACACGGCTGTTTTCCTCAGGGAGAAGAAATAACATCAGTCATGAGACTTTAAGTCATCAGGCTGGAGGAAAACTACACAGACATGCTTAGAAGCTGTAAGCTGCAATGGTAAAGATGCCAAAGTGAGTGTTCGTAGAAGGGCATGATAACAAGGATTTAGGGGAAAGACATGAATAGTTTTGGAGAAGGTTAGGATATTTTTGTTATTTTTCAAGTGCTATTGATTATATAATGCCTTTAATTTATACAGTTCAGATTGAGTCCATCTATACCATACTTCTATTTAAAAGTATAAGGGGAGACACAGGGGAAAAGATGGATTATCCTGGTGGAAATCAGTTATAATTAGAGTTTATAGCTGTCAGCCAAGAGCCTTGAAAAACTCATACTCCAAATAACCCTCTTTGCATTGCCAACACATTTATTCTTTCTTCATTTTATTTTTAGAAATTCAAAACTTCATTGTCTCAATATGACATGGTTTCCTTCCAAAATCCCTAATGAGTTTAAGCTGTCTAAAAGGGAAAGGCTGTGGCAGAACAGGTAGAAATGTGGAGGGCTGTTGGTGAAAGCAGGAAAAGCTTTATAGGAGTGTAGGACGTTCTTGTTCTGTGTTCAGAACAAAGAAGCACACTTAAAATAATGCCTTGAATATATTATGAACAGGGAGTTTTTCCTTAGTGTACATCTTATTATTCCATTTCTTTCTCTTGCTCGATAAATTCATGGCACAAAAAAAGCATTGCTTTTATGTTTTAATTTTCTAGCAGCATGCTGTATTGGACACAGTAATTAATGAAAATTATAGGCTAAACATTTTAAAGTTTGTCTTTTATGCTTTAATCCTTGTTTAAAAAAAACTCAGGTGTGTCTGTGTGTGTATGGGGGAAACGTGTGCAAACTCTCCCTTGAAGTCTTCAACCAATGCTACATAGAATATAAGGTCTAAAACATGAGGTCCTATATAAAAGAGATTGTTTTCTTACTCGTGCAGCATGACTTTAAATGTAATATTCACCTGTTAAGAATCTTTACTTGCTAGATCCATTTACATTTCAAAAAAGAAATAACCCAGACAATATGTTCTACTAACAAAATTAAGTATTGTTGAGCTATTTAAAAAAAAAAAAACAACCCTGAAAACATGGTTAGAAGGACATGGTGAATAATATTTTATAACTTGGCTCATGTGACTATATTATATAACAAAATAGGGTTTTCTTCCAATTTTTCATTTTATAATTGAGCATAGCAACAAAGAATATTGAATTGGGCTAGGTGACCTAAGGAAATGAAATTCTTGCCCTCGTTTAGAAGTGAATACATTTTTCACAGAACATTCTGGCTGGAGAAGTTAAGTGGAAACTATAGAATAAATAAACAGTGATTTCCCAAACTTTTTCCAGATTAATTCTAATCTTAGAATCTTACATTGAAACAACATACAAGGACCTCTTCATTGCTGTCCCATATAATGCAATACTATTTCTTGAAAGCTTTTAAAATAAAAGAAAGGATTTGTGGTACAAGAAAAATGAAGGTAGAAACAGATAGGGGAAGAGTGGGTCATAATATATACAGCTACAATTACACTGCTATACTTCCTAGTAGATATTCAAAGAACTAATTAAAAAAACATACTGATCAATTGCAGGAAGGCAAGATGGCACATTAGAGACATTGCTCATGGTAACTTCCCGACTGCAAGGTAGAATACTGGACTGAGTTGCAGCTCAGGTATGGATTGCAAGAAGAGACAGGAGAGATGTCTGGGGACCTGAGAAAAACTTCAAAGTTGGCAGAGAACATGATAGGAGAAGTTTGTGGTGCAGACCAAACCCCGAGAGGCTTGGAGCTCAGTGACAGGGTAAAACTGAAAACAAAATATATTGAATACACTGCTATCCTCCATGAGCCCAGGAACACTGACTAAATAGAAAAAGTGGATTGAACTAGGTGAGCCCCAAGAGTTTGGGCATCCTAAGGGACAACTCATAGGAAAGTGTCACCAGGGACTGGAGGGCTGGCTTTCTGACTCCTGGACACCTCCTCCTCCACACCTCCTCTGTTCTGATAGTTGTAACCCCTCTCCCCAAATTATGATGGGGAGAGTACTCAGAGTTGAGAAACACAGGAGCAGACAGCTTCTCTAGGGTGGGTGTGCATTTCTGGCTCCAACTGGCATGGAGGACTGGGCCACCATAATTTGAGAGCTTCCTGCCCACCAGCATTTGGTGGGATTGTGTGCTGGTGGCTTAGACATGTGGGCCTGACCACCCTCCTCTGGCACTCCATGGATGCAAGAGAAATGCAAGGCAATGCAGCAGAGAGGTCTTAATCAGTTGGGAAGAAAGGCCTTGTGGACATAGGCAGCATGAGCATGTGGTAGGGTGCTGAGGAGTAGATATCTATGGGCACAACCTTCCCCATCCTTGATGGAGAACCCACTATATTTTTTAGGAGGGCAGCACTCAGAGTGAATTAGCCTAGCCCCTGGTTCCCACAGCAACCAGATGCCTTGGGCAGGTTGGCTGAGTGGGAGCAGTGGGTCATTGGGCCTTTTGGCCCCCTTCCCCACTATAAATAGGAAGTGCAGCTTGAGCTGAGAATCTCATAAGCAGTTCCTTCTCTCCTGTGGGAGTGTCTCTCCCAGTGAGGCAGGGGTGCAAAATTGGGGAACCAGCTACACCCCCCCACTCCCATTCCACAGAGACACATACTGGTGGGTTAGACTCATGGATTGAAGGGAAGCTCTCAGGCTCAGGTGGTGAGAGAATGCTTGCAGACTGATGTGATAGTAGAATGCTGTGGGCCTCTAGGCTGTGATGATTAGGGAAGGTGTTTGCCATCATATAGAGAAACAGAGATAGTGGACTAGGAAGGAAAGATTCAGCCCACCCAAGTACTCAAATGTTTAGTTCCTTCTGTCAGGAATAGCTTTCCTGACTTGGAAAGATTGCCTTGAACATCATACCAGTGGCTCCCCATAGCAGTCAGAAAAGCAACAGTTTGAGCCTACCAAGTCTTTGGAAAGCCAATCAACCATGATTGGTTTTGCTTCTCCCCCACCTCAGGGGAAATAGAGATCAAGCAAACCCTGGGAGCTACAGGGTCCTCTATGAAGCTTAAGGTATTCATGAACCCCACCTGGGAGACCAGAGCTTACCATGGGAACAAAAGAACATTTCACCAACTGGCTCTTCTATGTAAACTTCAATAACAGCAGGAATAATCCCATAGCTAAGTATGGCAACTTCCAACTTATACAAACAGGGAGCAGCTGACTAGTACTCACAAGAACCACCTGCCATCTGAGAGATTAAGCCAGGGGACCTAACTTATTATATACATTGTTAGGAAGAGGGGAAGAGATCCAGTTAGAAATGACCCAAGAGATTCATCAAACCAGTTAAAACTCCCTGTTGGCAACTCAAGACCAGCACTTCTTTCCCTGGGATGTCAGAGATTGATCTGTGGGGAACCAGAGACAGACTTATATGTCAGGCCTAGCATCCTAGGTCTTAATCTAAAAAGTAGATGAGAAAGCATCAGCAAAAGGACACCAGAAACATGATAAATCAGAGTGAGAGGATACACCCCCAAAGAGTGTAGTAACTCTGTACCAATTAAAACTGGCCAAAATGAGAACATTGAAATGACTGGTGAAGAATTTCAAATATGGATTGTAAGGAAGCTCAAGGAAATACAATAGAAAATAGAAACCCAAGACAAAGAAACCATAAAAACAAAGCCAGAAATAGATGAAAAATTCACTAAAAATTACTGGCTTAGTGCCCATAGCACAATGGTTACAAAGTCAGCCATGTACACTGAGGATGGTGGGTTCAAACCCAGCCTTGGACAGCTAAACAACAATGACTGCAACAAAAAGTAGCCAGGCATTGAGGCAGCACCTGTAGTCCCATCTATTTGGGAGGCTGGGACAAGAGAATCACTTAAGCCCAAGATTTTGAGGTTGCTGTGAGTTGTGATACCATGACACTCTATGGTGGATAAAATAGTGAGACTCTGTCTTAACAACAACAACAACAACAAAAAAAATTATTAAAAAAAATTAAGCAAAACTTCTAGAAATGAAAAATTCATTCAAGGAAATATAAAACACGGTGGAAGCCTTAAGGAAAGGCAAAAGAAAGACTCTTAGAGTTAGAAGACAACATCTTTGAATTAAACAAATCAGTTGGAAATAAAAGGAATGAACAAAGCCTACAAGAAACATGAGGTTATATAAATAGGCTAAAGAGGCCTAATTTAGAATCACAGGCATCTCTGAGAGTGAAGAAGAGCATACACAAGGGATGGAAAACCCTTGAAGGAAAATTTCCCAGGCCTTTCTAGAGATCTGGATATTTAGGTACTAGAAAGTCAATGGACTTTTGAGAGATTCATTGGCAGGAGGCGGTCATCATAACATGTAGACATCAGACTGGCCAATGTTAACATGAAAGAGAAATCCTATGAACCATAAGGTGCAAGCATCAGGTAACTTACCAAAGAAAACCCATCAAACTAATCGAAGACTTTTCAACTGAGACCCTACAAACCAGAAAGGATTGGAGTCCCATTCTTATTCTTCTCAAATATATAATGGCCAGCTTAGAATTATGTATCCTGTAAAACTGAGTTTTAAAATATGAGATAGATAAAGACTTTCTCAGATAAGCAAACAATGAGGGAATTTGTCAAGACCAGATCTGCCCTGCAGGAAGTACATAGATCTGCATTATATAGTGATTAGCAAAATAGACCCACCAGTACAAAATCATCAAAATGCTGAAGTTCAGAGTCCAGATACCAAATGCCTCAGATACCAAAATGCCTCAACAAAGCAGCAAAGTTCTATTCAACAGTATGGACAGAAATCTACCTCATTTACCAGTTTTCTTTAAAAAATAAAAATTATACCATGTATTTTCTCAAACCACAGTGGAATAAAATTAGAAATCAACTCCAACAGAAACACTCAATTCTACACAAAGTTATGGAAATTAAACAACCTACTGATGAGTGATTATTGGGTCAAGGAAGAAATTAATATGGAAATTATAAGATTCTTCTAACAATATGACAAAGGGGGCTCAGTGCCTGTAGCTCAGTGAGTAGGGTGCTGGCCACATACATGGAGGCTTGCAGTTTGAGCCCAGCCTGGGCCTGCTAAACAACAATGACAACTGCAACCAAAAAAAATAGCCAGGTATTATGGTGGGTGCCTATAGTCCCAGCTACTTGGGAGGCTGAGGCAAGAGGATTGCTTAAGCCCAAGAGTTTGAGGTTGCTATGAGCTGTGACACCACGGCACTCTACCAAGGGCAACATAGTGCGACTGTCTCAAAAAAAAAAGGGATATATATATATGACAAAGGGTATATAAGTTACCAAAATCTTTGGGATTCAGCAAAAGCAGTCCTAAGAGGGAAATTCATAGCCTTAATTAAATATGTACATTAAAAAGACAGAAATATTGCAAAATCAATAATGTAATGAATCGTTTCAAGGAATTAGACAAGGAAAAGCAAACCAATGCTAAACCCGGAAGAAAAGAAATAACTAAAGTCAGAGCAGAATTAAATGAAATCAATACAAGAGAATTATACAGAAGATTAATGAAACAAAATGTTGGTTCTTTGTAAAGATAAAATAAGTAGGCCTCTTTATAGATTAAAAATAGAAAAAAAAAGAACCCAAAAAAGTCAAATAAAAAAAAAACCCCCCCCAGAGATTACAACTCATACCAAAGAAATACAAAACCTCATCTTTGGATGATGTAAAATCCTCTATGCACACAAACTGGATAACATTGAGGAAATGGACAAATTCTTTGAAACCCACAACCTTCCTAGGCTCAAGCAGTAAGAAACAGAACTTCAAAATAGACCAATATTAAGTAATGAAATTAAAGCAGCAATAGTCCTGAACTAGGTGGTTTCACATTGAATTTTACCAGAACTACAAAGAGGAACAGGTACCAATACTGCAGAAATTATTTCATAACATCAAGAAGGAAGGAATCTTACCCCATTTCTTCTATTAAGCCAATATAACTTTGATACCAAAGCCAGGAAAAGATATAATGAAAAAAGAAAACTATAGAACAACATCCCTTATGAATATAGATGCAAAAATTCTCAATAAACTTCTGAGAAAATGAATTCAGAAGCACATCAAAACAAATAATAATTCACCATGACCAAGTGGGCTTAATTCTAGGGATGCAGGAATGGTTCAACATATAGAAATCTATAAATGTGATTCACCACATAAATAGAAGGAATAACAAAGACCATGTGTTTATCTCAATAGATCCAGAGAATACATTTGACAAAATTCAGAACACTTTTATAATAAGAACGCTTAACAAAATAGGCATAGATGGAACATACTTCAAAATTCTAAAAGCTACGTATGACAAATCAATAATCAACATCATATAAAACAGGGAAAAATTGAAAGCATTACCACTTTTATCTGGAATTAGACAAGGTTGCCCACTGTCACCACTTCTAATCAACATAGTGCTAGAAGTCCCAGCCGGAATGATAAGACAGAAGAAGGAAATCAAAGGTATCCAAATGTGGAAGAAGGTCAAACTGTCACTCTTTGCTGATGATATGATCTTATATCTAGAAAAACCCGAAGATTCAACCAAGAGACTCCTGAAATTGATAGATAAATTCAGTACAGTCTTAGGTTACCAAATTAATGTAAACAAATCAATAATATTTCTATATATCAATGACAGTCAAGCTGAGAATCAAAGACCCAATACCTTTCACAATAGCAACAAAGAAAATAAAATACCTAGGAATATATTTAACTAAGGAAGTTAAGGACCTTTATAGAAAAAACTATGAGTTAATGAGGAAGAAAATTACAGAGGATTTAAACAAATGGAAAAATATATCATAATAATAGATCAGCAGAATCAACATTGTTAAAATGTCTGTACTATCCAAAGTGGTCTACAGATTCAATGCAATCAACATTAAAATACCAATGCTATTTTTTTAAGATCTAGAAAAAATAATTCTATGTTTCTCTGGAACCAGAAAAGAACCTGAATACCCAAAGCAACGCTAAGCAAAAAGAGCAAATTGGGAGGCAACACATTATCAGACTTCAAGCTATACTAGAAGGCTATAGTAACCTAACAGTGTGGTACTGGCAAAAGAACGAGACAGACCTTTTGTAAAAACCTGTATGGAACTGGAAACCATTCTTCTAAGTGTAGTATCGCAGGAAAAACAAACACTATATACATACTCTCTATGAGATTAGAACTAATCAACCAACACCCATGTGCACATATGTTAATGAAACTCATTGAAAGCAAGCAGATAGGCAGGGGCAGAAGGGAAGGGGTACATTCATGTCTAACAGTGCGCCATCTCAGTGGTGGGCATTTATAACTTTGAGTCACACTGTACAAAAGCAATTCATGCAACCGAAACATTTGTATCCCTGTAATATTCTGAAATAAAAGAAGATAAAAATATACCAATCAATTTGTCGCCTAAAGTATATGTTTGTGTGTATATGTGCATATGGTAGGGTATAGGCAGAGGATAGAATATGTGAGCTCTTAGCATCTTATTAGAGATAGAAAGACTGATCATCTCAGGATTCAAATAAACAAAATTCCCTTAAGTACAGAGAAATAAATAAATCTTCCATGGCATACTTGTCATCCCTAGAAGTTTCTTCTTCACAAGTCATGGCCCATTTCGTGGCAAGTTTGCCTTTACTTTAATAATTTTTTTCTGATTACAAATGACTTTGAACTGTAATTGGAAAATACAAAAAGAATACAAAGGAGAAAATAAAATTATTTTTAATCCCTCTACCTAAAGATACAACAATGGTTATATCTTTCCAGGTTATTTTTCTCTGTGTATGTGTGTGTGTGTTTTTATACATATATAGTATATATATATCTGTGTGTATATATGGTATATATGTATTTGTATGGATGTTACAAAATTGAGAATAAAATTATGTGTTGTTCTGTTACCTTTTACACTTACTAAAATGTATTTTAAATATTTCTCCATGCTATTGTATTTACAATTTGTTATATGTCTGTGTAATATTTGTTATGTGACTATGTGGTAATTTATTATTTTGCACTCAAAATCTGTCTGCCTTTTTGTTTTTTTTGTAATCAAAAAAGAGATGCCTCAATAGATAATTTTGTAGCCCAGTCTTTGTGTCCTTCTGATTATTTACTTAGTGTAATTTTTTAGAATTTTTGGATTTAAGGAAATGCCACATGAACTTCTTTTTTTTTTTTTTTGTGAGACAGAGTGTCACTCTGTTGCCCTGGGGAGGGTTCTGTAGCGTCACCATAGCTCACAACAACCTTAGCCTCTTGGGCTCAAGAGATCCTCTTGCCTCAGCCTCCTGAGTAGTAGTAACTACAGGTACCCACCATGACACCTGACTATTTTTTTCTATTTTTAGTAGAGATGGGAGTTTCACTCTTATTCAGGCTGGTCTCAAACTCCTGGGCTCACACAATCCACTCGCCTTAGTCTCTCAGAATGCTAGGATTACAGGCATGACCGACCTTGCCTAGCCACATTAATAGTTTTTTGATCTATAGAAATTAGGGACTATTTAAAGAATCCTCATCTTGACCTGCAGTAAGCATGCTCAGTGACTAGTGGGAGGTTGGGTGTTCCGGATAAAGCAGACTGGCTGGACCCATGTGGCAGTTACTGGCTAAGAATGTGGCAGCACTGTCCCCGGTTGTAACGGACTAGGCTGCCTTGCTGTGCTTGGGCAGCTTCAGAGGACAGTTGGAAATGTGTAATCTTGGAGGAATGACCAAGAGGAACATGGGCTATTTTAGACAAAAGTTACTTTAACTTTAAAAGTAAACCAATAAGTAAGATTCATGTGGGAGGGGAGTTGTTTGTTTCTTATTGGTGGGGTACTCTGTTTACTTAAGTCCAGCAAACCTAGCTGAGTGCTCAACTAATCACCGAGCTTTCTCTAGATCAAATCAAGATGGGCAAGAATAGAAGAAAGGACTAAATGAGGTTGTGGAAGGAAGAAGCTGTTGGACTTTGAGATGGGCATTAGTTGGCTGTGAGGCACATACTTGCAGTGCAGAGTCTCCATAGAGGTTAATCACTCCCACCGCCCAGATCAGCTCTTTTTCCCAGTTGCTCCATTTCTGTCATGGCCTATGCTTGTCTTGTTGGAAAGAAATGTGATTGAAGATTGTTCATCAATCTCTTCTATCCTCTTAAATCCCAAATGAACCAAGGCCTGTAATTTTATTCCATTTTGGAAAATCTCTCAAACCTCAATCTTCACTCCTACTGCTGTCACCCTTTTCCAGCCTTTAGCACATGTCTGCAATTCTGGGTATCTCCAGACTTCAGGTCTTCCCTCGCCAACTTCTCCCCTACTGTTTCCAGCTTACTATTTCCCAAATGCCATTAGCCATTTCCCTCAGAGAACCTGAAGCTACTACAAATAGCTTATAGCTTATCTACAGACCGGAAGCCTATTTAAGACAGAGGTTTTATCGTACTTATTTTGCAGTCCCAGGTTTTAGGGAAGTGGCGGCTCCCCAACCCAATTTTAGCTTTGTGACAACTCTATGAAGTTTTCAAGTGAAAAACTGAGTCTCAGGGAGGGAAAGTGATCTGTCAAAGGCCACCTCGTTAGGAAGTGTCAGAGCAGAGAATTTGTCATAGGCACAGCAACATGACCTTGGCTACACCTTGCTAGGTTCACTGTCAGGGACCGGAGACTTTCTTAAACAAGTCATCTTACTGTACTTTAAGCACTTTTCTGAAATGAGTACTATGTCATGGGGTGTCACCTGCTGCAAGAGATATATATGAGGATGTTTGAGGGGCAGAGGTCAGAGGAGAAGGGCTGGCTGACATAGAGCAAAAGACTTTTTTAGAAGGTAGAACTTAACCCAGGTCTTAAAGGTCAGTCAAAATGGGATTTGGTCAGCAGGACACCAGGACAGACAGCAATCTGTATCACGGGGGCAAGCAGCATAGGCACCCAGATAGACATGAACTGATAGTGCTGTGAATGATGAAGAAACTGGCTTATCTGTGGAAAGATTTCATATAGTCTTTCTCATAGGAAAAAAATCTTCCTTTAATGGTTTCAAATAGTTTCAAGTGGAGATTCAGAGGGATGAGGGAGTGGGAGTGGGAGGGGTGTGGCTAAGGGCTACAATGTGTAATGCTTCAATGGATGCACTGAAGGCCTTGACTTCAACACTATGCAAGTATATCAATGTAAAAAAAAATTGCACTTGTACCCCGTGAATATGTACAAATAAAAAATTAATGGAAAAATAAATGATGAAAGAAAAGTAATTACTGCTAAGAAAAAAAATAAAGTACTGGTTTTGCTGGTGCTGTGGAAATAAGCCCCGTGACTTCGTGAATTTACGTGGTAAGGACTGCAGAGAGGCAGGCCTTCTTTATGGTGAGGACAGGGAGAAGATTTTGAATTGAGTCTGGATTGTATGAGAATTGCTGTGGCGAGTCAAGGACTGCAGCAGCCAGATTTGTATCTTAACATGGTTTAGTTTTTATGATAACTTTAACCTTCAGAAACATTTTCACCCCAGGTTGAGGAGACAAGTAGCATAAAATGGATTGAAAAGGGTTTTGAACGTATCATTGCAAAGAGGACATTTTTTTTTCCCTTTATTTCACTGGCTAATAAACTTTGTGGCTAAAAGCATGTTGTTGAAAGGGACCTGGCTGATGGCAAACATTAAAACAAGAGCCATTTGGAATTATAACCCCTAAGATGATTATCTGCTCTAAATCACTGTCATAAAATTAAACAGGATTATTTAAAAAATATTAGGCAAGTTAAAAAAATTAGCAAAGAACAGAAAAAGAACAGAAAATTACACTTCAGTAAATAAAGACAATTTATTAAAAATCTTGATTTGATATTTGCCATTTTAAATGTAGGGCCAAAGAAAGATTGACAAATACGTTAGCTTTTAAGTTCCACTGCAGACACATGTGCACACTGAGAGAAGCAGCCATTTTAGTGGATGGGGCAGTGTTTTGTGTTTTTGCTGCGTGAGCATCTGTGGCGAACAAGGAGAATGTCACGTTTCCTCCTGTCCCCCGCCAACCTTCAGCTTTCCCACTTTATAGCATCTCTGCCCTGGAATTCTAGCGAGTGGCTATACAAGTTACTCCAGCTGTTTATCCCTGCCCTTCTCTGAATTTTTGACAGCCAAGTTGAGAGCAGAATACATGTGAAGTATATTTTTCAGTCCTAAACCACAGTCTTCTGCTTAGAGGAAGACCAATTTATAAGCTACCACATTCCCCAAGTCACCAGTATGGCCAGAAATTAATAGTTTACCAACAGAGATATTGACAATGGAGGCAGGATTTCGCTGAGAAGGGCTCTAAGGGGTCAACCAACCTGCAGTTGGTTTAGAATTTGGGGGACTAGACAATTCCACAGGCTGAGAGAGGTCAACTGCCAAGACCTTGGCGAAACTCTCTACAGGGTTTTGTCTTTTTAAAGAAGCTGGTCCTTTTGAGCACCACTTGTCTCTGCGCCATCCTCCCTGAAGTTCTCCCTGTATCATGATCACACGGTTTATTCTGCAGTTTTTAACCCGGTCCTGTTCTGACTTGTACCTGCTCTGTCCTGAAGTAAATACCAGATGATGCATAACTGACCCTTGACACCGTGTGCAGCTTCCACCCAGGAGACCAGTTAGAATGTGCTTCCTCCTGACAGAGCATGGGGCTGTCCCAAACAGTGGCAGCTGTGATAGATGATGGCAGCCTGAGCTTTGAGGTCACTGTCACTTGCTTAGCCTCTTAAAGGTATTAATCAAAGGAAGAAACTGAGGTTAGGTCTGACACAAGAGATTCCTTTCCTCCCTACATGAAGCACCATCAGGCCTAAACATTTCTATTTCTCAGAAGCACGGGGGCTGGTATTATAAAGGCATCATTGCAGACAAAACAGGAGAAGGAATCACCCTCCTCCCCTCTCCCAGGCCATCTACCTCATATCCAGAACAGCATCTGGGACAGAGCAGGCCTTCAACAAATAATGTGTTGCACATGAAGATTCAAAAAGTGGTCAGGGACAAAGGTGGGGGGGGGTTATTCTAGCAGTTATTATGCTCTGAGTGTTTTTTTCAGTGGACAGTGCTGGTAATTATGCAGTCGTTATTTTTAGCACCCCCCTTCATGGCTCTTTCTTTAGCTCTGAGGCTTAAGTCTAGATTACTCAATTTTTTGGAGTTTTTGTGGAGTTTGAGGTTAATAGCTCAGCTTCAAATCAGCTACTGCTAATGAAAAGGGGCCTGTGTTCTTCTCATTGCCCATGCTTTGTACCCAGAGTCTAACAACAGGCTGCTGTCTTATTTCCATAGCCTCGTGTAGCTTTCATGTTTCCCACTAGTGCATGATGTGCCAGGATCTTTCCACACTCTTGGATCCTGGGTCTTAGTCCTCATGGCTGGTGTCTACTCCTTGTCACCAGGCCACTCTGCTGCCAGGTACTTGATCAAGTGGCCAGTGTCTCAATGCAGTGCTCTGCCCCCTTGCTGGCTCCCTCACCAGCAGCCATCCACTGGGCCACTCCTGTTTTCCTGCCCTGGCTGTATTTATGCCCACTGGCTTCTGCTGGGGAGCTCTTGTACTGTGCTTTCCTCCCATGCCCAGTTGGGCCCCCCACATCCTGGCCTCCCCTCTCAGGCCCATCCTGCTGCTGACTGAGTCCTTTTTCTAAGGAAGAACATATTTACCATGCCCCTCTTTCCCCTTCTGGTGTCTCAACCATGTTCTGATTTGGAAGCTTCTCTTTGTTCAAGTTTATTTTACTCATGGCTCTGGTTCATTAAGAAATGTTGTTTTTTTCAGAGACTGATGCTAAGTTTGGGCAGAAATGTCAGTTTTTGAAAGAAGCTTAAGATTGTGTATAGGGCTGTGTGCCTTTTTGTGGAGGCCTTGTGCCCTTGGGTATGGGTTCATGCTGTGTGTTTGTGAGAGAGAGAGGACAGAGGAGAGAGAGAGAGAATCTCTCCCTTTTTAGTGCTTTCTGAAAAGCATGTCACCTAAATAGAACAAGGTGGACAGAAAAAGATCAGCCTTTTTGTTCTCCGGTGATCTGAAGAAATAATCATATCATGTTGTTTAGATAGTCTACCTTTCCCACATGATATTTTTCTGGCCTTCATTCTTGGTCTCCTATTGAACTTGAAGTAGACTTCACTGCTTGCACGAGAGGTGTCGGAATAAAAATGATGGCCATTGTGACTGGTTAAAACGCAGCGATAGATAAAATGGAACTTGAAAAGATAATGTAGTCTGGTGTCTAAGGAGGAGACCTGCAAAGTCATCCCATTTGGGCATTATATTCCATGTGTCTATAAAAAATTGGCAAAGGACAATTTAAACTCGCTATCCTGTATTAGGGAGAAAATTTTTCATATTTACTATATGAAAATTTTACTTCATTTATAGGTGGAGGGAAAGAAAGGAATTGATTTAGTTTAATGTGACATTTGGATACTCTCCCTAACCTTAAATTTTTGTTAAATAACAGCTAGATGAATATTACTTTGCAGCTGACCTTTTGGGATTGCTTTTCCCTACTGAACGTTTTTTCTAATTTTCTTTATGTGCGATTTAAACAGAGTTGCAGGAGGGATAGAATTTAATTGCTCTATTTGTATTTTATCCACTCACTTTTATGTCTGGGACAAAGAGTCACATTTTGAATAAATCTAGGAGGCAATTTAAAACTACTGCTGGTATTGACAAAATACATAGCTAGGAGATACATATTTGCATGAATATGCCCACGGGAAGGATCGATGCCTCTTTCTGGGAGGACTGGTATGAATGTGTCTCTCTTCTTTAGCCTTTCTACTATATTCAAAATCTTGACTTGGGATTTTCTGCCCTTTTTCTGTATGGACAGCATAGCTGATCAGAATGGCTGAAGTGACATATTTCCAGTCTGTGCGTTATTTGCTATCATCTACATTATGATAGAAGCACAGATGTGGAGGGCATATTTGTTTTACAAAGAGAAAGCTTGGTTGATGGAAGATTTGCTTTTTAGGGCCTCTGGCAGTAGATCTCCTGCTTTAGGCTTTCAGGGTAATCTCTAAGATGCAAAATCACTGAAGGTGGTCATACCACAGAGGAAGGTTAATTAATTGGTCTCCTGTTGCTGACTTACCTTCCAGTGGATCTGTGCAGCTTTACTGCCGTGCAGACTACTGCTAGTCAAAATCACCCTTGTAAACCTAGATAGTCATAGGATTGTTCTTCTGGTGTATAAGTTTGAGAGCACCTTAATAATTTATTAAACAAAATCAAAGCAAAGCATTATTGAATTCAGGTCAGATGAAAAATGGCTGCACCTGCTATTGGGGGTTGGGGGACAGTACAGTTATAGAGCTTAGAGCTCCCCAGTTGTGGAGTCCATGACAAATTTCTCCCTACAGGTCAGTTGGGAATTTAGTAAAACTAGGGTGGGGATCTGTTTGGGGACAGGATTAATAAGGGTTGGATAGAGGCAGAGTGGCTTCATTTTGAAGACTTTACATTGTTAAAAATAACCTCACAGAAGGTTGGACAGCAACGTCCTTTGGTTGACTTTCTAGATTGGAAAAATTTTAACAGATTTTTCTCCGTGAATGAGATTGGAGTGGTTTTATTTTGGATGGTGGTGGTGACCAAAAACACAAAACAATTAAGCGTGGGCTAATGGATTCTAGGTCCTGCCAGCACAGTTTTGCAGAGCAATGATCTAAGAAACAGATGCTGAGTGATACAGCATGGCCTAAACCCTGACCACCCCCAGTAAAAAGCTGATTAAATAAAAAATTACAGGGAGAAGCTCGTGTTAAGGAAGAGTAGTTTGTAAGAATATGCGGGGCCAAAAGACATCTGCTTTGACTGTATTTCCACAGCCTGGTGGAATATACTGGAGTAACTTCATCAACTAGTGATTTTCCCACCTTGATATTTGGTTTCATGTGCCCATTTAAGGATATTATCCTGGGGGAGCCACTGTGATTTAGCCATGTTCAAAATGGTATATGCTGCTGCAATCATTTAGAATATCTGCAATGGATGAGGGGGGCCTGGGTACCCCCATCTCAGTGTGTTCAGGGCAGGGTCCTCTGTTCCATACTCCATAATGAAGCAAAACTCTGGATTCAGTACCTGGGCAAGCATTTGAACAAATTCAGAGCAAAACCCAAGCAAATGGAGAAAATAATAAACACATTTATGCTCAAGTCTAGCTCCTTGAGGTTTGAACTGAAGAAAGGATAGGAGCAAAGTGAATGCTGAATTTGGTGTTATCAGTGATGTACTCAGGGAAACCAGAGGAAGAATGATTGAATAGGGACTTAGGATAGTTGGGGTTGGTCTGGGTGAGGAAAAGATCTCAACTGGACTTAACGCAGTAAAGAATTTGACTAGCAAGGAAAAGAAACAGAGGAAATTTTATTTTGCTTTTGAAGCAAGATAATGATAGACAAGAAAAGAGATGGGCAGGTTCCCAGGAGGGAGGAGAGAAACAAGAAGAAATGAGACTGAAGTTAAAGGGGGCTAGAACTGATGTCTTGGGTATTAGAACCCCCTGTTGGTGTCTAAGGCCCTACTCAGTGAATAGGGTATTTTGTAAATAAAATTCTAACTTACTGCAATGATACTTTGATTAATATATCTTTTTCAGAGTAATGATTATTATGATATTCGGTAATTTTTGTTTTAGTATGCGACTTAAAAGCATGATATGAAAAATGCTTATTGTGTAACATTTTGGTTGTTGCCTGAGTGAAACTGAGGAGAAACATGTCTTCTAAGTACTCATATTTCCCTTTCTTCAATTTTCCTCTCCTGGACTCTCTTCCTGTGGGGGAAGATCTTGGTCTATAATCTCACCTTTTTCTTCCCCATCACAACCTGCTCCCAGGAAAGGCACTCATATATACCACTCAAATGTCAATATCTTTAAAGTGAGAGCCAGTTTCCCTAGAAGCCTGATCTATTATGGAGGAGTAACAAGACATGTAATGTGTCAAGGAATGCCACTAACTGGGAATCCAGGGAAGCAGGAATGTTGGTGGGTCAGGGTCCTTTTCCAGAGACTCAGAATCACCCCAAGTGTAATCACCTTCTCACCTGTATTCCTTGTTCCTACTCTTTCCAAGTATCAGTTTGCAATTATAATGGGTTTGTCCTTTTTTGCTCCAA
>NW_003852401.1:2057622-2093902 GCF_000181295.1 Otolemur garnettii
TCTTTGGAGCTTTTTCACTAAAAACAGCTTCTGTTCACAGTCTAGGCTGAGACATGAGATGCCTGGGTCCTTTCAGGTGCAATGGTCATGTTCTGAGCAACTTCCAATGGCCTGTCTACTGGACATCGTGATCACAAATAGCTTAATTAGACTATTTTAAGAATTCCACTGGAGTTGATGTGAATTTTGAAGACATGATCTGGGTCTGGGCTCCGCAGGGCTTTAGCAGTCCAGATTTTGGAGACAGAAGCCAACAGCCTAAGGAAAAAATCCTCTCAGTGTCCATGATGGTGGTTACCCATCTTGCTTGAGTCCTTTCCCATGACTCTCTTCTGTGGATTTTCAATCTCTTGTAAAACGGCTTCATCCCTGACTGATTCCTTCCTCAAATATTGCACTAAAGCTACTTCCTTAAAATTTCTTCCCATTATGGAAATAAATCCCATTTTACCATCAGAGTTTCTAGCCCAAAGGATAATGTGGAGTGTTTCCTATTAGTGACAAAAACCCAAGGGAGGTTCAATCATGGGCTTGGCTGCCACAGAAGCCGGGCTGTCTGGATTAGGGCTGGAAAGTGTTTCACAGCAGGTAAACAGGGATCCTGCCTATTAGCTGGTCCCTCTGTATGTGTCTCAGTTGTGGTGCAAACCAGGATTTTCAAAGGTACTCTGCTCCTGAGTAACAGAATTGAAAGAGTAGAAAGGCTCGGCTGTGGTCCTATTTCTTATTGGGTCTGTGATTGTAATCTGGATTGGGAGTAAAAAAATGTAGCAACCCCTAGGAAGGAGATATTTCAGCAGTCTTGGGGAATGAAAAAAATGTAGCAATCCCTAGGAAGGAGATATTTTAGCAGTCTTGGGGAATGAAAAAATATCTCAGGTAGGTAGAGGCTCAATTTTGTAGGCCAATCCTGGGCATATAACTGAACCTGAAACGCAGACTTTGTATTCAACATTGAATCTCTGGACCTCCCCTGTTTTCTGTGTCAGACTTGTCAAGAGATTGACTCCTCATTCTTCCCTCTTCAGTTATCTTGTTTGGTAACAGGGGCAAATTCTCACGTGGTCAAAATTTGGACAATACTTTCCACTTTATCCTCTCACAGGTGAGGGACCTGGCACTCCTGGTTTTGATACCAAGGTGAGAGAGAGGAAAGAGGTGAGAAATTTTTTTCCTAGACCAAATCTGCTGAATGAAATACCCCTCTGACAGTTTGTCTTAGCCTTAACATAGCCGGAGGAAGTGGGAAATTAGTCCATATAGTTGAGATCACATTTATGTATTGGCCAACATCCATACTGGTAATGGTCTCTTCCAACTAGGTGGGTTTCTAGAGATCCAGGAGTATTAGGTTAAAAAAGGCTGAAGTAGTATTACTCCTTTCCCCAAGGCTCCTTATTTTCAGAGGCCTTTGTGTGCTCTCACATGGGTCTCCCAAGATAATAACCTCAATCTGGAGAGCCAACTGAAAAGAGATCTCCCACCAAGGACTATGTCTTCTTCAGGAATTTTGCTCTCTCTACTCTTTTCAGCTGAACGCCTTGGGAGTGGGGGGAGGGGGGAGGGCAGTTCACTTCTTTTCTTTAGCTACTCTAGGTCCTGAGTTGGGGGAAAACATCACTCATTCATTCATATCATTTGGTTTCCTATCACAGAGGAAATTTCCCATTGCCTAAAGAGAAGGACTGATGCTCACTTCTTTCATTTTTGAAAAGATGATCCTCTCTTTGGAGTCTCAACTGGTGAACACTGGCTAAGGGCTCTGTCAGGCAACTCTGGAGATCAGGAGGCTCCCATCTGGCTTGAGCTGGCCTGGCATGTCTTTTCTCCTGCAGGACCCCTTGCAGCTACTGGGGAATGGGTCTTACCCTGTTTGTTTTCTCCCTTCGTTTCATTGCACATCTCCTCCCTTCTCTCTAGACATAAGATTACGATTTGGACAAATCTGGGCATTTTGTACTTCAAGTTAATGGTATGCAATATGTTTGCCACAATTTGGAGGTCCACAGGATATTTCCAAAGCCTTGCTGAATATCACCCTTGCTTGCTAAATACTACCTGGAGATCCCTGGAATGAATCTAATTGGACAGACCTTTACTCTGGTGGAACAGCAGCCCCATCGGGGAGTGAGGGTTTCAGCCAAGGAGGGTTTTCTTTTGAGAGACTGCCCTCTTTCCAGATAATGAGCCATATAGCATTGTACAAATGTTCATTTTTTGTCCTCCTTGTAGCCCTGTGACCCTCAACATTTCTTCTTGGAGGCTTCTGTGATCCAGCTTAGATGTCCCCCTGGAGATTCTGAAGTTGACTTCTCGGCTCCTCCTCTCCTTCCTTCTCCTTACTGTGATCCTTGCCTTCTCTTGCCTTACATTTTCTTTTTTCTTTATGTTGTTCTTTATAGTCTTACATCCCCTGTTCTTGGTGGCTGGAGATACATATCTGCCACTGCTAACAATCTGGATCCCTTACAACTTGATTGGGGGACATATAGTCACTGTGCCGATGACTCTGTTGGTGGTCACTATCTCGGAGACAAACAGATCTGTTTTCTTTTTGCTTCTGTAAATTGGATTACTAGTTAGAAGCTTGAGGAGGCAGGTAAACTCATTCCTTCCAGCTGGTGTTAATTATGAAGTAGTGTGGGTACATAAAGATAGCCCATGATACTTGTCGTCCTCCAAGCAAGGTACAGAGGACAGTTGCTCCGCAAATCTCAGAGCTTCTTGTCCTGTTGTCTTTACATTTTTTTTTCCTTTAAGGCTGGTCTTACTATTATCAGCAAATGATTTTACCTGGAACAGAAAGATTTGGCATTGGTCCCATAAGAGAAGAAGCAGGTAGATTTGAGGAAGCCCTTTCTGCTGTAAGGAGTTGTGCACAATTCAGGTGTTGGAAGAATTTCAGCCCTGATTCTAAAAGCCTAGGAACTTATTCTTGTCATCTGTGGGAAAGAGCAGATTTAGTGTGCATTACTTCTTTACGAGTCAGAGGCCTACCTTCTGTGAGCTAATCCTGATCCTTTTACGTAAAATAGAAAGGCTATATCTGAGACTGACTTCCCAAAGCTGCTGGGCCCGGTGTCTGAGATGAGAGGACATCACTCCAAATACCACACTTTAGGGCCTCTTCTCATTTGTGGGCCACATTTTCCCTTCTGCTAATAACCACATCCCATCTGCTTTCTTGATGGAGGCAAGAGGAACAACCCAGTCCCATTTGTGAAATGGTTTTTCTTTAGAATGATATGTGTATATCACACAAATGAAGGGAGCACCACTGGTTTCCCAAGATAAACAGCATGGGGAAGGAACCCTATGGAACCAGAACAAGAATGAGCGTTCCCACCAATGACTGGGTTTTTGGATGGCTAAGACATGGGTGGCATCTCTAGTGCAGTCTGTTGCCACTGGAATCTTCTTCTCTTGCTCTCAAACATAGGCCCATTCTTATCTCTTGGCTTTAGGGATGGAGGCACCATCTATGGTCTTGGAAAAGGAAAGCACACTCCAGGATCTAGACTCTATAAATTTTCATTTTTGTTGGGTTGAAAGTCTTTTAGCCTGAACATGGGGGTGTTTTGATCTTAGTATGATGAATCTGATCATCCAATGTGGGGCAAGTTCTTGCTCTGTGAAGACTGGAGCAGGAGGCGGGAATGGTAGGTCTCTATCCTCTCTCTATACTGGGAGTCTCATACAAAGAGTGCCCACACTCACAGTGGTGGTTTCACAGCATTGGACTACTGTCTTCCTGCATCATGTTAAGTCTTGATCTTCTGAGGAAGGGAATAGAAAGTCTTTGTGCGCCTTCTTTGTGGTCTATCTGATCTCTCACTTGCTGACATGGGCAACAGAGCAGGAAAAGCCCTCTCTGACCAGGTATTAAGAAAGCACCAGGAGTGCCTTCAGCATGGAAGACCACTATGGACAGGCATGCAATAGGAGGTCCTGGCTCACAAGGCCAGCCAGGGCCAGGGCAAGGTGACTACAGGTGCTCTTACCTTGATTTCTTCCTCTTCCTTGTGGGACTCACTGCTTTTAAGGAAGTTTGTAGAGGAACCTTCCTTTTTCCACAGAGAATCTATGACAATCTCCTCATAAAGTGACTTGCTAGATTCTAGGCCACACTTCATTATCTGGATTCAATTGACCCAGGAAATGTCACTGGGTCTTTTCCACTTGGAATATAACTAGAAAGGATTTGCAGAAGCCATAACCCAAGAAGCAGTAGATTTCCCTTCTCTTCTGCATTTAAATTGTCCATTTGGAATACTTTGGAGGACCTATGTAATTTTCCCCTCTCTCCAGGCTTCTGAAAAAGGAAATAGCTAGCCTTTTAGCTCTAGATACACATGTAAAGTGTGCATATTTTTGAATGCCTGTAATATATGGAGGTTATGTTATTTGTAGAATTTATCCCTGGTGATCCTTAGAATTTTGGAGATTGTTGGAGAGATGGATATTCTCTTTCATCCCTGTCTTTAGCATTCAAGTATGAGAATCTCTGTCTCCAATGCTTTAGTTTGCTTCATTCTGGCTACAAGACTGCCTCCTTCTCCCTACTCTTCCCTTCTCCAACCATCAATTGTAGATCACTTGTTTTACTTTTATTCAGATAATTTTCACTGTTCCTTGAGGGTGCTCTAGTCCCCATTTTTATAGCTACTGCCCCTGAATCCTTGAGTTTCTCATTACCTATTATAGCCTTCCTTCCATTGCTCGTTGCCACTTACTACATTTATGCTTGCACCCTCCCAGGCATCTCAGAAGCAAGTCTTCAGTGAAGTCATTTTTCTAAGAGAATATTGATCTCATGTGTCTGTTAAGGACAGGATCTCATATCTATCCTCTGTCCTTTGTATTTATCTTCTACAAAATCTATGTTTTGATCAGGATACATGGAGCTGCCAGATTCTGCCAGTGTGATACACAATAGCACCGATCTCCACTGGCTAGAATCCCTCCAGTGAGTACTTAGTGTCAAAGGGAAACCACTTCTTGGGCCTGCCATGTCCCTGTTCTCCATCTTTCTGGAGGACCTCCTTGGGTCTTGGTTTTATCCTTGGAAAAATAAAGGATTGGACATAGATTATTATTTCTTTCCCTGGTGGCCCCTGGCAATAACTGATTCTAAGGAAGCAGCAGAGCCTTAGTCTCTGCTTAGGTAATAGCATGGTGCTGGCAATGAAAATCAGGCACAAGCCCCACATGTTCAATGTTGGAAGAGAAACCCTTGAGGAGCAGAAACCAGATGCTTTGTGGGCTCTGTCTGTCCTCAGGCACTGTTGGAATCTTTCTGAAGGACTGTAATATTTGCCTGTGTGACTCTACCAGTTGCATTACAAATGGCAACATCTCCCTGCTTCCCCTTTTCCTGGAAAGTTTGATCCAGCCCTCTGGCCTCAAATGTATTGAAACTACCTCCTTTGACCCATGACTTATCTTATTATTCCATAGCATCATTTTTTTTTTTCTGAGGTTCTTCCTCTTGGCAAATCTCTGTGGGCAGTGACATGAATGGCTTCTGGGAAGTCTCCTCATGTGAGGGTCCACTTGTTCCTGCAGCTTGTGTGTTTGTGAATGTTGGACACTTGGTTGGTCACAATCCACTCCTCTGCATGGGGATGATTTTCACTTGCCACAAAAGTATAGTTATTTCTTTAGGAATAAATGAGGGGGCAGTTATCAAAGCTCATTCCATTCAGGGCTTCTGTAAGATTCTTTGTCCTTGTTGGTGGGGCCTGGGGATTTTGTGGTTCCAACTGAACAACATTCAGTTCCCATGTAGTAGGGGAAGAATTCTCTTCTAACAGTGGGAAATCTTCCATGGAGAACAGTTAGCATCCTGAGTGGTTCCTGGGCTTACCTGTGAACAATTTTCTGGCTATAGGAAAGAAAGGTCTTTGATTTCCTCTGTCTTCCTGGTAGGCCTTTGAGCCATGGTCTGCAAGTTGTAGTTCTGATGCTCTTTCTGTTCATTCTTGTCTTTTAGAAGCTCAGATTCATGGAAATGCCATTACTCCCCTCTTCTGCAAACACTTCAATTGTTGTGTTTTTGTGTTTTTTAATTTTTATTGCACCAACATTATAACAATAAAAATATTTTATAAGTGAGAAGATATAAATCCAACAAGCCCAGGAATTTTTTGTTTTCATATTTTTCATGTTCCTTTCCTGTCTCATTCATAAGTGGATGAGATATTTATGTAGTTTTCATGCTTGAATATAAAATTTTTATAGTCTTGTATAATCTGCTTCACCTGGGATCAACCTCAGGGGTGGGGGCAAGGGCTTGGCAGTATTGATGATCAGATAAAAGACACTTCTCTGTTTATGGCCACTTGAAGAAGGGTGTTTTTTTTTTTTTTTTTAAATAGGGCTGGAATAAAGCATTATCTTAAACTCTGTCTTTGGCCCTCAGTATTACTATTCATGTGTTTGACCAACCATAATCACAAATCACCGAGAATGAGGGTTGCTTTTATGCTTTATTAAATAGTCTGTCCCAAGGAGCACGGATTTCTCAAGGAGCAGAGAGTTTTACATTCTATTTTGTGAGCTCTGCAAACTTTTTCTAATTATATTCTAAGAGCAAATGCCCCAGAAAGCATGTTACACAAAAACCCAGGTAATATAGGCTAAAAAGGAAATAGGATTATGTCTGTTTGTAAGCGTTTATTCAGCCACCAATTTCACAGGTTCTGCCTAGGGGATGGAGGGTGCTGGTGATGTAGAGTTCATATATGATAGAGAAATTGTCCCACAATCAACAACTCAGAAGCTAGGATATTAATGTTTTCAGGAACATTGGTTTCTGGGATGCTACTTTCGTCCAGACTTTCTTGTATGTCCTTATTCCTGCTCAATCTCTTCTAGTTGCTTATAGATCTAGTCAGCTCTCATCTCACCTTGCTCATCCTTTCTGGGTTGCCTTAGGCACAACCATGATGATGTCTTATATACTGTGTGTTAGGCTCAGTACCCTCTTTGGTCTGTTTCTTTAGGTTGAAGTATGATTTTTAAAAATCTTTCAAAATTTGTAGCCATTTTAAAAATTATAAGAGTAAAACATTATCATTATATAGACAAGTCAGAAGTGGAGATGAACAAAAGGATACTGACATGAAGTCAATCACTGTTAATATCTCTGTGTCTGTCCTTTTAAACTCTTGTCCTCTCTGAAGGGCATGCCTCTGCTTGACCTTAGGGTAAGTGGCCTGGTTCCCACACATGGGTCACCCAGATGCAGAAGGCAGCTCATTGGAGCCTCCTGATGTATCTCCCTTGCTGGCTCTGTCCAGGGAGTGACCTGTGGGCCCATGTGGATGGTTTCTTCCTGCTTCTGGTGCCTTTGTTTCTTTCTCATAAAGTAGATGGTGCTGGGTACTGGGGATGGAGCTGATGACTGTGGTTTTTCTAGAAGATGTCCTTGTTGAGGATTTGCATCTCTCTGGGATGATCTGGTCTTTTCACCCTTGGTGAGAGCAGTGGGTGGTCTGAATGGAGGTATTTCAATCTTGGCACAATGGGTGTGGCTGTTGGATATTGGTGGGGGTGTTGTTGGGAGTAGACTGGGATGCTGAAGAGAGCCACCCCTCATTTCAAAGTTCCCCCTGCTTTGGCTGCTGTCTACTACTGTATGGAGCACACAGCAGTGGCACTCACTGGAGACCCTCCTAGGAATTGGTCTCTTGGATGGAGATGCTCAATTCATCTTCTTCCTGCTCTTGGCCTGGAAGTACCCTTTGTCCTGACATATCCCAAACTGGCATTCTACATAGTGAGGCCTTGCCTCACCTTGGGTCGGGTTCCAGGATGGCAGGACCAGAGGTTGGAGGCCTGCAGGTCTTGTCAGGAGCACCACTCTCCCTAGGGATTAGAAAGTGAGACGTCCTGGGCTTAAGTCTTTTGGCCATATTTTTGTGTCATTAAGGAGGCTCCTCTTGTGGCCATTTTATTTAGCAGTGTTTCATGTTTGTGATTGCTCCTAAAATCTGGGGTGGGCACACTACTGCTGGGAAGTTGGAGGGGTGATTACCACAGTCTCCTCTCTACCTGCTCAAGTTTTATCTCCTCTCCATTTGTATATGCATGTAACACACAAGTAGGCCCCTTTCTTGAGAGGGAGAGATCAAAGGGGAGCCATAAGACTTCTATGAAGTACAGGAAAAGCTTTCTAAAGCCCCAAACACCCTCCTTTGTCTCCTGGCTCTGAGTTTTAGTCACTTCTGAGAGCCTTGGCTGGGGGTATTTTTTTCTACAGTCCGAATCTTTGAGAACTGAATGAAAAGCAACAAAAAAATTATTAATATTTCTGAGTGTTGTATGCTGTAGGATTTGAGATTTCCCATGCTGATCTCACCTCTGGTGACTTTGCTTCTGCAGTGGCATGTCCAGGGTTGCTGAAGGACAATGCTACCTTCCCTGGGTTGACATTGGCCTGATGTTTTGACACTGTCTCCTGATTGCCCAAGATCATTTGGCTAGATACCTGCTTCGCCTCTTCCACTGTTTCCATTTCCCTGGGGGGAAGGATTTAGGTTTGTCACCGGAATTGGAGTCCACTTGGAATTCAAAGTCAACTTGATTCTTTCTCACCATCAACCCTGGTCACAGGGAGGCAGTGGCTTGTTGGGTCTCCATTATCATTGCTAGCCTTTCTCAGCCCTCTTCTGCCCCCTTCCTCCTTGGTCTCCTTACTTCTTACCCACTATATTCTCAACTTTTCTCACATTTTCTCTCAGCACAGTGAGTCTTGGAGAAGTCTGGGCACTGTGGAGCTGCAATGAATAGTTTCCTTATGGGAGGACAAAGGTCTCCATAATCCCATTGCATGTGTATCTGGAACTCTGGATAATAAATAACACTAACCTTTTTTAAGTTAAAAAAGTTCAACTAGGAAAGCCAATTGACGTTGTCAGAGGTTGCTGGCATTTGTTACATTAGTCTCAGTCCCCTGCCAGAGGCAAATGTCACTGGGCTATGCTCTCCAGACATGGATAGTGCTCCCCAGACATGGCCCATCAGCTTCAGTGAGAAGTGATTCCCTTTCTCATTTAGCAATTTCCCTTTCTGTGCCTCAGTTTCTCTTTCTCTAAACACAAGAATATGATGCTGACGGGTGTTTATTTGTCCACCTTTGTTCCCCTTGTTGCCTCTTCATTAAGTTCTTATTTCTGCTCTAAGAGTCACTCAGGCAGTGTATACACAGGCAAGGGGACTGCAGATCCAGGGGGCATTAAGGAAAGTGAGCTTGGTGGATAGGGCAAACACGTCTGTGAATTCTGTGGTTCCTGAGTGTGGCCCCTCCTGAAGGTCAACAATAGCACCATTCCCACATGGCTCTCTTTTGCTCTCAAATACTTTCTTCTTTGAAGTTTGCAATTGTAACTTCTCTTCAGTGTTTTCTTCTGAGGGAAAACTCAGCCTAGTCATCTCTGGATTTCCCCACCCAATCGAGCAGCTTCTTTGATGTCCTTATCATCCATATACTTCTTTAAGTTCAAGAACTACGGGTATCTCAGGAAGATCCCTTAGGGCCAAATGCTCTTGTCTCTTTGGGTGGTTGTGTTCCTGGTGCTCAGATGTTTGATTGACATGGAGATGAACTCAAGAAATCATTAGCAAGGGGACCCCCCACAATACACACAATGAGCCAGGCAGCAATAGCCCTGCAGAGCAGAGGACTGCTCTTGTCCCAGAGCATTTGACCTTTACCAGAGTAAACTCCCAAGTGTAAGTTCCTCACTTCATACTTCCCAAATATTCTTTTGTGTTCCCTTAAAGTAGGGCTCTCTCATAGGTGTATTTTAAATGTCTTCTCTTGTACAACTGCATTTAGGGAAAAGTAGCCTCTTTTAGGAAGAGTTATCAGTTCATTTGCACCTCCGATGTTGTGTCATTTTTCTTTTTTGTCAGAGAATGTATAAATTGTTGACCAAGACAGAAATTATCCCCATTCAGTATTCTTCTCAGGATTCATTAATGAACACTGATTTTATATTCTCCCAATATTTTTTTCTATTCTAATATTATAACTAAAAGAACAAAATGTCTAAATAACTCATGAAAAGGTTTACATTTTCATTTTCCATAGCATTTTATACTTGATCATAATGTAGATATGATTAATATGCAGTTACAAACAGAGTTTGGATGAAATTTTATTGTTTTAAAATATTGCATTGAACACTTTACATGTCGTTATTGTCTTCTAATGAATGTTTTTAATGACCATAAAACATTTTCTTGATTTCATAAACCATACTATATTTTGGTAGTTTCCTCTGTTAATTTACTTTTTCTTTTATTGTTATGAATATTAAGTCATCTTTGTGTGTAATGCTTCTTTCATTTGATTTCATTCTCTGGAGTTGGATTACTGGGTCAGATGGTATGAAAGTTTTTATGGCTTTGGTACATTTTCCCAAATTGCTTTCCAAAGTGGCAAATCCATCATTTTTTTTTTTTTTCAATTGGCAGAAGTGCTAAAAGTGCCCCTAGCCCTTTAGGGGATTTGAGGGAAGGATAGCAAGTGTAGGTGGCCTACAGAAAATGGTTGAATGAATAGTTTCTTTCCCAAACAAGAAAACCTTCCATGGTTTATAAACCACGGAGTCAGTGAGTGACTGGCTAATTCATTTCCCTGATTTCTCCCCAGGTGTTATTTTCCCTTGCCCCTCTTCTGTCTCAGACAACATATACCTTTCACCTATGCATCCAAGAAATCCTTGGAAATGCCTTTATTTTCCACGTCTGATAATGGCTTAATAGGGATTCCTACCCCAATATTCAAGTAACTTAGTTTTACCTAAAGTTTGAAAATTATTATTATTACTTTTTTTGCCAATTCAGTAAAGTTTTGACAATTCTTTAAAACACACACACACACGTACATATCACCTAGTTCTGCATAGTATATGACAATTTGGCTGAGGGTGGAGGAGAGAAATTTGGTTTATCTGACTAAGTGGAACTTTGACAATATGGTGGAGTAAGAAGGCAAAGATGAGTTAAGTAGGACATTCACATAGGCCCAGGGCTGGCACTCAACTCAAAAGAATAGCTGAGTCTCGACTGGTGAAATGGGCAGAGTAGGCAGCAATCTGGGGTGACACAGGGGGCTCTGGTAAGTGAGAGAGGCCTTCAAAGAGCCAGAGTAAAGATGAGGAAACTGCACCTTTCACTCTGGGCTTTGAATTTACTACCTTTTATCCACATGTCTATTTGCAAAAAGGAGAGGGAGAAATAGGGGGAGTAGGAAAAGCCACAGCTAACCTGTATAGGAGGGCGTATTAGGAATCCTCCTCCCCCAAACTTGTACCACACAGAGCTGGTGCATGGGGATCAGCCATCACATGGGCCCTTCAGGGCACCCTGAATCTTTTTTCTAAGACCGAAGATGCCCATCTGATTATTCTGGAGCAGAACAGTGAATCTAGGAGATAAACAGGAAGATTAAAGAGCTACTAAATAACATTACCACAGAGGACAGCAGAGGGAATTGTAATAGCAGTAGCCTCCCCATGCCAAAACTACTCTTAAAATACTTCACCTCCCTATGCCAAAAGTAATCTTAAAATACCAAAGCAGTTCCTAATTTCTGGGGAAGCCTCTAAGGCAGTGGTTCTCAACTGTGAGTTGTGACCCCTTTGGGGGTCAAACGACCCTTTCACAGGGATCGCCTAAGACTATCCTCATATCAGATATTTACATTACAATTCATATCAGTAGCAAAGTTACAGTTATGAAGTAGCAACAAAAATAATTTTATGGTGGGGGGGGTTCACCACAACATGAGAAACTCTATTAAAGGGTCATGGCATTAGGAAGGTTGAGAACCACTGGCCTAAGGTAAGAAGAACTCAGCAATAGGGTTCTAGAACTTTTCAGAGTTGGTTGGGTTTTTAATGGCATCAAACTAATGTACTTTCCCTTAAAGGTGGATGCTAGGAAGCTTTTCTCCATGTTCCTTACAAGGGAAGTCTACAAAGAAAGTCCAGGCATAGGGTTGTTCCCAGCAGAACTTTTAGTTTTGAGGTATTATAGTTAATCATTTGTAGAGAAAGTCACCATTCCAAGGAGAGTCTTATTGGCCTAGCTGACAAATTATAAGTTTTTAATTTCTATCACCATGTAGATCTTCAGATGTGAATCTATTTATCTAAATCAGTGTTCACGGTTATCCAACATGGCACTTTTATCCTCATTTTAAAGATGGGGAAACAGGATTAAAAAGTTTAGGTAATCTGCCCAAATCCCACAGGTGGTAAATTGTAGATGTAGATTAAATTTAGGCAGCTGGATTCCAGAGTTTGCTTTCCTAAATCACTACAGTATGAGAATGCCCAGGAGATAAAACAAGGCAAATAGGATGCAGAGGAAGCTACATGGCAACAATACATAATACACAAAGTCTGGACCAGGAATATTTGTCTGAAGGAAGGTCATCAATCTGAGCAGCTTTCAGTGTGTGTTGGATTTGTGGATTAGGAGATGGTGTTACCGGGAATCCGTGAGATCTCTGCCTTGGTTGTATAGTAAAGTGGGCAGATGTTCTGAAAGGACCCATAGAGGGTGCAGCAAAATTACTACTGACAGCAATGAACCTTACTGAGCTCTAGTGCTAGGTGTGGCACTAAAAGTCTCAAATGGAGAATTTTAATCTTATCACTTTTTAAGGCTACTGCTATTACAACTGGGAAAACCGACTCAGAGGTTGGACAACGTTCTTGATGTCACTTAGCAAACAAAGGGCAGAAGCATTCTAATTCCCTGTGTCTGAAACTACCACTCTCCTGTGATAAATACTTTTACTTTATTTTGCTTTTGGCCTGGCCAAACCAAAACAAGACTATGGCTTATCTATCTGGTTGGCAGCTAGGGGAACTGTCAGTGGTGGATGAGCAGGAGCTTCTTTCAGAAGACCAGTGTCTTTGGAAATCCCGAGAAGTCCTCATTGAGAAGAAAAACGAAGGCCTAATATGTTACTTTCACAGAATATGTTGGTTCAAGTGAAATTCTCTCAAACGCTTCTATTTGATATGAGAGTAGTTTGTCCTCAAAATGATGAAAGTTTGTTATCTGATGTTGTTATAATTAATGTTCAGCCACTTAAATTAAGAAAAAAGGAAAAACTCAAAGCACCGAAATAAATTGAATTTATATTTGCAGAATAGATTCCTGCAGTGTATTTATCTTTACTGAGCTCAATGTCATTATAACCAAATTATCAGAGCACGCTCATCTTTTATATAAATGAAATTTCTTGCTTCATTAATATAATGAAAGTTACATCCCAAACGGAAAATGCATAAACTCTACTTTTGCTGTCCTTTGAAGCCTAAACACATCACTGAAAATAAACCTGCTAGTGCCTACTCAATATACCTCTGAGTTTAAAAGGTATTTACAATCTAGCTGTTTTCTTTTTCCAACCTTGGTTGATTCTTGTAGGAAAAGTTAAGCCCCTTAATTGTGTGATAATGGTAATAGTATCTGGGCTACTAAATAAGATCATTGTTTTCCTGAAAAGAGTTTTCTAGTAATGTTTATTTGGAAAGTACTTACTTCCACTTACCACTCAGTGAAGCCTTCTGTGAGAAATGAAATTACTTAGGGTAAATACCAAATTCTTGCTCTGTTATAAAAATAAAACAGAAATTAACCAGGAACCAATGATTCTATCTGTTTAAGTTAAAATCACCTTTCAGGAGTATTTGAGGACTTAATAGTCATAAAACTTTTCAGCCAAAATCATTGATTTAGAATAGTGTTTTTCAAGCTTTTTTAATAAATCTCATGGCATACTCAAAACCTGTAGGCAAACTTCTGTGGCATACTTGAATTATGTTGGTCTGAAAAAGGAATATACTTACTATGCTTTGAAGATGATTTAATTAATTATCTTAAAAATTTTTTTTCAGCACACCTAAGATCTTTTCACTGCACACCTGTTGAGAATCACTGATTTAGAGCCAGCCCAACAGGGAGAGTAAGTGACATGAGCTGTTCAAGTGTACAAAGCTAACAGATGTCAAATCCAAGATTCAAACACAATTTCTAAGCACCAAGGCTGTTATTAATATCATTCTCATAAGAGGCTTGGGGGCAATTATTACTTTCTATACTCATTTAAAAATACTATTGGTGGAAATACTAAACAGCAAAAACAAAATCTACTGATACAGGCTGCAACATGGGTGGTCAGTGAAGTTCAATAATAGAAAAAACAAGTATTTCTCCCTCTGGCCAAGATGGATTAACTGGGACCAGATTTATTCTCTTGCCCCAAACAAATAGAATTCAGACAAAACATATAAAACAATAGTTATTACGATATTATTAAGCAACAAAGGACAGTGTTTGCTGAGAGGTGGGAAAGAAAATAGGGGAAGCCCAGCTTCCTTGTGGAGAGTTTCCAGATTGCAGCACTAGGGCGGGAAAGGCAAGTAAAGGCTGGTGGTTTCCTGAAGAGATGGAGCTGAGACGGCAGGAAATCAAGGTGATTGGAGTTTTCAGGGCCGAGCATGAGAGGAGAGAGGAGAAATCTGGGTAGAGAAAGAAATGCAAAGATTCACAAGAGGGACCCCTTTGTGTCTTAAACTGAGAACTTACTGCTGCTGTTTGTAATGAAAAGAATCCAAAAGAGCAGTAGGAATGGTCCATGGGCATTATATTATGAGCAGAATGGCTCCTTTCCCATTACCAGGAATATAAAACCCTCATAATTTACGAGGCATTGGGTAGAGTACTTACTGACTAAGTGAGAAAAGTCAGCCCTATCTCTGGTACCTCCTAATAAAGCTTAACAAGACTCAAAATAATCTGTTTCCAAGTAACTTAACCGGACTCAGGACACAGGTCAAGAATAATTATAGGAACACAAAAATATCCAGCACCCAAAAAGGTAAAATTCACAACATTTGGAATCTTACAAAAATTATCAAGCATGTAAAAAAGCTGCAAAATATCCGTAATTATTCAAGAAATACAAATCAAAACCACCCTGAGATATCATCTAACCCTAGTGTGAATGGCCCACATCACAAAATCTCAAAACTGCAGATGCTGGCATGGATGTGGAGAGAAAGGAAGACTTTTACACTGCTGGTGGGACTGCAAAGTAGTACATTTTTGGAAGGCAGTATGGAGAAAGAACTCAAAGAACTCAACCTAGACCTCCCATTTGATCCTGCAATCCCATTACTGGGCATCTACCCAGAAGGAAAAAAATCCTTTTATCATAAGGACACTTGCACTAGACTGTTTATCACAGCTCAATTTACAATTGCCAAAATGTGGAAACAGCCTAAATGCCCCTCCCCGACCCAGGAATGGATTAACAAGCTGTGGTATATATGCGCCATGGAATACTATTCAGCCATTTAAAAAATGGAGACTTTACAGCTTTTGTATTAACCTGGATGGAAGTGGAATACATTATTCTTAGTCAAGCATCACAAGAATGGAGAAGCATGAATCCTATGTATTCAATTTTGATATGAGGCCAATTAATGACAATGACATGGTGGGGGGTAGGGGAAGGGGAGAGCGGTGGGGAGGTGGAGAGGGAGAGAGAGAAGTAAGAGGAGGGGGTGGGGGGAAACGAAGAGCAGCGAGAGGGGAAGAGGAAAGGAATTAGGGTCTTGGTGTGTGATATACCTTTTGGGGGCAAGGCACAATTGTAAGAGGGACTCTACCTAACAAACGTAATCAGTGTAATCTGATTTCTTGTACCCTCAGTGAATCCCCAACAGTAAAAAAAAGAAAAACTGCAAAATATAACCTGTAATGAAGATAAAAATCAATGAATTAGAACTGATTCAAAAGTGACACAGCTGATAGATTTAGTATACAAAGAAACAAAAACAGTTATTATAACCATATTCCATATGCTGACGAAGAGGAAAGATTGAGTATATTAAATAGAGACATGGAATATACATAAAAGACCCCAATGTAGAAAAAGTGAGAGAGGATTTTCAGTGAGAGAGGCCAGAATAGTCTTTTGTCTTGGAAAATATTAATGGTGGGGACCATGAGGATATCTTTTGAGTTGTTTAAAATGTTTTATATTTTGATCTGGATGCTTTGTATGGGTGTACATGTATACAAAAATCTATTGAGCTATACATGTAAAATTTGCGTACTTTCCATAAGTTAAAACTAAAAAACATTCCTGTACCATCTGATGCTATTTGCAAAGCCTTTCAGCCCATATGAATAAGCAAATCTTTTAGCACATTGAATGGATCAAAGTGGATGCATGTCTTCAAGTGTCAGTAATATAATTTATGTCGGAGGAAACAGAGATGAGCGGTTACTTAGGAGCCAGAAGTTAACCACCTCATAAAGATGTATTTGTCATGTTAGTTACACTAAATGCCAACTGCTCATTGAAGACAGGACTCACAGTTGCTCAGTAAATATTGGGCGCCATTCTCTTGCCCAATTTTCTCTCTAAATGTGTAAGATGAAGACAGAAGGGAAACCCATGTGATTCGTTTAATGAATTTAGGAGAGGTGGTCCAGCTTACAAAGATAAATAGGTTGATCACATCTTTTTTTCCTCAGGAAGTTTGTACGTGTGGTACAGAACAAATATGGTCAGGAAACATGTTTTCAAACTGTATAAACGAATCAGCCATTTTCAAAGGCTACAGTATGTTGGACAAGGAGCAAGGATGAGGTCTGGCTCTTCTCCATTTTTAATAAAAGTGGATTTCTATTGTTTTTGTCTCAATGTGCCATCCCCACCAGATACCAAATGCAGGCTACTGAGTAAACACCTGTAGTTCTCAATAGGTAATTCACGTAAAATTCCCATTTCTGTGATTGCCTGGGAAATCTCATAACTGAATAAGATTGTTCTGGAGTACTTTACCTCTATAAAATCAGGTGTGGGTGTCACTTCCCAATTAGAACATATCTCTCACCTGGAATTTCAGTGGGTTAAATTATGGATCTGAGAGCAGTAAGTCAGAGATCATTCCCAGAAAGGGAAGCTCCATGTTAGGTGAAGACATTTTTCACAGGAGTTTCTTGGAGACAAGAGTGAGTTCTTTCTGAATATTGCCATTAATTAAAATAGTAATCCCCACCCATGTTCCTTTGTGGGAGTTATGTTACTTTGTCACTTAGAAAGAAAATGAATTGCCAGGTAGGTTTTCACTGCAGTGTCCTGCCCAAGGCTTTCTCTGTGCACTGTGCTCTTTGGACATAATGGAAAAGGCACAGTAGTGGCGAAAAGGGGAAGAATTGAAAGCACCAGATAACTGGGTTTAAACTTTTTCTCTGACTGTGCACCAGTCTTAGCCTGGAAGCACTGGAAGTGCTCACTGCTGCAGATGCCATTTTTTTCTGGGTAACCTTGAGAAATACTATGACCCAACTCTGGGAGGGGAGATTTCTAGGCCATCATTTTGGGCTATTCTCTAAATACTAATGCAATATTAGAGACATTGCACTCAACAGTGCAAATGTCACTAGTCTCACTTGTGACTCACCAGAGTCATCTGAATAGAGTAAAAATAGAGTTGCAATGTATTTCTCTATTCCTCCACCAACCCACGTGTTCTGCAGGAATCCTTTCTCTATGCCTCTCCCAACTTATTCAGAAAATTCCTAGGATTATCTCTGAGTAATCACAATTGAGATTTCCTCTTCAATTTACCATACTGTGTCCAACAATTTTTCTCCTTTCTTGTTCTTGTTGTCTGATATTAATATCACAGAAGTTGATCATACCATTTAATGGGCCCCTTGCCCTTTGCCCTATAACTTTGTAGGCTCCTCCCATGCTGGCTCTGCGGAGCTTGGCTATGTGTCTTGCTTAGACCAATGGCACTTGCAAAACCCTTCAGTGTTTTTGTTTCTCGTTCCTCTGCCATTGCCATGAGAACATGCCCAGACTATTCTCTGGAGGATTAGAGACTATGTGGGACAAAGGTGATTCATCCCAGCTGAGGGGATTTGGGGGGCTCACTCAGGATCCCTGAATGCAGATTCCTTGTATGAGCCCAGCTAAGATCAGCCAAGTCTGGCCCAGACCAGCAGAACTATTGAGTCAACCCACACACTATTGAGCTAAATTATGGCTAATTGTTTTAAGCCATTAAATTGTGTGATTGATTGTTATACAGCATTATTGTAGCAATAGATAACTGATACACTTACCTGACTAAATTCCTTTGAATCAGGTTGTGCTCTCATTGCTGTGTGTTAATCTAGAGGTCTGATTTAAAGCAAAAATAATACTAAGAACTACCTAAGAAAGAAAAGTATAGAGAATCCTATAACATATCAATTTTATACTCTTATCACCCAGGTCTTTAAAATCCTGTCACCTACTTTTTTCCCTATCACCTACTTTGTTATTTGCATTAGTTTCCTAGGGCTGTTGTATCAGAGAAGAACCAGGAAATAAACAGGTGCCTTAAAAACAACACCTCAGTTTTGGAGGGTAGGAGTCTGAAATCAAGGTATCAGCAAGGCAGTGTTTCCCTGAAGGCTCTGGGGGAGAGGCTATTCAATGCCTTTGCCTTTGCTCTGGAGTTGCTGGCGATCCTTGACATCCGTTGGCTTGCAGTGACACAATCCGTCCCCATTTCCATCATCACATCATGTTCTCTTCTCCTGTCTTCACATCATCTTATATAACTAGTCGTGTTGGATTGAGGACCTACGCTACTCTGGTATGACTTCATCTCGACTACGTCTGCAACAGTCTTATTTCCCAGTAAGATCACATTCTGAGGCACTGGGCTTAGAACTTCAACATATATGTATCTTCCAAAGGGACATCAATTCAGCCTGTAACCCCATTAATTTACCAATATTGAAGCTTTTTCCATCTAAGTAAGCTGTGACTATGCTTGTACTATTCTTGTCTTTTTCTTGTATAAAGTTATTTAGCCAAATAAAAACAGTTTGAGAAATTTCTCTTTTTCTGTATTTTCTGAGATCGTTTGCATCGTGTAGGGATGATTTGCAACATAAAAGTTTGGTCATGTTCATCTGCAAAATAATTTGAGTCTATTATTTGAGGGGAGAGGTAATTTATCAATTCTTAATACAGTCCTTTTAATGGCTACTGGTTTCTTTTCAGTTTGTTTTTGAGTCAATTTTTTATAATTGGTATTTTTTTCTAGAGAATCTGTTAACATAAAGTTGTTTGTAGAATTTATTGAGTGTTGTAAAAAATCTGTACTCTATCTTTAGTTATGTTCCCTTTTTTTGGGTCCTAAAAATATTAATTTATGCTACCTTTACTATGTTTTGTTGTTTTTTGCTTACTTTGGTGATCATTCTTACTATTATTTTGTCTATTTTATTAGTATTTTCAAGGAATGCTTTCTTTGGCTTTATTCTGTTGTTTCTTTTCTAGCTTGTTGAATTGAACATTTGACTAATGGAATTTTAATCATTCCTTTTGCAGATAACTAACTCAAGGCTGTAAATTTACCTCTAATTACTACGTTGCTCAATTGTATGTCTTGATATGTGGTTCTTTCACTGCATTTAATTTCACAAGTTTGGGAATCACAATCTTTATAAGTTGTTTCTGTGTGTTCTTCAATTTCCAAAAATACATTAGTTACTTCAGAAATAACTTTAAAAGTTGTGGTGTAGTCATAGAATATGTATACAGTGGAGTATTGCTTTCTCCACATTTGTTGAGAATTTCTTTGTGATCTAGCACATAGTGAATGTGTGTGTGCTGGAAATGAATCACTTACCTTTGAGCATAGGATTCTATGTATCACTCTTAGAACAAGCTTGTTAATTACATTTAAAAAACATTCTATATGACAGATCAGTTGTGCATATTTCATAAGCTTCTACAGTGGACACATTTAAGAACCACTTTGCCATTTTTTCTTATAATTTTGTTTTTTGTTATACTATATGTTTCACAATAAACCATTAGGCACATTATTTCATGATTTTACATATTTACACTGATGTTTTGTTTTGTTTTGTTTTGAGACAAGATCTCACGCTGCCTTGGCTGGAATATATTAGTGTGATCACAATTTACTGTAACCTTGAACTCCAGGGCTTAAGAAATCCTCCTGTCTCGCCCTTCTGAGTAGCTGGGACCACAGGTCTGTGGCATCATGCCTAGCCTTTTTTTCTTATCTTTTGTAGGGATGGGGTCTCACCCAGGCTGGTCTTAACCCCCTGGCATCAACCAGTACTCCTACCTCAGCCTCCCAAAGTCCTAGGAATACAGATATGAACCTCTGAGCATAGCCCTGAAGTTTTTATTATAATATTATGTAATATCTTTCTTGATAATGTTCCCTCTTTAGATTCTATTCGATCTAAATAGATAATAAATAAAATATTATCCAAAGATCTTTGTTTTTAACTAGTGAATTTAATTTGTTTTTGTTTTTGATATAACTGATATATTTAGACTTGTTTTGTATTGTCATCATGTCTTTGAAATCAATCTTTTTTATTGATTGTTTTATTCTATTTTTCTGTATTGTTTGGATTGATAGTATTTGTATTTTTTCTTTCTTTTTTTTTAGGGTTTAACTCTGCTTTTTATTTTTTATGTAGATATTGCAACTGTTGTTTTAAGAAATTTGTTACAGCACTGACTTAAAAACATATTGGCTTGGATCTCATTATAGGTCCTCCAGGAATGGGAAAAACATCCCTGTGGAAAGCATTAGCCCAGAAACTGACCATTAGGCTTTCTAGCAGATAACTCTGGTGATCTGAGAGACAGCAGTTGGAATGGGATTAATGACATAACAAGCCGTTTTTTAAAAAAGAAATCATTTTACACAAATGATAATTTCCTCTCCTTTAGTGTAAGTCAGGTAATCACTCCAACTCAGTGTAGTCTTGCGTTAGCATCTGGGCATCGTGGGGGCCTGGGCATAGGGGATGGGCTCAACTCTCTGTGCTTTGCCTGCTGGACACCAGTCTGGGCGGCATGGGGCCTTTGCTTCAGGGATAGGCTCAGCTTGCTGTGCTTTGCCTATTGGACGCCCATCTGGTTGCTAGTCTGGGCCACGTGGGGCCAGGGCTTCAGGGATAGGATCGGCTCTCTGTGCTTCACCTGCTGGATGCCTATCTGGGCAGCGTGGGGAACGGGCATCAGGGATAGGCTGGGTTCTCTGTGCTTTGCCTGCTGGACACCCATCTGGGCCGGCTGCGGGGATGGGCTCAGCTCTCCGTGCTTCGCGTGCTGGATGCCTGTCTGGGCGTTGTTGGGCCTGGGCACCTGGCTCTCTGTCCTTCTCTTGCTGGCTGCCCATCAGGGTGTTGTTGGGCCTGGGCATCCAGGATGGGCCCTGCTTGCTGTCTATTGCCTGCTGGATGCCTGTCTCGGTGTCCTGGGGCCTGAACATTGAGGGTGGGCTGGGCTCACTGTCCTTCACCTGCTGGCCACCCATCTGGCTGTCATGGGGCCTGGGCATTGTAGATGGGCTTGGCTTGCTGTCCTTTGCCTGCTGGCTGCCTGTCTGGGTGTGGGCATTGGGCATAGGCTTAGCTCTGGTCTTTCACTTTCTGAGAGCCTGTCTGGGCACCCTGGGGGACCCAGACACAGCAGCCTGAGGCCCTTAGACCTCAGGGTTGCCACCCCTTGGGATGGTTGGAGAGGCAGGTGGGGTGCTGGCGGTGGGTGGCGGGGGTGCCGGCAGCCAGCCCTCAGCTTCCTGGGAGTGTCTGAGCTCCATGCTCACTACAATTGTAGGATGCTCATCCTGTGATTCTCCCTGAGCAGCAGGGAGTATTGTGGCCAGATGGTGGACAGCACGGCCAAGTGCCTAGGTGGCTACCTAGATGGCAGTACCTCTGGGAAATTGCAGGCCTCCTGGGAGACAGGCCCTTGTGTTGGGTCAATGACAATAGTGATGGTAGCAGATACTGAGTTAAGATGTTTTTTGGCCAACTTCACATGTGGGATCTTGGTAGATGGGAGAGTCACCAGGCTGAAGGATTTAATTTTGACTCTTGGGCGTCCCACTGCACCTTTAATGACTGCTCTGTTCTCAGCATTGCCTTTTTCAGTTGTCATATCTTGCAGAGTCTTTGTAGTCTTGCTCGGGATCAACTCCCCTTAGGTGCCTGAGGGCTATCCGTCTTAGTAGGAGGGAGAGAGAAACAAACAATCTTTGAGGGAAAAGAACAGTCTTAATAGGAGAGTGAATCTTAGCAGTCTTTGTAGAAGAACCCTGGGCAGGCATCCTCCAAGCAGGAGGAGATTAAGAGTCAGAGTGAGTGAGTCCGTGAGAGAATGAACGAGATAATATTTTTGATTTCCTTTTTGGTTTCCTTTTCTCTGTTGGATGCTATAGGTTTCATTATCCAGTATATGTAGTAAATATATTCATTAAACACATAAGACATTTGTGTGTTTTAAATATACATTTGTATTATATATGATATATCTTTTTGTGGTATCTTTTTCTGAAATGTTTAACACATACATAATTGTAAGGTATAAAGTTATTCACTATTGCTCTTTTGCTCCTTAATAATACAAGAACTTTAGCATATTTCAAACACTAAATAAATAATCCTTACTTCTTCCCTCTGGACTCCCTTTTCTTTTTGTTGAAGTACTTTGTTGAGTAGTTTCTAAGCAAGAGGCTACATAGAAATTCCCTTAGTTTTTACACATATAAAAATATCGTATTTCTTTGAATACCTGTTTAACTGCTTAAGGAATTCTTGATAAACAATTATTCTCTCTCAGCACATTGAAGATGTTATTCCATTGGCTTCTGCTATCTATTATTGTTATTGATTAAACATGGACATTTTTCAAATTGCCATTACTTTGTGGATTTTTTTTTTTGCTAGTGGTAGTTTGTCACTAGACAATTTAGTGTGGATTTATCTATTCAGCTCTCAGACTTTGAATCTTCCATGATTTCTCTGCCATTCTCTCTATTCTTTTCTTCTTGAACTCTCATTTGATATATCTAGATACATGTTGAATCCTTTTAAACTATGCTACCTGTCTTACTCTTCATTCATTCTTTTGATATCTTTATTTTACTGTACAGCATTTTTTTGTGTGTGTGCTATCTTCTAATTTACTATTATTTTCTCTTTAATTTTCTGACATGTATTTCATGTGATTTTAAAAATTTCAGTAACTGTTTCATTTGGTGTTTCTGGTTGGCTCCTTTTAATATATACATTCATTTCCTTTCTGCCTATTTTTGTTTCATGATGTCTTGTTCTTAATGGATTTATTCTTTTATATCTTGAAGAATGTAAAATACTATTGAAAAATTATCTGTATTACTCTCATTTGGGGGTCGGGGAAGGCATTAGTACCCTATGACCGATATTCCAAGTTTTCTCTCTTAGCATTAGTTTTCACAGATGTTTCCGAAGTTTATTTGCAGGCTTATCTTGATTTAGAGATTTTTTATTTAGCTCTGTACCCCTTGAATGGGGATTTTTATAGTTTCCTTTGTTAAACTGGAGCTTGGGGTCTCCAGTTTATCAGTCATTCTAACATTGATGACTTAAGCTGATGTTCTATTGAGATATCAAGGATGTTACATATCCAGTCTTTTCTGGGGGTCCTCAAGACCCAAGCACACATTCAGTGGTTTTCTAGAATGCCTCCTGGGAGTCAGCATACAGTTGTACTCATGGTCAAGGTGTGTTACTGTCATAGGATACATGGTGAGATCTGTAAGGGACAAAGACACAGAAAAAGTCTAGAGAAATTCATGCACAGACTTCCTTATATCTCCTCACTCCCATGAGGAGATGTACCTAGAAGTTTTCTTTCTCCAGCAGTAAAAAAATGCAGAAAGATGAGTGGAATATTTCTGTCCACGGAAGCCCATTAGAGACTCTATGTTTATATGAAATTCCTAGGGTCGCTGTAACAAGTTACTACAAACTTGGGGGCATTCAACAATAGAAATGTATTCTCTCACAGTTCTGGAGGCCAGAAGTTTGAAATGAAGGTGTGCAGATTCTTGGCTGGTAGATACGCGACTCCAACCTCTGCTTCCGTCTTTGCATGAACTTCTCTCTCTTTCTCTTATAGTAAGACCTGCCATTACATTTAGGGCCCACTTTAAATCTAGGGTGATCTCATCTGAACAGACCCTTTTTACAAATAAACTTATTGGCTCTGGAGGTTAGGCCTTGGATGTGAAATTTTTGAGCCATTGTTCAACCACTATAGTGTTAACGGGCTTTATTGGGGGCTGGTCACATAGGCACTTTCTCCCTCAGCATGTACTAAAATTCTAAACTCCTACAAAAAAGTTAGGTGTTCACCATAAATTATACCATTTATGTAAATGATCTAGGCACAGTGAGCCTCCTTTATTAGGGAACTGTTTGTTTACCAAGTTCCCTGCTAGCTAAGAAATGTGTTCCTCAGTTTGTAGCCTTTGGTAAGAACCACAAGTTATCAGTAAAGATAGTCTCTGTATCAGCAGTATAGAGCCACCCAGACGCTCAGTGTTAGATATTTCCATCAGAGAATAAACTTTTTTCTGTGGGCATTTGTACAGAACTCATAGAGGCCATCCAGCAGAACATATTTTTATAGTTTATGGCTATGCTGAAGGGTGTTCTAAATAGACAAATGTTTTGGGATTCGAGTCTCATCCATCGAATAGAGAGGTCTTGTCTGATTTCAGTTTGACACAGCTAGTGCTAAGGCTAATGCAGCCCATAGCAGACAATATCAGATTTCAGCTTAGAGTCAGGTCCAGGCAAGTAGAATCTTGAATTCAGAATTCCAAAAATTCCAGTGACTTTTCTTCTGGAGTATTAATAGTAAACCTAAGACACTGCAGGGCCAGAAACCGTGTTCAAAATCCAAGTAACAAGGCTTTTGGCATACATAAGACCCTTTTTATTTGGTTTGAGAGTCCAGTTGACTCACTCCAAACTGCATTTTAGGCTGACATATCAGACATCTGAATTCAGCAAGAGTTGAATAGCAAACTAAAAACTTCTTTAAAACCACAACAGTGGCTTGGCGCCTGTGGCTCAAGTGGCTAAGGCGCCAGCCACATACCTAAGGTGGCGGGTTCGAATCCCTAGCCCGGGCCCGCCAAACAACAATGATGGCTGCAACCAAAAAATGGCCAGGCGTTGTGGCGGGTGCCTGTAGTCCCAGCTACTTGGGAGGCTGAGGCAGGAGACTCGCTTGAGCCCAGGAGTTGGAGGTTGCTGTGAGCGTGATGCCATGGCACTCTGCCCAGGGGGATAGCTTGAGGCTCTGACTCAAAAAAAAAAAAAATCACAACAGTATATTTCCATCTGGAAGTCTCCTATTTTCATTTTTTCTCTCTCTTTTTTAAAAGGCTCAAATAGACAAAACCATAGCAAAAATTATCAGTTATGGAGATTTGTTCTGTTTCCAATATTCAAAGTACTTAAATTTCAATTCACTTAGCCATACATAGCAAAAAGCAAGGGAGTTGTATTCCACTTTTCCCCCCAGCCTTCCATAATTGTGATGCTCTCTCTTTAGCTCTTATGAAATTATAGGTATTAAAGGTCAGACAATTAAGTTCATGAAGTAATCCTAGAAAAAGTCCTACGTACTTCATTGGCGAATAGCGCTGTGGTCACTAGATTCCAGGCAGAGTAATTCAAAGGTGACCGTGGTGATATTCAGCAGTGAGATATATTGCACTTTTTGTAGGGTGAGTTCATGAACTTAATTGTCTGAACTTGTAGGTAATTTTTAAAATCACTTTTCATCATACATAAATGAAATTTCTGCAAATACAAAGCCATTTAAAAATATCTTTTTTTTCCTAGAAATCTTTTTCTTTAATGCCTTCCAGTGAATTTAGCATTTGAAGGATTAATATTACCTATTAATTAAGAGATCCCAGTTTAGATACAATAAGAGGAGGTGGTGCTACAATTAAGCTGGAGAAAAGGCTTGAGTGGCTCAGGCTTTTCTCTTTTGGTTGGAGGAGAGAGCAACTAACCACTTAATATTTTCTGTCTTTGACCCATTCAAAGCTCACCTTTGGGAATATTTGGGCTCTTTATGCTTCCACTTGGAGGACAGCACAAAAAACAAAAGTATCACATGGGCTTCTCTTTTTTCTTCATTTTAGTTAGCATGACCAATAGAAGCCAGGTGATCCAATGAGCTACCTCTTCTGGGGTTGAATTGATCATTTTAAAATTCCACAGATAACTTTTACCTCTCACAGAAGATAGTAGCTCAGTTGCTGTTTTGTACTCAGGGTAGCTCCATCATCTCCTGGGCACCAAAATTCCATCATCCCCTATCCTTTTCTCCAGCATCATACTATAGCCGTATTTCAGTTGGAGTTGTTCTAATGAATCTCTACTGTTTCAGAGATTCTCAAGGCTGAACAAAGGTTCTTCAGAAGCACTTATGGAACTCAGCATATAGTTGGACTCATGGCTAAGGTTTATTATTCTGAAAATCTGACAGGATCATGGAGGGGGGAAAGACAGGTAGATTTTGGAGAAATATATATAATACTTCCTTCTGTTCTTTTCCTCCCATGAGGAGACACACCAGATATGTTGTTTTTCCCAATAGCAATACTATAGAAATATGTGTACAGTATTTCTGCCCAGGAAGCCTACTAGAGAATCAGAGTTCAAGACTTTTTGAGGGGAACTGATCACACAGGCACCTTCTGCTTAGCACATACTCAAGTTCCAGACTCCCAGAAGGAAAACAGATGTTAATTATAAGTCACATTGTTTGGACAAACAGTCTAAGTCCAGTGATCTGCCCTTGTTTGTGAGGATGTGATTTGAGTACCAAATTCTCAGCTGTCAGCCAATTTGCCTTCTCAGTTGGCAGCCTCAAGCCTGCTATGTTAACTCTTTTCCGCACACAATTGTGGAGCAAGGAGGTGTATTGGCCCAGACTATGACTCAGCGGAAGCTGTGTTTGCCTCAACTTCCCCATCCTCTCAGTCATGCAGCTGTTTTCTATAGAACAAAGCTCAACTCAGCCCAGTTTGGCTCAGCTAAACTGTTTTTAGCCTCTTTGCATGGCAAGAGAGTCCCACCACAGTTAGGATTTCAAGAGAGACCAGCTCAGGCCCCTTAGGGTGTGTAGAGGAGCAGGGCTTTCTTCTACCTCCTGTTGGCCTCAGATACCTTACAGGGCCCAGAGGATCTGGAGTTTCAGCCCCGCTGACTGGTTACCTTTTAGTTCATGTTCTCTTCTGTGAAGATACAACTATGTGTTTTAGATTTTCTTTTAAAAATGTCATCTATCCCTGCGATTTGTTTGAGGCAAAGTATGGTGGGGAGGTGAAGACTTAGATTGTAAACTTATAATGCCATCTTAGCCAGAAGGGGCCCTTTTACTTTTTTACGCACCTTTGCTGCCTTCTATACTAAGATTCAGGGCTGAGCCTGTGAGGTTTGGCTGGCCTGGGGCATAACTTCCATGCTGGGTATTGCGCTTCTTTCAGAATTGCTTTTCATCCATGTTTCTAGCATACTATTGTGTATTTCTTGACTCCTTTCTTTAGGATGAATTATTCCCCACAGACTCATTAGTGGGCCTGCCTAGCAGTGTCAGTGTCTGAAGAGCAAACCCAGGTTAAGTGCTGAAGCCAAGATTCTCCTCCTTCTCAGGGTTTTGGTCAAAACATATGATTCAAAAGGAAACAACAAAATCAGAGTTTAGGTTGCCTACCATTTTCCAAAAGTCATTCTATTCACTGTATGGAAAGACAAATAGCTAACCTAGAAGGCAACTGTTAATTCTCCCTAAATAGTTCTCCTTATATTTATTAGCAACATAGATTTTGGTTACTCAACATCTATTCCACTGATTTTTTTTAAAGAGTAGGCAATATTTTTATTTTTTAAATTGTTCAACTTAATTTTTTTTTTATTAAATCATAGCTGTGTACATTAATGCAGTCATGGGGTACAATGTGCTGGTTTTACATACAATTTGAAAGTTTTCACCAAACTGGTTAACATAGCCTTCATGGCATTTTCTTAGTTGTTGTGTTAAAACATTTATATTCTGCATTTAGTAAGTTTCACATGTACCCTTGTAAGATGCACCATAGTTGTGGTCCCACCAATTACCCTCCCTCCACCCACCCTCTCTCCCCCTTTCCCCATATTCTTGGGCTATAACTGGGTTATAGCTTTCATATGAAAGCTACAAATTAGTTTCATAGTAGGACTGAGTACATTGGATACTTTTTCTTCCATTCTTGAGATACTTTGCTAAGAAGAATATGTTCCAGCTCCAACCATGTAAACATGAAAGAGGTAAAATCTCCATCTTCCTTTTAGGCTGCATAATATTCCATGGTGTACATATACCACAATTTATTGATCCATTCGTGAGATGATGGGCACTTGAGCTGTTCAACTTAATTTTTTTTTATTCTTTCAAATTCATCAACAGTACAAAGAATTAGGTTACACTGTTTGCATTTGTTAGGTAAAGTTCTCTTATAGGTGTGTCCCACCCCCCAGAGGTGTGCCATACACTGTAACTCCCTGTCTCCCCCTTGCCCCAGCTCCCTCATTCCCCTGCACCCCACCCTAAATTGATTTGAGTTTTTCACTCATGTGGATATGTATTAGAACATCTACTGGCTTCATATTAGAATCGAGTACATTGGATTCTTGCTTCTCCATTCTTGTTTTACTTTACTATAAAGTGTGTGTTCCAACTCAGTCCAGGTTAATACAGAACATGTAAAGTCTCCATCTTTTCTAATGGCTGACTAGTACTCCATGGTGTACATATACTACAGCTTATTAATCCATTCCTGGGTCGGTGGGCATTTAGGTTGTTCCCACAATTTGGCGATTGTAAATTGAGCTGCGATGAACAGTCTAGTGCAAGTGTCTTCATAATATAATGATTTTTTTTCTTTTGGAACCCCAGTGAGAACAGCTCACATCACAAAGTCTCAAAGCTGCAGGTACTGGCGTAGATGTGGAGAGAAGGAAACAAACCTCAATTTTTTTTGGAGAGGTTATCTTGTTTCTATTGTGGGAGCTATCTTGGCAGTATAGTAAGTACATGTGTGGAGTTTTACAACAAAAAAACAACAGAGATTCTTCACTCAATTTAAATTTTTTATTTTTTATTTTTTGTCAGATTCTGTCTCACACCATGCAGGCCCACCAGGGGGTTGGTGGAAAGATCCTAGTTCAGCCATGGAATTGCTCTTTCCCAGGAGGTTTGACTCTTGAGTAGGTTGAGGCAGGGACTAAAAAAAAAGGATCATTTATCCTACAGCAATCTTGAACCAGCAGCTAAGCAATTCTTGCTGCAGTGACCTTCTGTCCTGGTATGCACTACTCTTAAAACTTGGTGTCAAGAACAGAACGTGACACTTCAGGTAAGATGTGACTGGCAGACGCTTGGCTATTTCTGCTGGTGATTCTATGATCCTTATGTTATATTTCTTGAATGCAAGAAAATATTCATCTTTCACCTATAGCAATTTAACTGACAACACTACTTCATATGACTGTTATGAATCCAAATCTTTTCTTTTTCTTTTTCTTTTTTTTTGTTAAGAAAGGCTGCTAAGCAAGCTGTACTGAAACAGCTGACTTCTGAACCTCAATTCAGTTTAGAGTATTTGAGAATCATTTTTTATATATATGCATCTATGCCTTCAGAAATGTATTTCATACTGACAAGATGATGTTGAACTTTGGTTATGTCAGCTTTGTGTCATCCAAAATTTTTCAGAGTTTGCCAATCTTAGGTGTTGAATTGATTTGAAGTTGCTGGCGCACTGCAAATGATGTGACTCAATGGCTCTTCAACCTGGTACATCTCGTATATCCTCTTTAAAATGTAGAAACACCACTGGTGATCTTTGGTCTCCTGTTTTTTAAAAAAGTATTTCATTTCTTAAGAAGTTTTTTCTGACAGTTTTCTTCTTTGTTCTTTCTCCACAAACTACTTTCTTCACTACCACCCGTAGGAGTATACCTTTGACTTTTGGATGCATAAAAACTATAAAGTTCAAAACGATGAATGTACATTCTCAGTGGCATTGGTCTTTATTGCAGGAAACAGGGGTCAGGGAGGAAGCCAACATTAATTGCATGCCTCCTATGCACTGGGCCTGATGTATTGCATTTCATTTATTTCATTTGCAGAGGCCAGACCATATAAGTATCATTCCCAAATTGCTGCAGAAGGGCAGGGTGCATAGTCAGGGCTCTCCAGAGAGACAGAAGAAATATATATACAGCACGTATAAAGAAATTTATTATAAGAAATTGATTCGTGCAATTGTGGAGGATGAGAAGTTCTAAGATCTACACTCAGCAAGCTGGAGACCCAGAAGAACCAATGGTGTATGTTCTAGTCCAAATCCAAAGGACTGAGGCCTGGGAAAGTCAATGGTGGAAGTCTGAGATGAAAAGCAGGAAAAGACCATTGCCCCAGCTACAGCAGCCAGGCAGGGAGACTTCCATCTTACTCAGCATTTTAGTCCTAGTTGGATCCCACTTCTGCTAGGGATGGCAATCTGCGTTACTCTTTCTGCTGATTCCAATGTTAATCTCATCTAGAAACTTCACAGACATACTCAGAATAATGTTTGATCAACTATCTGGCCACCCTGTGGCTGAGACCCACTGATACATACAATTAACTATCACAAATGGTAAACAATTAAGTATTTAGCACACACACACCTAGTGAGTGGTGGAGCAAGAATAAAACTTCAGCATTAAGCATGCCAAAGCTTCCTTATAAAATCTGTATAGTCCTTGCCTGGTACTTGGTAATTACTTCATTTACTTCATAGTCAACAAACAATTCACAAATGCCATTTTCTTGTCTTCTATCTTGCCTCTCTGAATTAGAGGGATTGACCTTGAAGTACATGTGGTTAACAAAGTCTTCTGCTATAATAATCATCCTGGCAGGCAACCTACCCTGGGTAATGTGTATTCACTAACTCTCAGTCCGTTCCTTTCATTGCTCAGCGACCCACAAGAGGTCATCAGGACCACGTCTACTTACAGACCTGCTGTGTAGCACCTGCAAGGCCAAGGAGCAGCTGCAGATTAAATGATTTTAGCTGAACTACAGCCCATGTGAGAATAGGAAAATGAAACCTTGCTATGTCCTACAGCAGGTAACTTCACTAGGAAGTCCCTTTCAGAGGAGGAAAAGTGCTATATGGGAAAGTATAGCAGCAGCTTTTTTCTTTTTTTCTGAAGTGAAAGAGCCAGCAGTTCCCATGACAGCCATTGAAATTATGTGGTGGAAGTCCTTTTCTTGAAAAGCATGAGCTTCAGGTTCAGGTGACAGTACTGGTGATGAGACATCACTCCCTATCACCACTCCCATGCCCAAAGGTGTGATGTGCTTGTGCATTAATCATGTGAGCCCTTAGTGTAATGAGGGGGAAAGCTTGGCACGCAGTATCTGAACGTACTTTTTGAAGACAAAAGGAAGCAAGACAGTGTGTACATAATAAAGTAGGAAATGCTGTTTCTGAATGCTGATTTTAAATGGGGGTAGGAATGTTGCTTTGTTTGGGGGGCTGGTTTCATCTTCTCTTTGCCCATCATCTAGGGTTTTATCTAAACTTGCCCTTTCAAATGCAAGGAATTAACCTTTTCTTTCACACAAAACAGTCAATCACTTGAATTACTTTCTCCACAGTGATGGAGATTTTAAAAAATCACTCTGGATGCTGGCATTATTGCTGCCGCTATTGCTACCAGCCCCTAATCCTTCATACACAGAGAAGTTCTTTGGTAGCGTTTATGCCCCTGGTCTCCTGGTTGCAACTCTGCAAAGAAGAGAAATTTGTATTCTCCTGATCTGGAGCCTCTGGAAAATCAAATAGGGGAAAACAAGGAATCAGGAATCCTGTTTTGACACAATTCACCATTATATATGTTTGAACATGCTGCAGGCTAATCCACCTTCTAAAAACACAATTACAATCTTTTACCCTACACTAAAATTATAAAGGGAAACCTTTGATTTATTTAAAGGCTTTAAATATTCAAAACCATGGTCAATGCAGAAAAGTTAGAGTGTTCAGATGAATAAGAAAAAAAATCACCCATAAACTCCTCACACAGAGGTTAACTTTGTATATATTTTGGGGTATAAATTTTAAGACTTTGTCCCTTAAATGAATATACACAGTCATACACAAAAAACATCCCAAAAATCGAACTATCACATGCACGGCATTTTATTTTATTTTAAATTAATTTTTTACAATTTCAAACTGTTATAGTACATTCATGCATTTTTGGTTACATGGATCTCTTCTGTTAATGCATGCTATCCTGGATAGCAGCTAACCTAACTGCTCTTTGGGTTATTTTTTTTCACTTTTAAATATTATGTATTTCCCTTTACTAATAATTTTTTTAAAATTTCTGATTAATATGAGGGTACAAATGATTAGGTTACAATGTTTGCATTTGTTGGGCAAAGTCTCTGTTGTAGTTGTGTCCTGCATCCAGGAGGTGTGCGGTCTACCCCTACGTTTTGCCCACTAGGTACCTCTTTCCCTCTTCCTCCCTCCCTTAGCTTGAATTGAATTGAGTTTTTCTTTTGTTTGGGCATATATTACTTTGTCTATTGGCTTTACCTTAGTAGTGAGTACATTGGATACTTGCTTTTCCAGTCTTGTGATACTTTACTAGAAGGAATGTATTTTTACCTCAATCCAGATAAATACAAAGGATGTAAAGTCTCCATCTTTTTATGGCTGAATAGTGTTCCATGGTATACATATACCACAGTTTGTTAATCCATTCCTAGGTTGATGGGCACTTAGGTTGTTTCCACATCTTGGTGATTATAAATTGAGCTATTATAAATTATAAATAATCTATTGCAAATGTCCTTATGATAACTTTTTTTCCCTTCTGAGTAGATGTCTAGTCATGGGATGGTCTAACGGAAGGTATAATTCAAGTTCTTTGAGGATTTTCCATACTTCTTTCCAAAGAGGCTGTATTAGTTTGCCCATCTTTGGGTCATTATTAAAACATTTCTATCTTCAACTGTCATCTTTTAAAACAATGGCTCATATCACAATTGCACATTATGCATAATTGCATTATTTAAACAGTGCCAAATTATTGGGCATTTTGGTTTCTTATGACTTTTTTCTTTAATGTAAATAATTGAACAATAAACATCATTTAAAAACATTTACCATGGCAGTTGTCTAAATGTTTTATCTGAAAAAATTCCTAGAATTCGTTATGTTTCAAAAAGTCTTGGTAAGTTTTTAAATAATAAAGTATATGTTATCTATTGCTCTATAACAAGCCATCCCAACATTCAGTGACTTAAAACAATAATGGGGGGGGGGCGGAGGCAAGATGGCAGACTGCAGCCAGCTTTCCACAGAGTCTTCCATCCAGAAGGAGACTTAAAGGACAGAAGTTTAGCAAGTAAGCTGATGGTTTGGAGCTAAGCCAAGAAAGAAGGTTGAAGAATGCACATCAACTCTGCTGAGGTGAGCTGCGACCCCCAAAATACAATCAAAAGGTACAAAATCCACCACTAAGCAGAGAGGAGTCCCCTCCCCCATAAAAAGGGCTTGCAGTTTATTCCACATTAAACAAGTGAGCAGAGTTCAAACATCCTCCCACTCTATCCCCGGGAGAGACCCTCTAAAAACTGGACCTCTTACCCCTACTAGGGTGCCATGGCACTCTCCTCACAGGCATAAAACTGTAAAACTATAAAACTGTATATATTTTCTACCTGCAACTTTGAACTCCCAGGACTCCCCTTCTCTCTCATCCTGAGGTCTGGAGGTCTTTCACCCATGGAGTCCAGATTCTTGGGCATTTTCTTGAGAGGAGTGGAGGGGGAAAGGGCTGGTGCTGGTCTATGCTGATTCTGTGGCACAGGAGTGAAGAGAGGATGGTAAGCTAAGAGGGAACCATACAGGAGCTGTGGTATCCTGAGTTGCAGAGTGGCAGCCGCAAAGTGGGAACAATAAGGCTCACACTCCTGAGTCAATTCTGGAGTGACATGCCCTGTCTCTCTGGGCAACCAGAGGAAGCTGGGCATCTTGTCTGGTGGCAGCCACTGGTGGAGCAGATTTGGGAAGTTCTGTGAGTAAAGAGAAGCCCTAAGGGTGGTACCAACCTGGGCGGAGTGCATGCAGAGCTCACAGACTTCCAAGGAGGGGTTGAGCCAGAGGAAGGCTTCACTGAGCCTGATAGCACCCAGCCCTCAGGGGATTATAGCTGAGACAAAGGTAGCAGGTGGGCAGAGGCTGGAATTGACACCTGAGTGTAAACTCTAATTGCTTGCTGCCCAGGGCTGAGTTGTGATTTTTATCAGTTCAAGCAGCATCTGATCCACAGAGGAATTTAGCCAGGACAGAAATAAATTTTGTGAAGTTGCTGTGTCCTTTTCTGCCAGCAACATCAACCAGGCATGGGGCTGGAACTGAGTGAACTTCCCCAGCCTACATTAAGCACCCAAGGTTTTCAGGCCTCATCTCCCCCTGCTGGACTCAGATCTCCTGGTGACTAATGCAGTTGTAAACCCCAGGAGCATTTGCTCACTGGAAGGAACTGGGTCACAGCCCTGTGGGATTACCAGTGTCTGGGTACAAGATGGGGAAGAAGGCATCAACTTTCCCAGGCTAATTCATTTGCTGGGTGGGTCCTTCTGCCCTCCTGGAGCACTGAAGTGAGTCATATTTGAGCTGCCAGCAGATCCCTCCTGTCTAGTTGCTGGAGACTTTTTGAACTCTCCCACTTGAGACTGGTGCTGACCGGGATAACTGATTTGGACCTCTTGAACTGGGCCAATCACCCAAGGACTATCCAAAGTGGTACCCTGGGTGTATGGTTGTGGGAAGATTTGATTTTTCTTGCCCAATTGTTGTTTGTAGGGGGTGGGGTGACTTAATTGCTGGTATTTCTCCACAGCTGAGACTTCAACCCAGAGTAACTGATTCACTAGGGTAGGACAGAGACCAGCTGAAAATAAGACAGAGCCACTTAGCCCCACCACACCAAGCAGGTCCCCAGTCTCTTAAGCTGTAGCACTGTATGGGTCTTTAGCAAAGCTCAAGGGGAAAAGCCAAATGGTGTAAAATAAACATGGGGCAGAATCAGCTGAAAAACTCTGATATTATGAATAACCAGGGTAGATCAACCCCCCCAAGAAAGGATGTAGTAGATGCAACTGAAGATCCAATTCACAAACAGATGGCTGAGATGGCAGAAATAGAATTCAGAATTTGGATTGCAAATAAGATTACTAGAATAGAGGCAAAGTTAGAATTAGAAATTCAAGGAGCATTCCAAAAGTTCACTCAAGAATTCAATGAATTCAAAGACAAAAGCACAAAAAATTTTGAAACATTGAGACAAGAGATTGCAGCCCTCAAAGATCTTAAAAATACAGTAGAATCCCTTGGGAACAGAATGGAGCAGGCAGAAGAAAGGATCTCAGACATTGAAGACAAAGCTTTTGAATGTGCCCAAGCATCCAAAGAGGTATAGAAATGAAAACAAAAATGGACCATTCTCTTAGAGAGCTCTGGGATAATTCAAAGAAAACTAATTTTGGCCTTATAGGAATCCCTGAAGGTGATGAAGTTGCTTCTCAAAACACAGAGGCTCTTCTTTATGAAATTATGAAAGAAAACTTTCCAGATATGCCAAAAGATCCTGAAATTCAGGTTGCAGACAGCTTCAGAACCCCAGCACTACTCAACCTGAATAAGACATCCCCCAGGCACATCATAATTAACTTCACTAAAGTGAAGATGAAAGAGAAAATTCTGCAAGCAGCTAGATGTAAGAAAACCATAACCTACAAGGGGAAGAATATTAGAATGACTGCAGATCTCTCTGTCAAAAACTTTCAAGTTAGAAGAGGATTGTCATCAACTTTTAATCTCCTAAAACAAAATAACTTTCAACCCAGGATCCTGTATCCAGCTAAATTGAGTTTCATTTATGATGGAGAAATTAAATACTTTAATGACATTCACATGTTGAAGAAATTTGCCATAACTAAACCAGCTCTCCAGGATGTTCTCAGATGTATCCTCCATAATGACCAGTGGAATCCTCCACCACAAAAGTAAACTCACTCAGAAACTTTTGATCAAATTCCAACCTCCACAGTGGCAAAAAGATTGAAAGTGTCCACTTGACTTTTGAACAACTTGATACTCAAAATTTTACCAGGCTTATCAATAATTTCAATCAATGTGAATGGCTTAAATTGTCCTCTAAAGAGGCACAGATTGGCTGATTGGATACAGAAACTGAGACCGGACATCTGCTG
>NW_003852401.1:2096154-2112791 GCF_000181295.1 Otolemur garnettii
AGAAGATGAAATATTGGGGAGTTTACCTAACAAAGGATGTGAAAGATCTCTATAAAGAGAACTATGAAACTCTAAGAAAAGAAATAGCTGACAATGTTAACAAATGGAAAAATATACCATGCTCATGGCTGGGAAGAATCAACATTGTTAAGTTGTCCATACTACCCAAAGCAATATATAATTTTAATGCAATCCCTATTAAAGCTCCACTCTCATACTTTAAAGATCTTGAAAAAATAATACTTCACTTTATATGGAATCAGAAAAAAATCTCGCATAGCCAAGACATTACTCAGAAATAAAAACAAAGCAGGAGGAATCATGCTACCAGACCTCAGATTATACTATAATACTATAAATTGACAGTGATCAAAACAGCATGGTACTGGCAGAAAAACAGAGAGGCAGATGTATGGAACAGAATAGAGAGCCAACAGATGAATCTAGCTAATTACTATTACCTGATCTTTGATAAGCCAATTAAAAACATTGAGTGGGGAAAAGATTCCCTATTTAACAAATGATGCTGATTGAACTGTAGAAGACTGAGAGCTATAACCTAATTATAACCTAAGAAAATGTGGAGGGGGAGGGGAGGGGAGGAGAGGGGGTGGATGGGTGGAGGGAGGGTGATTGAAGGGATCACCTCTATTGTTTATCTCACAAGGGTACAAGTGAATCTTTGTAAAAGTAGAATAGAAACGTCTTAACACAATAACTAAGAAAATGAAATGAAGACTAAGTTAACAGTTTGATGAAAATATTTCAAATTGTATATGAAAACACCACACTGTACCCCATGATTGTATTAATGTACACAGCTATGATTTAATAAAAAAAATTTAAAAAAAGAAAAAAAGAAATACTTTTTCCAAATGCAAATATATATTTTAAAAAAAGAACAAACAAAAGGTCATACACTTCTCTCTTGTGGGGCCCCCCCATTTAGTGCAGGGAATTTTTTGGATTTTAATTCAGCCTTAACAGTTTAAATTTGACTTTAATTAACTTCCTGCATGCAAATGTGTAATGACATTTGCAAAAATCAAAGACCCCTTTGGAAATCTGAAGAGATTTAATAAGTCTAAGAATTTAAACTTGAAATGCTCCAAGGTTAGTATGTGGAGTAGCAATTATCACCATAATTTGCTAAGCAGTGTTCACATTAGATTTAGTCTTGCTATTTTTTTTTTTTTTTTTTTTGAGACAGAGCCTCAAGCTGTCCCCCTGGGTAGAGTGCTATGGCTTCACTGCTCACAGCAACCTCCAACTCCTGGGCTCAAGCGAGTCTCCTGCCTCCGCCTCCCAAGTTGCTGGGACCACAGGCGCCAGCCACAATGCCTGGTTATTTTTTGGTTGCAGCCATTATTGTTGTTTGGCAGGTCCAGGCTGGATTCGAACCCGCCAACTTAGGTGTATGTGGCTGGTGCCTTAGCCGCTTGAGCCACAGGCACTGAGCCAGTCTTGCTATTTCTTAACTGGGGACAGTTTTATCACTCCATGTCCTAGAGATATTTCTGGTTGTTAAAACCGTGAGTGAGTGTATGTATGTGCACATTACTGCCAGAGACACTTCTACGTATCGTACGAAGCACGGGGCAACTCCTTACCACAAAAGCATTCTATCCAAAAATGCCAAAAGTGCTGAGGTTGAGGAGCCTTTGTTTTAGTTCAGATATTAGAGGTATACTAGTGCTATTGTTACAAAAGACTATCTTCTCTATTGCAGTTAAGGCCACAAAATAAGGCTAATATATACCTGGTTGGATTGTTTTTTTTTTAATGTTTCTCCTTTACATATCTGGATAAAATCTCTTAAGTTGGGGGAAAGAGATATATAGGATTTAGTTGAACATAACTATACTAATACAAAGGATGTACTCTAAGCACATTTGCTAAACAATTTATTTAGTCCTATCCGTAGGCATGTATCTTTTAACTACTGATTTCCTTTATTAGAATCTCAGAAATTCTTTGGTTCATAGAGACTCGTCTTTCATTAAGTCCTTGATAATCAGTTTTACACATAGATGAAAATGTTTTTATTCATATAAATTCATTAGATTCCCTAAACATTTACTATCCAATTTTTTAAGTGTGAAATCTCTCTGCTGGCTTTATTTATTGCTGTTTTATTGTTGTTCATTCTTTTTTTACTCATTGTGATTTCACGTTTCTCCATTGCCTGATGTTTCTATGTGAATGACCCTTCCTGAAGACCAAATACCTAGGCCCTTCAGTTGCCTAGGAGGAGCTTCCTCATTTTTGAGTTTAATTCTTCAGCTCCTTTCTCTATCGCTGTCAGTAAGGTGGCACTTTGTCACTGGCCATTTTCTCAGAATTTGCAATTGTTAGAAGCCCAACACTTGTAACAATTTGGCTATATGGATATCAGGTTAGTGACTTCATTGAATAATATTTTTGGTCTTTAATTAGTCTACTTATTATAATTTATATTGTTCCAGAGAAAATTTGATGGCATTTACCAAAATACTTTTCAGGACTTTCAGACTATGTTGATTAAATGGCCTACTACTGTATAAACTATATTCCACATAGTTCCATGGGCGAGCTGCTTTTGATCTTTGGGTATTGACAACCTCTGAGTCTCACAGTCTAGGAAAAGATTGTCTAGCCCTGAAATACTGAGGCAGAAAGAAACTGTGTCTGGCAAATTGCCAATAAGTAATCTTTTTCTCTCAAGATATCTTTCTTTCTATCATCTTTTTTTTGTACCATATTGGGCATTTTCCCAATATTCCAAAAACTTGGGGAGAGCTAATACTTAATACGTTGCATCTATGGCTCCCCCACAAATGATTGCTATTTCAGAAGTAAAATTATTTTTATCTTGTCTAAATATTTTACCTTTTTCTTGATCTCTTAAAAATGATGTGACTAAACAAGTATAGAAGTACTAGTTAGGTTTCTGGGTCACAAAAAATCAGAAGGATCAGTTATTACTGCATAATCATAATCTGAATGGTTAAAATGGCAGAAAATCACTCGCTCTGTTTTACCCTTGGAGACCCAGACTTTAGAGATGGGGCATTTGGCAAGATCCCCAGAACATTTACCCCTTTCCTCTGAGATGAATGATGAGTATAGGCTACAGATTCTTTATTGAATTTAAAGGTTGGCAACATATTATCCTATTACAGTTGAGGATTCAGCTCTGAAATCACTCCTGCAAGAACTTTTTATTTAAAAATCTCCTTTATGTAAAACCTTCTATTGGCTTTAATCAGAAATTTAATTTATTCAGAGATAAGGCAAAGGAAGATCTTAACTTCTCTGATGTGAGGGATCTGAAAAAAATTAAGAGTGAGCAAGATAAATATCAGAGTGTCAACACTACACACATTTCCTAATGGATAATATCTTTGCTTTTGTTATTTTAATTTTCTCTGCATGGAATCAGATAGCTTATATGCCTTCAATAATGATGATACAAAGTTGCTAGCTTTCTAGGTCTCATGAGAAAGGCCTAAAATAATGTTAAAATTTCAGTTGGGTCCAAGGGGAAGATAGACTCTCATTCAGTCAGTCATTAGTAAAAGCCTGCCATATAAATAGATGCTGTGGTAGTGTCTGGGTATAAAAAGAACCAGACAAACTTAGTAAAGAAAAAACATAGAACAAGGAACAATAGAGTACAATAGATTGCACATAGAAAAAACTGATGATGAATGGTTTTCAAGTGGTTTTAGGAAGCCTTCATAGAGGAGGCCTTTGCACTGGGTTTTAAGGAATGAATAGGACATTATCAGACAGATAGATGGGGAAAATGCATTCAAGGCAGATAAAATGCACATGTGAAAAAGGGCAGAGGAGAAATAACAGAGTGCTTCTTGAGAAGAACATGGTATGGCTTTATCCAGGGAATCAACATTAGATAAAGTTAGAAAAACAAACAAGTCAGATATGTGCTATGCTCAGGAATGCAAGCTTTATTTTGCAGATGATGTATTCCTCCTATGTCATACTGGGAATTTAGAATTATTTTCTCTCTTTGTCAGAATGCACTTTTCAGATATATAATGGTTTCTTAGCAAATGCAGAGAGATATGATGTAAGGTGTGGAAGTATGAGAAAGAAAAAGATAAACATTTCTTTTTTCCTTATAGAAACTAGTAAAAGAAAACTGAGAATAGAGACTATGATGAGGCTATTATTAATGGTTAAGTGAGGGGAATATGCCTGTGAACACATCAGTTCTCTTGAACAGTTCCTTCTAATGGTGGTAGTATGAAAGCTGAGGTGCAAGAAATCAGGCAAGAGAAGTTAGTAAATACTTGAGACAAGAAACATTTTCACCCATAACTCCCAATCTGTGTCATATGATGGTCTGAATATGAGGCTGGAGGTAAATGGAAGTCTAATAACTCTGGAGTGATGTCAGCAAAATGACAGGATAGGGGTTTTCTATCACTTCCCCACAGCACACTGATTTAGACAATTGCCCATGGAACAGAGTAATTTGTGGAAGTCTGGGAGTATAGCAGAGAAGTTCTAGGACACTGTTAGAGCAAATATTATGAGAATAAATGTATTGCAGAGGGTAAGAAAAATAGTTTTCACTTTGTAGTATTACCATTTTTCCAAGACAGTAAGCTCAGTGCCAAGAGAGATCTCTTTAGCCCATAATTAATTCTACAGGGGAAAGTGGGAATGTAGTGTATCCTACTGTGCAGGATACTACCTGAGAGACCCACTTCTTTCTTGCCCTACACAGGATACTGAGTGAATCACCTTGGCTGAGTAGCTGGAAGAGGCTTGGGGCAGAAAAGAGAGATATGCAACTAGGGCTCAAAATCAACAATGGGTGTATACTGTACTAACTGCTTCTTGGACTTTATAGGGACACCTGTCCTCAAGCCAGTTGGGATGCCTTGCCTGCAGACCCCCTCCAACTGTCCAATAGCAACTCTCAATGTTCCATACAACTCCTCCCTCCCACCCCCATAACTGACTCCCTGCAATACCCTTCACAAATGGAAAGTGGAAGTCTTTGTAGATGGTTTACAAGCATGTGCAGTCAGTCAGCTTGATTCTGCAGGACTGGGAAAAAACACACAAATTCGGCAGCACCTGTGGCTCAAAGGAGTAGGGCACCGGCACCATATGCCGGAGGTGGGGGGTTCAAATCCAGCCCCAGCCAAAAACTGCAAAAAAAAAAAAAAAAACCCACACAAATTCAAGCTATCAGGGCATTGCCTGAGGGAAAACAAATTGGAGATTTTCAGAACACAGTCTAGCTTTGTGAGATTAAGAGAAATAGAATTTTAAAATTCTCTTGCACCCCAAAGAGGGAATAAGAGTAGAGGGGGTACTTTCATAGAAAACATTCTTAGAGAGTCTCAGAGTCACTAGCTGGGCTGACTGGTGAAGATGTTTTTCTCCTAAAGTCAGTAAGTAAATACTGGTGGAGGTTATGGCTTCTTCAAATGTGAAGGCAGCAATACAATACTTAAAGGCACATGAAAAACCAAGACAACACCAAAGGAACACTACAGTTTCCTAATAACTGACACCAATAAAATGCAAATATATAAATGGGCTGGTACAGGATTCCAAATAATTGTTTTAAGAAAACTCAGCAAACTAAAAGAGAATACAGATACTCAATGAAAACAGGAAAACAAATTTAAAGAGAGCAATAGATTGCAATGCAATATTAGTAGGGGACTTCAATATCCCACTTTCAACAATGGACATATCAAACAGAAAATCAATAAGGAAAACCTGGATTTGAACTATGTTTAGCCCAAAAGGAATTAACAGACATAAATAGAACATTCTAACTCAAAGCAGCAGAATACACATTCTTCTCAAGAACACATGGAGAATTCTCAAGGATAGATCATATATCAGGCAACAAATCAAGTCTTAACAAATTTAATAAGATTGAAATCATGTCAAGTATTTTTCTTTCCTTTTAAATTTGATTTCAGGTTAATGTGAGGATATGAATAACCAAGTCACAACAACATAACAAATGTTTGAATTTGTTTGGTAGAGTCCCTCTTGTAGTTATGTCCTGCACCCCAAAGGTGTGCCATATACCCCAACATTATCAAGTATTTTTCTAATCACAACATTATAAAAACAGAAATCAATAAGGAGAAAAACTGCTGTATTCACAAATATGTAGAAGTTAAGCACACATTCCTGAATAACCAATGGGTTGAACAAGAGATCAGAAGAGGAATAAAAAAATAGATTGAAATAAGTAGAAATCAAAACATAATAATTCTAAGAGATAGTGGCCTATACATGGATATAAATGCAAAAAGAATGATATTAAACAATCTGGATTTATACCTCAAGGAACTAGACAAGAAGAAAAAACTAAGCCCAATGTTATCAGAAGAAAGAATTAGAATAGAAATAAATCAAATAGAAACTACAATAAAAATGATCAAAGAAACTAAATGAGGGAAGAGAGGAAGAAGGAATGGGGAGAGGAGAGGAGAGAGGGAGACTGGTAAGCTCTTACTTAATGGGCAGGATATAAGGGTATACAGCACACACCCTGGGTGAAGGGCTCAAATGCAACTTGAACATTACCTAACAAATGCAAATAATGTAACTTAATCATTTTTACCCTTATATTAATCTGAAATAAAAAAAATGAAAGTGGAACTCACAGAATGGAAGAAAATATTTGTGAACCATCTATCTGATAAAGGATCAATGCCCAAAATATGTAAGGAACTCAAATAATTTAATAGCAAACAAAACAAAACAAAAAGAAACAACAAACACCAAGTTAAAAAATAATCAAAGGACCTGAATAGATATTTCTTCCAGAGAAGACATAGAAATGGCAATAGGGTGATGAAAAAGTCTTCAACATCACTAATCGTCAGGGAAATGTAAATATAAACCACAATTAGTTATTATCTCCCTATTAGGAAGGCTACTATCAGGAAGTAAAAAGTAAGTGGTGGGGTGTAGAGAGAAGGAAACCCTTGAACACTGTTGGTGGGAATTTAGTTGGTACAGCCATTATAAACAAGATTATAGAGGTTCCTTAAATATTAAAAAATAGAGCTACCCAGTGGCACCTATGGCTCAAAGGAATAGGGTGCTGGCCCCATATACTGGAGGTGGTGGGTTCAAACCCGGCCCTGGCCAAAAACTGCAAAAAAAAAAAAAAAAAAAAAAAAAAGAAAAAAAGAGCTATGTATGATCTAGCAATCCCACTTGTGAGTATATACAAAAGAAATAAATCACTCTCTTGAAAAGATAACTACATCCCCCTGATCATTGTGACATTGTTCACAATAGCCAACACGAGGAAACATATGGCAACCACCTGTTTGTGGATGAATAAAGAAAATACAAAAACATTTCACATATACACATAGTGGAGTATAGTTCAGCCATTATAAAAAGAAATCCTGCCATTTGTGATAACACAAATGAACCCGGAGGACATTAGGACATTAGGCTAAATCAAGTAAGACAGACATAAAAAGATTCCACCTCTATGTGGAATGTAAAAAAGCCTAACAAAAGCCTAACAAAAAAAAGCCTAACAAAAGCCTAACAAAAAAGCCTAGAAACAGAGTAGAATGGTGATTAGCAGGATCTGTGGTTGGGGTAAATGGGGAGATGTGACTCATAAGGTATAAATTTTCTATTATAAGATGAATAAATTCTGGAGATCAAGTGCAAACTTTGATGGCTATAGTTAATAATAACGTATTTTATACTTTTCTGAAAGAGCTGATCTCAAGAGTTCTCACCAAGAGAAAAGGAAAAAGGAGATCTGTGTGAGGCAATGGATATGTTAATTAGCTTATTCTTTTTTTTTTTTTTTTTTGGCCGGGGCTGGGTTTGAACCCACCACCTTCAGCATATGGGGCTGGCACCCTACTCTGTTGAGCCACAGGTGCCACCAATTAGCTTATTCTTAATAATCACTTTACAATGTATGTATATATCATGTCATCCCTTCTTATAACTTAAATATATACAATTTATATTTGTCAATGATACCACAATGAAGCTAGAAAAATGACCCAACTCCAGTCAAAGTCCTGACACCTGATATTTCCATGTGTTGTTTCCACAACAATTTAAAATTGTCTTGGGTATTTATGAGGAATATCTAGGATAGAACATGAAGGAGATAGTTTTCCAGTTATTGAGGTAAACATAAATGGCAAAGGGCAGGTGTATGTGTGTGTGTGTGAATGTGTAAGTAAACACAGTTTATGTATCAGTAAACACAGTTATACATCTTCACAACAAAACATTAGTTACATAATCCCCACATATCCAGAGTAGGGTATGCATTGACTCATCCTCCAACATTGCTTTTCATCTGTTTTCTAAAAAAAATAAAAAATAATAAATAAAAATAAATCTGAAGTTGAGTTGTTTCTAAAGAAGACAATGATAAGAAGAGAGAGAAGGAAAAGACTGGGAATAGAGAAGTCATGTTCAGCACTTCTCTGGAAAATTGACTTTCATAACTTCCAGTCTATGGAGAGAACCCATGAACTCTCATCCTTGCTTCAGGATGTTAACGCTATTTCTGGCAGAGTTAAACTGGGAGTCATGATGTTTTGCTGTACATGGGCTAGAGTTGTCTGTCTTTGGACATTGGTGTCCAGAGGGTAATAAAAGGAGAGGAGTTTGGTAAGGGGGGAGTGAAATGAGATTTATGAAGCCTGTGTGCATTATTTTCTTCTGAATTCTGCACTTGCTGTGCGACCTTAATTAAGCCTTTGCCTAATTTTCTCTATTTGGAGTAGTGGTAGAAATTATCTCTTAAAGCAGTTGAACAGATTCCTGTGTTTTAGGAGTTTTAAGCCCATATTGAACTTCCCAGGTTAATTGTGACAAAAAGTTATTGAACCTTATTATTTTCCACCAAAAAAAAATCTGTCTTTAATTTCATTGATCAGACTAAACCAGGTTGCTCATTTGGGGGTTGTCTTCCCCTTTTGCAAACTCTTCAGTCTTGTTTAAGATAAATGACTTTTGAGTTATTGCCCCTAAATCTTTTTCACTTCTAATTCTTATATTTTCCTAAAAGGACCTTCTTAAAGGGGTCCTTGACTCTTGAATCCTTTTGAGCATCCTTAATTCCATTTTGGCAATTATGACGGAAGTGATGGTAGAACAGGGATAATTTTATCCATCACAACATTTTGAATCAATCCATTTTCTATCCCTCTAAGTATCTCTTTTCTTCATAAAGACAAATTTTCCAACTTATCCTTGGTTCCTTCCATTTCTCAAAGCCTTTTATTCATTACTCGATTAGCAAAATAAGAGGCTCCAAGGACCAGCTTACAGACATAGAATGTTTTTCTGAAAGGAGGAATGTTGAGAAGAGCCTATGAGGAAGAAAGGGAATACTTGACAAAGAGTGCCTTAGTGGAGCAGCAGGACAGGCTCTGTCCTAGTGTAGCAATGAGGGGCTGTGTTTCCTCTATGAAATTGAAACACAATTCCAAAACTGACTACAATTTGGTCTGCTTTGTATGACAACCATAAACTAGCTATTCTAAACAACATCAGTGGTAAAATATTCACCTCCACTTTTTGTATGCCATGGCTTGCAGATATATAATTCCAGGTCCTGTCCCACAGTGTTGTTTTTTGTGCTTGTTACATTAAGTGACCTCTTCTCTTGGATCCTGGGATTTTCTTCTGACACTTGATTCTGAACCAATTTTGTCTGCCATGTTCCCTCTCTAAAAGGGGAAGCTGTGTAGTTGTAGGACATACAACATAATACTTCACATAACATTTCACATAACATGGAATTTCTACCTGTAAAAACAACATCAAAACAATTGGTCTCTGATGAAAAGAGAAATGGAAGGGAGCTCTGCTATCATTCACATCATTAGGTTGATGACACTTCACAATAGTGTTGACCAGTCAGTTCACATATTGGCTCTGCTGAGTTCAGTAATTGTTTGCTTTAACTACAATTGTACTTAGTCTTTCTTAGAAAGAAAACAATGACTTTTCACAAGCTTCCTGTGCCACTTTGTTTTTGGAATGTTCCTTGGCAAAAAGAACATCCCAATAGTCAATTTGTATGCAGCCAGGCACCAGTCCAACTTGTGTTGCTTAAGTGATTCGGTATATGGAGAAGATAGCCAGGACAATTAGTTCTTGTTTTTGTTTAACTTTCAGACTGATTACCCTGAAAGATAAATATTGACTAAAGCAAGGACTCATTGCCTTGATCTTTTGATTTGTTTAACTGGTATCACCCTGAAATTTACCTCACTAACTTCTGCGAAGGCTTGGTGTGACTTCCTTTGTTCCTGTTTGCAATCTGCTTCCCCGTTAGTAATGTAACTTCATTCATTGTGTATCTATTCTGGCTCTGCAGGCATTGGAGAGCTGAGACTAAGGAAACTTCTCCACCAACAGAAAGAAAACAAGCTTGAGAGATATCAGGGAAGAGGTTGACTATCCTGGTGAAGCAGGACTTGTTCTGTTTAGTTTTGATCTGGGGAACCTACACAACCCAAGTTGCAATCCCCAGCATGATTTTGGTCAAGCATACCTAAGACTTACTGAGAAGAAGGAATAACAACCTCAGAGGGCAAATTAAAGGCCATCTCTTCCAACCCCTTGCTAGTTACTTGAATCCCCGGTTTTTTTTCTCTCTCTCTCCCCTTGCTAGTTACTTGAATCCCTTGTTTCTCTTTCTCTCTCTCCCCTTGCTAGTTACTTGAATCCCTTGTTTCTCTCTCTCTCTTTTTGCCACTTTAACCACTTAAAATTATGTTGTTAATGACATGCAAAATTGTATATACTTATGAGGTACAATGTAATATTTCAACGTATGTATATTACGTGTAATGATAAAATCAAGGTAACTAGTGTATCCATCACCTCATTTATCATTTCTTTGTGTTTGGATCATTCACAATCCTCTGTTTTAGCTATTTGAAAATATACAGTAAATTGTTGTTAACTATAGTCACTCTACAGGGCTATGGAACACTAGAACTTACTCCTCTTATTGAGCTGTAATTTTTTATTGGTTAACCAACCTCTTCTCATAAGCCCTTTCTCCTACCCTTCCCTGTCTTTTGTAACCACTATTCTTTTCCCTATTTCTATGAGATCAACATGTTTTAGCTTCCCTATATACACAGATATCTTTTTGACATACCTATTTTTTTATTAAATCAAAAAGAGGTAGATCATATATACATTAATGTATTTAGGGGGTACAATGTGCTGATTTCATATACAATTTGGAATGCATATATTGTACTAGTTAAAATATCCCTCACCTCATTTACTTAATTATTATATTAAGGCATTTATAGTCTATGCTTAGTAGATCTGACACATACCCTTGCAATATGCACCATAGATGTGATCCCACCATTCACCCTCCCTCCATCTGACCTCCCCTGCCATCCCCCCTCCCTCCTTCATCCTGGGCCATAGTTGTGATCTATTCTTCATATGAAAATGTGACTGATTGTAAATTGGTTTCATAGTAGTACTGAGTACATCGGATACTTTTTCCTCCATTCTTGAGATAATTTACTAAGTACGATATGTTCCAGCTTCATCTATATAAACCTAAAAGAGGTAAAGTCTCTATCTTTTTTAAGGCTGCATAATATTCCATGGTGTACATATACCACAATTTATTAATCCATTCATGGGTCAATGGGCACTTGGGCTCCTTCCATGACTTGACCATTATGAATTGAGCTGCAATGAACAATCTGGTGCAAATATCTTTGTTATAAAGTAATTTTTGGTTTTTTGGATATATACCTAGTAGATGAATTGCAGTATCAAATGGCAGATCTACCTTTAGATCCCTGAGTATTCTCCATACTTCTTTCCAAACAGGACATATTAGCTTGCATTCCCACCAGCAGTGCAGAAGTATTCCCTTTTCTCCACATCCACACCAACATCTGCCATCTTCCATGATGGCTGTACTAATGTAAATTAGTACAATCTGCCAATCTACCCTTTCTCTGCATCCTTCCCAGCATTCATTATTATTTGTCTTTCTGATGATAACCATTCTAACTGTGGTAAGACAATCTCACATTGTGGTTTTGCTTTGCATTGTGATGTTGAACATTTTTCGAACCATTTCTTGGCCATTTGTATGACTTCCTTTGAGAAATATCTCTTCAGATTATTTGTCCTTTTAAAAATAAGAGTTTTGTTTCTGTTGAGGTATTAGAGTTCCTTACATATTCTAGATATTATTCCATTATTGGATTAGTAGTTTGTAAATATTTTTTTTCCTTTTATCAGGAAGTCTCTCTTTGCTGTTATTGCTTTTCCTGTGTAGAAACTTATTAGTTTACATACAATCCCATTTGTCTATTTTTACTTTTGTTCCCTGTGCTTTTGAGGTATTATCCATGACATCTCTGTCCTGAAGTATTTCCCTATGCTTTCTTCTAGTAGTTTCAAAGCTTTAGGTCTTACATTTAAAGTTTTCAACCCATTTTGATTTGACTTTTGTATGTGGTTGGAGATAGGAGCCTAGTTTCATTTTTCAGTATATAGCTATTCAGTTTCCCCAGTGAATGTTGAACCCCTTTTATTATAATGAAGTCTTGATGAATGATTTTTTTTTCAGTTCCTGCTTAAATACTTCCATTGATGGGAATGTTATTGCTTTCAGGTATATCCCATTTTATGTTATAATAGTATAGCTCTAATTCCTAGACATTATTATTTATTAAAAAACCCAAAAAAACATTGAAGAGTGAGCACTTGTACTTTCTGTTCTTTGAAAGTAGGAAGTTGTAAGAATCTGTTTCTCTAGGCATATTCCTTACATTTTAGGATACAAGGTAAAAATGGAAACTCTGGAGAGTGGAAAAATTTAAATCTGGGTTTCAGAGGGGCTATGAAATATAGGATCTTCTATGAAAGTAAGGTACCTGGAGGAAATTACACTGTATCTTTGCCCACTATTCCACAGTCTAACAGGTGCAAATATATAGCAAAACTACAAAATGACGTCTGGATAGGACAGGTAGTAGTGTTATTTGTTTTTATGTATGAATTCATGTATCTCTGTGTGTAGGAAGATTGCAAAAAGGAAGGGGAAAGTTGTTTCCACTTTATTTTTGTTATTTGGGCAGAGAAGATTCTGTAGCCACTGCTCACCTTTCACCCTACCCCCAATGCCTGGTCCTACACTTGTATCAAAAAGTTAGAGCCGGGGCGGCGACTGTGGCTGAAAGGAGTAGGAAGCTGGCCCCATATACCAGAGGTGGCAGGTTCAAACCCAGCTCTGGCCAGAAACTTAAAAAAAAAAAAAGTTAGCACCATCTCTGTTTTTTTTTTTTTTTTTTTGGATACCCAGCTGCATCTCTGAGCCAGAGGCTTTAGTGATATCTGTTTATACCAAGGCTGTTCTATCTGAGAAGGGGGGTAAGCCAGAAAAGCAGAGACTCATTGTTTGGCCTCAGCAAAAATCCCTGCCCTTCATCTGCCCCTACCCGGTTTCCCTACAGCTCTTGTCTCTGAGAGAGGCTTGAAGAGGGGTCTTTACATTTAAAGAAAAGGGGCTGACATTGACCTTTTATGAGAAATCATGAGTGGTACCTGAGTTGAAGTCAGAGGCCTGAAAATCAGACAAGACAGGTGCAATAGTTTGAGACCTATTAAAATTCCTGCTGTTCACAGTCTTAAAACCATTAGGAAAATAAATCACAATTTATTAATCACAATCCAGTCAAGCTTATTAAGACCTTGTATAAGTGCTTTCTTTTCTGCAGCTCTCTGTCTCCTTGACTTTAAAATGAGGAGGTGGGATTGAGATAGAATCTAAAGTCTTTTTCGACTCTTACACTGAGAATCTAAGCTTGGTATTAATTTTAAAGAGTTCAAAATAAGGTTTGAGCTGAGGGTGGGGGAAGAGAGACTGTGTTGTTATTAAAATCCTTTGTAAAATCCTTTTGAAAATATTCACCCTGAACTTGAAAGAGATTTACTTTCTCAAACACTGGCAAAGCTTTCAAACCAAAGGACTTCCTTCCACTATATAAGGTGGAGGAAGCAGTGTGTGACAGACAAAAGTGAATGCTTTATGTTTAGGTGGGTTTGAACACATCTAAGACAACTATTACTTTGATAGAAAAGTCTTTCAGGGGGAGTTACAGAGATGAAAGCACAAATTTGTATAGTATAAGCTATGGAGTGTGTTTTATTAACTTAGATATTATCTGTTACAGAAGCAATACTACACAAAGGAGTTATGTTCACTTAAAACAAAATCCATAAAAGCTACACAATTGAGCCCTGAGGATATTAAAACATTGCTAGTGACCAGGAAAGAGAAACCAAAGAATCATTGATCTTCCAGTTTAATGGATTTAATTTTTATAATGAAATTCTTTAGTGTTCTTCAATTTCCTGATCTTCAAAAATACATCCTGTAATTTCTCTCTTCATTACTATTATTAAGCAATAGTCAGTTTTGGTTAATGAAATATTCAGGTCCGTGGGGACTTTTTATATGCATCACACATAAATGACCGATTGAAAAGCATTTTTTAAAAAGAAAATAGGCACTGGTACCTTGTAATAATTCAGCAAGATTGGGGTGCTATTATTATTTTTTTTTTTTCACAAGTACTTTTTTTTTTTTTTTTTGAGACAGAGCCTCAAGCTGTCCCCCTGGGTAGAGTGCCGTGGCTTTACAGCTCACAGCAACCTCCAACTCCTGGGCTCAAGCGAGTCTCCTGCCTCCGCCTCCCAAGTAGCTGGGACCACAGGCGCCCGCCACAACGCCCGGCCATTTTCTGGTTGCAGCCGTCATTGTTGTTTTGGCGGGTCCGGGCTGGGGACTCGAACCCGCCACCCTAGGTGTACGTGGCTGGCGCCTCAGCCGGTTGAGCTATAGGAGCCGAGCCAAGATTGGGGTGCTATTATTAAAGAACACATAATAATTTATACTATGCAAAACAGAAAAAAATAAAAACAAAAGCAAAAATACAGTCTTGCCAGAACTCAAAAACAAGATATGCCCATTATAAGGGAATATAGTAGTTGAGGAACTATTGTAGTAAATTAGATTTTAGCAAATTCTATATTTTTAGCAAGGTAGGGATAGTAAAAATGTAGAGGAGGAGACAGATTTGAAAGATATTTAGGCAATGAAATCCACTGGCCCTATTATTGTGGTTGGGAGAAGGATAGACAGGAGCTGGGGATGTTTCTTAAGATTTCTAGCTTGGGAGATCCGGTGAGTCCCAGTATCACTCACCAAGGCAGAGACTGTGGAAGAGAAAGTTTCCTTTGGGGAAAAGAAGACAAATCTTTCTTAACATTTTGTATTTGAGATGGGCATCCTTGAGGTGAAATGTTATTAGGCAGGGAAATACCCAGTTATATAGATCTACAGCACATGAATGTTAGCAAAAGTTATAGCAGTGGATGGGACTTCTGAGGGACACTGCAGAACAGGACAATAGTCAGGGAAGTGTAACCCCCCCCAACTATGGAAATAAAATAGGGCAGATCAGAGTATTGGGAGGGAAAGCTAAAAGAAGTTTCTTAGAAATTAAGGAGAAAAAGTTTTCCTGAGGAAGGAAGAAATAATAGTGTCAATATCCAGATAGCTTGAGTAAATTAAACATCCAGAAAGTAATTCTTTGAAAGGACCACTTCTTTTCCAGTCCCCTATCTCCTACAAGGGGTAGTTTCCCCTATATGTTTTACATTTATTGCTTCATTTCTCTCTTGGGTCTTAGGTAATTGCTATTAGTCCATTTTTCTTGTTTAGAGCTTATCTTTTTTTTTTTTTGAGACAGAGTGGTGTCATAGCTTCTAGCAACCTCAAACTCTTGGGCTCAAGGGATCCTCTTGCCTTATTCTCCCAAGGAGTTGGGTCTACAGGTGCCCATCACAATATCCGGCTAGTTTTTCTATTTTTAGTAAAGATGGGGGTCATAAGTCTTGCTCAGTCTGGTCTCAAACTCCTGAGTTCAGGTGCTCCACCTGCCTTGGCCTCCCAGAGTGCCATGATTACAGGTGTTAGCCACCATGCCCAGTCTGAAGCTTATCTATCAACAAATGTGATCAGTGAAACAGGCTAAGATTTGGATTCTTTCTCCAAGAGTTTCTCCTCTTTTTTGTACCTAGGACAGTAAGACAGAAACCCAGGGTAAAGGTATCTGCAGTACAGGCTCCCAAGGTGGTACGAAGTTAGTGAGCTCACATAGCTCTCACATCTAACTGTATTTATTCAATCCTGGCTTCATTCCTTTGTCTTTCTTTCTTTCTTTCTTTTTTTTTTATTAGATCAAAACTGTGTACATTGATACTGTCATGGGGTACAGTGTGCTATTTTTATATACAATTTGAAATATTTTCATCAAACTGGTTAACTTAGCCTTCATGTCATTTTCTTAGTTATTGTGTTAAGATATTTATATTTTTCATTTAGAAAGATTCACATGTACCCATAAAAGATGAACCATAGAAGTGATCCCACCAATCACCCTCCCCCCTCCCTTCCCCTGTATTCTTGGGCTATAATTGGGCTATAGCTTTCATAGGAAAGCTATAAATTAGTTTCATAGTAGGGCTGAGTACATTGGATACTTTTTCTTCCATTCTTGAGATACTTTGCTAAGAAGAATATTTTC
>NW_003852401.1:2114711-2127111 GCF_000181295.1 Otolemur garnettii
ATTTTTAATTTGTTTATGTGATGAATTACATTTATAAATTTACATATGTTGAACCATCCTTGAGATCCTGGGATAAAACCCACTTGGTCATGGTGTATAATTTGTTTGATGTGTTGCTGGATTCTGTTTGTTAGTATCTTGTTGAATATTTGTGCATCAATATTCATTAGTGATATTGGTCTATAATTTTCTTTTCTTGGGGATCAAGGTGATGTTTGCTTCATAGAATGTGTTGGGTAGTATTCCTTATTTTTTGTATGTTTTGGAAAAGGTTAAGTAACATAGGTACTAGTTCCTCTTTAAAGGTTTGGTAGAATTCTGATGTGAAGCCATCTGGTCCTGGGCCTTTCTTTTTAGGGAGATTTTGTATAGTTGATGCTATTTAAGAACACGCTACAGGCCTGTTCAAAATTTCCACTTCATTCTGGCTAAGTGTTGGAAGGTGGCGTGCTTCCAAGTATTGGCTGATTTCCTTCAGGTTTTTATATCTCTGAGAATAAAGTTTCTTGTAATATTCGTTAAGGATTATTTGAATTTCTGAGGGATCTGTTGTTATTTCATCTTTACCATTTCTAATTGATGAAATTAGAGATTTTACTCTTTTTTTCTTGGTTAAGTTGGCCAAAGGCTTATCTATTTTATTGACCTTTTCAAAAAAACAACTTTCTGATTTATTGATCTGTTGTATAATTCTTTTGTTTTCAATTTCATTTAATTCTGCTCTAATTTTGGTTATTTCTTTTCTTCTGCTGGGTTTGGGATTGGAGTGTTATTTTTCCAGTTGTTTGAGATGCCCCATTAGGTTAACGTCCTCTCTTTCCATTCTCTTGAAGAAAGCTTGCAGTGCTATAAATTTTCCTCTTAGGACTGCCTTTGCAGTATCCTAGAGGTTCTGGTAACTCATTTCTTCATTATTGTTTTGTTCTAAAAATTTGGTAATTTCCTTCTTGATCTCATTGCTGACCCACCTATCATTCAGCATACAGTTTTTTAGCTTCCATGTTTTTTTATGGGTCTGCAGATTCCTGTTGTTACTGAGTTCAACTTTTATTCCATGATGGTCTGAGAAGATGCATGGAATAATTTTTATACTTTCAAATTTACTGAGGTTAGACTTGTGACCTAAGATGTGGTCAATTTTGGAGTATGTTCCATGGACTGATGAGAAAAATGTGTACTCAATTTTATTAGGATGAAATGTTCTGTAGATGTTCGTGAAATCCAAATGCTGAATGGTTAATTTTAAATCTAAAATTTCTTTGCTGAGCTTCTTGTTGAAGGATCTATCCAACACTGCCAAAGGAGTATTAAAATCTCCAACTATGATGGAGCTGGGAGAAATCAATTGCTCATGCCTATAAGAGTATCTCTTATAAATTGAGGTGCATTCTGGCTGGTTGCATAAATATTAATAATTGAAATCTCATCGTATTGAATATTACCCTTAACAAATAAAAAGTGACCATCCTTATCCTTACTCACTTTTGTTGGCTTAAAGCCTATTGTATCTGCAAATATGATTGCAACACCTGCTTTTTTCTGCTTTCCATTTGCCTGAAATATAGATGACCATCCCATTCACCCTGAGTCTATATTTGTCTTTTAAAGTAAGATGAGATTCTTGTATGCAACAGATATCTGGCCTGAGTTTTTGTATCCAGCCAACCTGTGCCTCTTTAGAGGATGATTTAAGCCATTCACATTGATTGATAATATTGATAAGCCTGGTAAAATTTTGGGTATCGAGTTTTTCGAACATCCAGTGGACATTTTTTATCCTTTCCCCACTGTGGAAGTTGGAATTTGATCAAAAGTTTCTGGGTGAGTTTACTTTTGTGGTGGAGGATTGTGCTGATCATTATAGGTCTGAGAATATCCTGGAGAGCTGGTTTAGTTGTGGCAAGTTCAAGTTTCTTCAACATGTGAATGTCATTAAAGTATTTAATTTCTTCATCATAAATGAAACTCAGTTTAGCTGGATACAGGATTCTGGGTTGAAAGTTATTTTGTTTTAGGAGATTAAAAGTCAATGACCACCCTCTTCTAGCCTGAAAGGTTTCAGCAGAGAGATCTGCTGTCATTCTAATATTCTTCCCCTTGTAATTTATGGTTTTTTTTTACATGTAGCTGCTTTCAAAATTTTCTCTTTCATCTTAGCTTTAGTGAATTTAATTATGATGTGCTTGGGGGATGTCTTATTTGGGTTGAGTCCTGCTGGGGTTCTGAAACTGTCTGCTATCTGAATTTCAGAAGCTCTTGGCAGGTCTAGAAAGTTCTCTTTCATAATTTCATGAAGAAGTGCCTCTGTGCTTCGAGAAACAACTTCATTGCCTTCAGGGATTTCTATAAGGCAAATATTAGTTTTCATTGAATTATCCCAGAGCTCTCTGAGAGAAAGATCCATTTTTCATCTCTATTTCTCTTCATCTTTGAGTGCTTGGGCACGTTCAAAAGCTTTGTCTTCAATATCAGAGAGCCTTTCTTCTGCCCGCTCCATTCTGTTACCGAGGGATTCTACCATATTTTTCAGATCTTTGAGGGCTGCAAACTCTTGCCTCAATGTTTCAAAATCTTTGGTCATTTTATCTTTGAAATTATTGAATTCTTGAGACATCTTTTGAATAATTTCTTGAAATTATAATTCCCTCCTTTCTTCCATTCTGTTAATCTTGTTTCCTATCCAAATTCTGAACTCAATTTCTGACATCTCAGCCATCTGTTTATGGATGGGATCTTCAGTTGCATCTGCCCCATTTTTCCTTGGGGGAATTGATCTACTCTGGTTATTCAAGTTACCATAGTTTTTCTGAACATTCCACCCCATGCTGAATTTACACCATTTGGATTCCATACCAGAACCGTTCAGTCAATGGCCACTGGAGAAGAGGCCAGCTTCCTCTGGTTGCCCAGAGAGGTAGGGCATGTCTGTCTGGAAGTCTCTGGGGTGTGAGCCTTGTTGTTACTGCTGTTATGGTGGCTGCTCTTCCCTTTGGGGATATGACTGTTCTAGTTCCCTTTCAACTGACTGTCCTCTGGTAGTTCTCGGGCCACCGGCCAGGGATGCCGGAGTGCATGGCTCTGGAAGTTCTGGGCCCACCTGGTGTGGGTGCCTGGAGAGGGGAATTCCTCCACCATAGCCTGTGGGACATGCGTGGCTCTAGCAAGCCGTTCTGGAGCCTCTCACGTGGGTACCTGGATTGGGGGACTTGTCTGCCGCTGCCTGTGGAACATGCATGGGTCTAACAGGTCTCTGGCTGCAGGACTGGGACTTGGCGCTTTGTCCAGTAGGGGTGGGGGACGCTGCTCTTTGGCCCCCCCCCACTGCCTCTGTATGCAATGGGGGAAGGGTGGACTGGAAATTCAAAATGGCAGTGAAAATGTTTGTTCAGTTTTTCTGCTAGGAGAGAGAGTGTTCAGAATCTCAGCAGGGTCCCTCTGGGGAGTAGACCTCCCCTTCCTTGACCTCTCACATGTGGGGTGAGATAATAGGTCCTCAGTTCACTGCTTGCCTATAGAAAACTTATAAGAGCAGATGAAGAGAAAAGAAAGAGAAAAATACAATTTTCTTGGGGGAGGGTACAGACACTTTTCCTTTGGGATGTATTATGTACCTGTAGATTGTTTCCTTGCAGTCTTGACTTGCCTCAGCAGAAGTGTCCTGCAGATTTCACTCTTCTTTCTCAACTGGGCTCCCAATTTTCAACTTTATTGGGTATTTTCCAGACATTATCCTTCCCTCTGGACAGGAGCTTCTGTCGGAGGCTGGGACCTGTTGGCCATCTTGCCCCTCCCATCCTTCTTTATTTTTTGACACAGACCTCAGTCATGGTTTGCCTCACCAATCCCTACAACAACGAACAGTCAAGTTGGCAAATATGATCTCCTTATTGTTTTTTGTGTAACCAATTTTGGCCAGATTTCAGAGTTATGGGAGAAGAAGTAGCGGCTGTGAGGAAGTATATTTTTTGACAAGTGCATGTAAGGAAGAAGGTGCTTGTTAGAGATGTCAAGTGATGGAGAGTTTTATTTTTAAGGTAGTAGTTCCAATGATTGATTATATGTTGGTAAAAGAATGAGGGTCAAGATTTAGGAGAAAAGAAGGAATAAAATGGACTAAAGTCTCTGAGACTTTGAGGTTGGAATTTAGAACATAGTGTGAGAATGGGCCAGGGTTGGAGAGAGTGATAACACTTCCTTTAAGATAGAAGAGGCTTAGGAAAGGATAAGTTTGGTTGAGATTAGTTACACATGGTCTTTGGGGGAATTGATGGAAGAGAGAAACTGGGTAATTGGATAGTTGAGGGAGCTCGCATGTTGTCGTGAATCTCTGTCATAGAGTCACAGAATGCAAGACTGCAGCATTGCAGAGACCTTGGAGACTGTCAAAGATTAGGATATTGGTCCCCTTCTTCATTTCCCAGTGATAGTGTATTTATATCCTGTGCTATGTAATATTGTAGCACCTTTCTGTTGTGGGTGAAATGTACATCTCATGAAAATTGGGCTTGGCTTTGTGACTTGTTTTGAACAATGAGATGTTACTAGGTATGATGTAAGCAAAGGCCTCATACACCCTTGTTTGCCTTGATCACCTTACAAAGGACATGCTATGGACAGATACTGTGTCTTCAGTATGAGCTCCAGAATGAATACACACAGGTAAAACTACTCTAAACCCAAAGGTGTGGATCCCAGTGTATATCCTTTAAGGAGATATACAAGGATGGATTATGTATTCCAGTCTTCTCTTGGGCACTACTCAAAGTAAGTATAATTATTATTCTTTAAGAAAGCTCTTCATATATTTGAAGACTCATTTCTATAAGCTATCTCTTTGTACTTGACTTGTATTCCCATATTCTTCTAGAATTCTTCTTATTCTGCAATGAGCACATTGCCCAGCCTTCTTTAAAGCTAAGATTCTTGTTGTAAGAGAGATTATTCTAATTAGACACACTAGTGTGATACCTGGAAAGCAGAAAAGAGATAGAGGCCACTTTCCATTGGTAAGCAAGGTCATGAGGGTTTAGAACAGTGATTCTCAACCTTCCTAACGCTGTGACCCTTTAATACAATTCCTCATGTTGTGGTGACCCCCCCAACCATAAAATTATTTGTGTTGCTACTTCATAACTGTAATTTTGCTACTGTTATGAATCACAGGGAAAATGTCTGACATGCAGGATGATCTTAGGCAATCCCTGTGAAAGGATTGTTTGACCTCCAAAGGGGTTGTGACCCACAAGTGAGCACCACTGGTTTAGAAGCCATTGATTGTACCAGACTCAGTATTTTTCTGTCTAATCATAGGTCTGTAAATGTTAAGAAGTAGTGGTGGCAGTGACAGCAGTCCTAATTTTCTGATCTTTGAATAACAGTTATAGTGGAAGTTCTTCAACATGGGTAAGCACTGGCTTCTTGAGTTGTTTATTTTTCTATACTTCCAACATTGCTGTCTACACTGAAATTCCTACCTGTATTAACTCCTTTTCTGCTTTAAATGTTTGGAGTTATTTCTGTTTCCTACTTTGAAGTCTAACTGATTCATAATCTAAATCTTCTTTGCATTTAGTTTCTGGTACATGTAAGTTTCAGTGCTATCCAAAATGTCTCTGGTTGGCCAACTCTTTGACATCAGTTTCCATCTGCATATAAATTATATAAATTAATTTAGCCATCAAGCACACTTTTCAGACCATCTGATTTATTTTCTTATTTATTTAGATAGCAAGATTTTCTCACAGAAGGAAGCAGTAATCCTGCTTAATCTGACACAAGTTCCTAATCTTACTGTGGCTGGACACTTTGAGTATCATTGGTTTACTCAAAGGCCTGAAGCTACAAAGTCTGTATTTTCTTCCTTTAGGCATTAAAATTGTTTCTCATTATTTTGTTTTTGTAGATACTGCAGTTTTACCCCTGGGAGCATATGGATAATGGAGCATTATCCATCTGTAGTGGAAAGTTTTTAAAAAAAATTTATGTGACTCTTTGAAGTAAGTTTTTTTGTTTCTTATTTTGAAATAATTCTTTTCTTAAAACATAACCATTTCTTTCATTAACAAAGCAATGAATGTACAGTATAGAAATTTTAGTACTTTCTTTCAAATTTAAGCAACACTAATATTAATAAGAAAAGTAACAATTTCTTTATCTACTTCTACAATTTCTTAGTCAATTCTTCTGCGGTAACCATTAACAGCATTTTTATATTAAAAGGTATTGATTTGTTAGCATAAATAGCCTTCACCAATCTTGGTTCAACTTCACAACTATAGTTGTGCCTTTACTTTCCTTACCTAAGATGGACAATTTTTTTATTAAACTTTTTTTTTATTGAGTTTCCATTGCAGTGACCTTTGTCAGAAGCAAAGCATCAAGTAGGCTGGGTCTTTATGCTATTGTCACAGGATGGGAATTTAATTGTAACCTCAGTTTTAGATCAAATGACCTATATTAACAAGGTAAATAGTATTTATTTAGGTAAAATGTTTAAACTATTTCCATTATCTGTAAAATATTGGAATTGGGGACATAAATATTCAAATTTTTGTTTATAATCTTGTCATGGCTGGATTTGAAGCAAAAATTATTTTAGCTACTTTCCCCCCTCCTTTCTTTTGAAAGATGGCAAAGTTTATTTCAATGCAAGAAAAAAAGCAAAAAACAAACAAACAAAAAAACCCCAAAGATAACATATGCCCTGACGATTTCTCTTAATCATTTTTTAAAATTTTTTTCAAAAAAATGCACTATTTCTGCTTTCTATTGGTTTTCTCAATTGAAAAGATACTTTTAATCTTCAGATCAAAGTTCATAGTCTTGGCTTGAAAGATCCCAAGGCAGTGATTCTCAACCTTCCTAATGCAGCAATGTATATTCATTGTTAAAAAGGGGTCGCAACCCACAGGTTGAGAACTGCTGTCCCAAGGGAATATCAAATTTAAAAGTGTTGTCACAATCATAGGGATTACTGAAGCCAAAATGTACAATGTTTTTTTCATAGGTTTGGAATAAAAAGAATGTATTTTCTCAGAGTTTGTCAGCATAGAATATTCTAAAACAGCGGTTCTCAACCTATGGGGCGTGACCCCTTTGGGGGTCAGCAAACACATATTTCTGATGGTCTTAGGATGGACTGCTTCTTTGTCTATCTTCAGGCGGTCTGCCACATGCAGATGCCCATGTATGAGTACCCGGTGTGATGACACCATCTGAATCAAAGGGTCGTGGCATTAGGAAGGTTGAGAACCACTGTTCTAAAACAACATAATACAACGTGTTGCCAAATCAAAAAGAAGCTAAAGAAACCAAGGGGAAAATACTTACTTTTGTAAAATACAGTGCAAATTGCTTATCTTAAGGATTCTTAAGGATTGAGAGATTCTTAAGGATTCCTATCATCCTAATTCATACAATCTTAAACACTTATGTGCTATAGAAGATGATTTAGCTAATGTTGTTGTTCATTCAAAGACATAACCCTCTAGAATTCTCTTTTGGATCTTAGAAATGCCTTACTAATAGAGACTCTAAGGTTTTAGTGGAAATATCACCTTGTGTGGGAAAAGCTGGATTTTATTTATTTATTTTTATTTATATTTTGGTAGATTTAGGGGCATGAGTCATTTTTGGTTACATGGATGAATTAGATAGTAGTGTTTTCTGGGTTTTTAGTACACCTCTCCAATAATGTACATTGCACCCAATGGGTAGTTTTTATTCCTTCACTTCCTTCCCACCCACCCCCACTCCTGAGTCTCCAGTGTCCATGTGCTGCTTTCTGCTCCCTGTGCATCTAAAGCTTAGGTCCCACTTAGCTCTCACTCCCAGTAAGTGGAAACGTGGTATTTCATTACTTCACTTAGGGTAATGGCCTCCCATTCCATCCAAGTTGCTGCAAAGGACATTCTTTTATTTTATTTTTAAATGGTTGAGTAGTATTCCATGGTGGAAATGTACCACATTTTCTTTACTCCTTGGCTGTTGGGCACTTAGGTTGATTCTATATCCTTATAATTGTGCATTGTGCTGAGATAAACATACGACTTTAGGTGTCTTTTTGTTGTAATAATTTCTCTTCAAAGAGTTGGATTTTAAATCTAACTATTATACTTACTGAGTTACATAATATTGGGCAAGTTATTTTACTTTTAAGAGCTTTAGTTTTGTTCTCTGTAGAATGGTTGGGTTGAAATGCCCATCATGTAGTGTCAGTATAAAAATAATATTGCATTACAGTATAAGGCAAAGAATATGATGCTTGTTCTATAGTGGATATTTAGTAAGTGTCAACTCACCTAACCTCCCTCCAATGTCTTTGGCCTTGGAGATTAGTTCAGATGACAAAAGAGAGAAGCCTTATTAATATGTACCTACTAGACATTAAAGATAAATATCTCAGAAGTAAAGAGGGCCAGAGTTACAAAAATTGTGATTGTGTTGTAACAATTAATGGTAATAAACATAATCTTTCAATCTTCTCTGTCTCTGTAACTGTAATATCTTATTTAGAGACAACATCATGAGTCCAAATTTGATGCCTGTCATGAATGAGAATCTTGGTGTAAATGACCCTCTCTCTCTTCATTATAGACACTGACCATTAGGATTCTTTGTTTACAGAAGTTGATTTTTACAAACAGCTTTATTGAGATATAGTTTATATCCCAAGTGTCACCTATTTTAATGTACATTTTAATGATTTTTAGTCAATTTCCAGGACTATCATCACAATTCAAGTTAGAACATTTCTAACACTTCTAAACCATCCCTGTACCTGTTTTCAGTCCTTTCTTTCCATACCCAGTCCCAGGATAACAGTAATTTACTACATGTCTTTTTAAATTTTCCTTTTTAAGAGGCTGATTTTTCTGGAGGTTTTGGTCACTTGTATTCACACAAGTGTTGGAAGCATGCACGAGACCAGACTTCTTAGTGGCACTGACACAGTGGCTGCTGTCAGCTTTCCAGTAATGGAAATGAACTTCTTTGCAGCTGTTCTGAGAGCTCCCAGCCCTATTGATGAGAAATAGAACCAGAAGGCGGCTAGCTGGGGAGTTGTAATAGTCAGTATCCAGACAGGAGACACAAACCATTGTAGTCATTTTAACAGAGAGAATTTGATATAAGCAATTGCTAGAGGGTATTGAAGAATTGAAAAGGTAAACAGAAAGAACTAAAATATCACAGAAGGGAGCCATATCAGTGATCAGCTACCAACTCATGATTTGGGAAACAAAGGAAAATATTGGGATTATCAAAACTTAGAAGCATGGAAGAGGGTGTCTCAGTCTGGGAGCCATAACTCTGAGAAAGGGGTTGGACAGCTACTCCTTATATCTCTGAGTAAATGTGACTGGACTCATATGTACCTGTTAAAAACCTGCACACTAGATTTGAATCCTGGGACAGGAACAACTGTTGCTTCTCAGACACAGAGGTGTTGCTAGGGTGCTGCTGATGGTAACAGGAAACCAAAAGGAAACAGACAGGCATGATCATGCTGATTCTTCCTCCTTCATTATTTCCAGTCTTCCTCTAATATCTGCTGCTGGCCAGTTTAAAAGAGAGCAAAGCAGGGCGGTGGTTCACAGAGTCCAGGTCAGATCATACTCCTGAAAGGCACAATCCTGAACACCATGATCCTAAAGGTTGAAATCCCCGAAGATCACAATTCCTACCCCTAATTCCCTAAAATCTAGAATTCCTTACATCTAAAATCTCCCAAATCACTACCACTAGAGGAGCTATTACCTTGTTATTGTCTTTATACAGAAGAAAACAGATTTCAATTGAATACCCAACCATAATGACAGTTTTGGAATTAAAAGTGATACAGGCTTCTAAAAGTAAATTCAGAGGTGTTACTAATGAAGTTTGTTTTTTCCATTCAGCCCAGTACATTTGGCAGAAAATGCCGATGGGTGGATTGGGCACTTGTAGCCACAATGAAAAGTTTAGTCTAAAAATGTGTCACCAGCCTGCGCTGGGATTCCTTCCAGCTGATGCCATTTTCAGAAGATTTTATCTGACACCACATTTATCTGAAGAAGCCAACAAAGTCATTAACTAGCTTGAAGATAATTATATGTCTGATAGGATAAGAAGACATTTATGCAATGCTGTTGCTGTTCAATGACTAGTATTGTTTTTACTATTTGTGATCTGCCTATGAGTGCATATGGAATGGAGTTTTGTGTACCCAAAACAACATAGAAGTATGGCACAGTAGATGAGAAAATTTAACGAGGAATGCTCATGCTGGTATTTGGAATCATAGAAGAATTTCAAAAAGAGTAGCACCATGTAGAAAATGAATGTTGCATATTCTCCCAGGGGAGCCATGTCCTAAAAGAAAAAAAAAGTAGCTATTCATCCTGATGTAGGATTTCAAAATATAGTTAATGATCATAAAATTTTCCCAGCTCTTAGTAGACTATCTCCATGCAGGTACCCATATGCTATCCCTGTAATATACTCCTTTTCTCATATGTCAAATTTTCTTTATGGTTTTAAATTTTTTTCTTTACTTAGTTTTTTTCCCACCATTTTAAACTTTCAGCATTATTTTTTACAATTTGCTATGCTATGTATCTCATCATCACATCATTTCCAATGTTGGAAGTAATTCATTTTATGCATGCATTTTTTTTACAATTCTGATAACATGAAAGTGTATTATTACCATGTTGATTTAGTGTGTGAGCATCATATATGTACATTAAAAACACTGGAACTTCCTTTCCATGGGGAAAGATGTAGGGGTCTTACCACCTCACAAACTACACTCCACACGTTGCATCCTTCTCTTCTCTCCCAGTGTGTCTAAACTCTCTTTGCCTTTCTTTTAAAAGATATGTGATTGCATTAGGGCCCAGGTAATCAAGGTTAAGCATCTCCTTTCCATATCCTTAACATAGTTACATCCTTTGCCATATAAGATTATATTCACTCTTTTGCTACATAAAGGAGTATTTGTTCATTCTAGGGATTAGGACATAGAATATCTGTTTGAAATCTACTATTCAGACCACTACAGTGTTGTATAATATTGATTCTTTCCCCATGGACTGCTGGTGGCAGTTTTCCACTAGTACATCAGTGATGTAAATCATGTCTCATAGAATTGATACAAGTCATATGAACTGCATTTATATTTTTGGAATATTTTAACTAAATGTGTATGAGTAGGAATGTCACAGGCCAAAGTTGACTGACTTAATAACACTCGAAAGAGGTAAATGAGTCTGCATTTGAGTCAAAGTTGAGACGATACAACTGTCATTTGAGAATAAAAGACTGGGAAGATGATGGATAGTAACATGAGAATTTTCTTTTTTTTTTCTGAAAAATGAAGTTTGTATCTGTAACAAAACCATTTTTCATATAAATTTATTCAGATTCCTTTCCTCTCTACTCATTCTTCTGTATCTACTCGGTATTTACATTACATTCCAAACATTTATATAATTATTATTAAATTATAGGCATTGGGCTAATTATCAACAAATGAATGAGATGATATTTTAATCCTCAGTGTACAATTTAGGAAATCAAGACTTGGGAGTATAAATAATTTTCACTGGGTCACATACTTTGGAAAAGGCAGAGGTAGTTCTCAAATTCATGTCTGTCTGATTTAAAAACCTATATTCTAAACCACTACTTCATATTATTATTTTTTGGTTTATTACATCTTGTTTATCAAGTTCCAAGCACTGGTACACTTCAGTAGTTGAATGTCTTAATATTCGACAGATGCAGGCATTGGAAATAGAATATACAGTTTTTACTCATTTGAAATTTCTTCATTGTTTTACAGATTCCTTCCTTAGTTACTACTTGGAATCATTTTTTTCATCTGAAGTTCAAGATTTCCTTGCTATTCCAAGTCTCTGCACACTTGTGCTATCCTTGCCAATTTAAAAGAGTAATACACATTTGCTACCTTCTTATTCAAAGGCATTATATGGGTGAGTTTGGGTAGTACATCCCTGTACAGAGTGTGGGAGATATTGTTCCTCTTTAATGTAGTATATATATATGTATTTTTTTTTTAGAGACAGAGTCTCACTTTGTCACCCTCAGTAGAGTGCTGTAGCGCAACTCACAGCAACCTCCAGTGCTTGGGCTTAGGCGATTCTCTTGCCTCAGTTTCCCGAGTAGCTGGGATCGCAGGTGCCCACCACAATGCCCAGCTATTCTTTTTGTTGCGGTTTGCCTGGGGCTGGGTTTGAACCTTCCACCCTTGGTATATATGGGGTCTGCGCCCTACTCACTGAGCCACAGGTGCTGCCCTTAATGTAGCAACTTTTGAAAAGGAAAATAAAACATGAATTATCTATCTCTAGCTGTTGGAGAATTTTATTTTCTCTTAAACATGAGTAAAGAGAATGAA
>NW_003852401.1:2127649-2131023 GCF_000181295.1 Otolemur garnettii
CCCTCTTTCTTCCTCTGGTCCTCCTCCCTCCTCCCTCTTTCCTCTTCTCTCTTCCCTCCTTCTACCCCTATACTATCCAATATTTGTGTTTTATTGTTCGTATGAGCATGTAATTGTTTATATATTATTTTTATATTAGTATGTAGTACATTGAATATTCGTTTTTCCAATCTTGTGATACTTGACTAAGAAGAATGTATTTCAACTTGATCCAGATAAATGTAAAAGATGTAAAGTCTCCATCTTTTTTAATGGCTGAAGAGTATTCCAAGGTATACATATACCACAATTTGTTGATCTATTCATGGGTTGATGGGCACTTAGGTTGCTTCCATGACTTGGCAATTATGAATTGAACTACAACAAACATTCTGGTGCAAATGTGTTTGTGGTAAAATGATTTTTGTTCTTCTGGGGAGATACCTAGTAATGGGATTGCAGGATTCTAAAGTGAAGTATGTGTTTATTTGGTGAGTATAATGATATAGTTTTGATTTTTTTATTTTGTATAGCTCATTTTGCAATTTTTTTTATTTGTTTGAAAAGTTAATATGAAATATTTTGACTTAAAATGATTGAAAAATACAACTCAACAATAAAAAGGTAAATATCTGAATTAAAAAAAATGGGTAAAGGACTTGAATAAACACTTCTCCAAGGATGATATACTAATGACAAATAAGCATGTACAAAGATGAACAACATAATTAGTCATTAGGGAATTGCAAATTAATCCACAATGAGATCCTACTTTACCCTGCTAAGGTAGCTGTAATAATAATAATAATGAAAAAGTGAACTAAGTGTTGGTGAGGATATTTAGAAACTAAAACCTTTTTATGTTACTGGTGGGAATGTAAGATGGCAAGGAAGCTGGCCTGGTGAGGTGGCTCATGCCTATAATCCTAGCACTCTGTGAGGCCAAGGCAGGAGGATTACTTGAGGGCAGGCATAAGACCTAAAGCTTGAGCAAGAGCAAGACACCATCCCTACTAAAAATAGAAAAATAGCTAAGCATAGTAGTGCATGCCTGTAGGCCCAGGTATGCAGGAGGCTGAGGCAGGAGTATCACTTGAGGCCGGGAGTTTGAGGTTGCAGTCAGCTTTGATGATACCACTACCCTCTTCTCTAGCTGGGGTAACAGAGTGAGGCTGTCTCAAGGAAAAAAAATGGTACAGAAGCTGTAGAAATAGTTTGTCAAGTCCTCAAAAATTAAAAGTAGAATTATCATAAGACCCAGTAAATCTACTTCTAGGTATATACAAAAGAATGAAAATAGGTGTCCAAACAAAACCACCTAGTGACAGCAGTATTCATGATAGCCAAAACCAACCCAAATGTCATTTCCAGAAACCGGTGAAAGGAGACACAAAATGTGATATATCCATACAGTGAAATATTATTCAGCCATAAAAAGGTACTGCTATATAGATGGACCTGGGAAATATTATGCTAAAGAAAGAAAAAAAGCCATATCATGAATGATTCCATTTACATAAAATATCCAGAATAGGCAAATTTATAGAAGCAGAAAGCAGACTAATGGTTTCCAGGGGCTGGCAGGGAGGGGGAAATGGAAAGTGACTACTGAATGGATACAGGGTCTTTTGGTAGTGTTATGAAAATGCTTGGGAATTAGATAAGGATGATGGTTACACTACATAGTGCGCTAAAGGCCACTGAATTGTATACTTTTAAAAACTGATTTTATTGTGTGTATATATTTAAGGTATACAACGTGCTGGTCAGGGATACATACAAGTTTTAGATAGTGAAATGCTTACTATAGTGAAGAAATTAACATATCCATCATCTCACAGTTTCCTAATTTTTTCGGTTGCAAAGGCAGATAAAATCTATTCATTTAGCAAAAGTCTTGAATATAATACAGTTGTATTAACTGTGGTCCTTGTCTTCTACATTAGATCGCTAACCTGTAAATTCTGTGTATTCACTGCTTCGACCTATAACTTCCTATTTCCTCTCAGCAACTTACTTACAGTTTTATTCTCTCTCTGTATAGCTGACTTTAAAAAAAATATTTCCTAAATTGTATATGTTAAACTAGAGAATTTTACATAATGTAACTTTTACCTCAGTTGAAAAAGATGATTAATAGGAAACTCATTCAGAAGAAAAAGGCATTTAAAAAAAAAAAGAGGGGGGTTACATGGGGAACGGGACAGTAAACAAAGGGCTGACTAATAGGTCATTAATAATAGAACAGGAAGTAAACCTAAATTTATTCAGCTTTTCCAAAACATTCCAAAAAGAAGATTTTACCGAAAATCAAAGTCCACAAGGGAAAAAAAAAGAGAAGGATTTACTGTGTGTTGGAAAATATCAAATGTAGAAGGCCATTAAAGAAAATCTGCTGCTTCTCTGACAGTAACTAAACAAGCCACTGTATTCCAGTCATTGTGATTGGTGTCAACAATGAGACTTTCTTTTTATTTTTCCCTCTTAATTATTTTATAATCTTGTTCACACAGATTCACAAGTGAGGATTAAAGTGACACTTATCGAAATGTGCGGCATGAAGACATGGAATACAGTCCAATATAATTTACCTGTCTGGAATAGACCAAGGTGTAGTCAGAGAAGGAGACGGTTAAAGTTAAGATAAATATTTCAGTTTTCTGAATTTACTTTCAAATCTCATTGCTTTACATTTCTGTTTAATATTGAGTGAATATGGGAATACCACAGAATAAATTGAAACTCCTGTTCCTTACCTGGTGTTTATAGTGTGACTATGGTTAATGGTCTAAATTGAGGCAGAATCAGTGTCTTCCTGAATGCTCTGTCTGGGACTGATGGCCATTTGCACAAAGCGGCAGGAGCTAAATGACCCTCTGAAATTGGATGATATTGAAAAGCAAGGGCATAATGGGCATGGGCCTGGCTTCATTAGTGCTTGGAAGGTGAAACTGAGGCTGACATGCAGCTTGAATGGCCTTGGATGGTCATGCACCTTGCTAAACTGGTCACTAAATGTTGAACGACTTGAGTCTCTTTGTTGTTCTGCCATGCTCCTCACAATCCAGAAAATGAAGAGTTAATACATAGCTTAGCAAAGAGCCTCTATGTTCCTGAGCCAGTTTCCTGGCTAGTGCTATTTCTGATGGGCCAATGTTACATATCTATTTGCTAAGTATATTGAATATCATCCCTGAATATAACTCATTGGCATTGAATCCTTAAGACCCTGGTCTTCCATCCTGACCCTCTTGGTTTTTTTATTTCCAAATCCAGAAGTACATCATTCTGGAATCCCTTCTGAGATACCCTGGTCTTTGGGTACAAAGTTTTGATCTTATCTGAGTAGGGGGTTTGGTAAATCTCTTGTGGTTTTTCAGTCTTTACAGCAGAAA
>NW_003852401.1:2131803-2140305 GCF_000181295.1 Otolemur garnettii
AAAAAAAAAAAAAAAACCCAGTGGAAAAACATCTCGGGCTGTGGGCAGGAGTTAAGGGAAGGTGGAGTCATTTGGAGGGTACAAATGGTGATGGTGAATGGTGAAAGGCTGGTGGGGGTGTAGAATAATTCATTCACAGGCTCTAGGCAATTAACAGGTCTCCAGATTGTTGGGCAACAAAACCATGGAGATGGCCAACTCCCTGCACTTAAGCAGTTCTTGCTCAGAATTTTTTTTTAAATGTAACAAGGGAAAAAACCAATCTGTTCCTTTTCTTCCATCTTTTCTTAGCTGAGAGGTGTAGCAATTGGTTAATTACTTTATAGTTCTTAAGATTTTCAATAGGATTTGCTTATTCTTCTGAAAAATGCTGAACAAACAGGAGAATGGTTTTCATGTCAATAATCACTGTCTCTTCTCCCTATATTCTAGAGAACATTTTGATATTTAAATTATGGTAAAAATTGCCGAATATCTATTATTCATATTTTCCTTAGTGAAATATTATAGATTTTAAACTATGTCAGGGTTCTACTGTGACCAACCCACCCTGGGGGCCAACAAGGGGATGGCACTGAAAGGAGACTTAACACCAACTTGAGAGGCATCCACTGTCTCATGCACGGAGAGGCAGTGCAGCCCTCAACTAATCTCTTAGGGGTCTTTTATTGTGCTCAAAACATAGGATTAGAGGGAAATCTCAACTCCCAGGAAGATGGGGTAATCTGGAATTTAGGATAAAAGAATGACTGGAATGTTTTGATAGCACATATTTAGAAAAGGGGAGGGAGAAAGTAGTCTTCATCCCTGCAGGGTAGATTTGTTAATTGCCCTAATCTAAACTGCTGATCAGGAGCAAAAGGTCTTCACCTGCCTTTCTGCTGATCCTCCATTCAGGGATGGTTGTGTTGACATCCCCCTGACTGGGCTGCCTTCAGGCTCCTTTCTTCTTTCTTTGGTGATCTGGAAGGAGCCCCAGGGATGGCCTGCCTGTGTGCTTTACCCTGAATTGAAAGATCTGTAGAGAGATCAGTCTATCTACCGCCCACAAAACTGGAAACATTGGTTTTCAGCTAGTAAATTTGCCACCCTTCCTTTGCAGTTAAGTATGACCATATGACCAGCTTTTTATAAATTAGTGTAACTAAAAGTATGATGTGGTGGTGATGAAGGTAGTGCACCCTTCTCTTCACTTTTGTTCTTCCTCTTCCTGAAATGGAGATGTTGTGGCTGAAGCTTGCACAGTTGCTTTGGACCTTGGGGATAAGGGCAAGACACAAACAGAGTAGCCCTTGATCACTTTGTGGAACCAAAGTACCAGCCCCAGCACTGCCTACCCTCAGACTATTTAATGTACATGAGAAAATAAAATTCTATCTTGTTTAAGCCACCTGCATTTTGTATTTCTCAGTTTTTTTGAGCCATACTAATTTTATTTCTTCCTTAAGGATGTAGGCTTTTGTTTTGTTTTTCCATTTCTTCACAGCATTACATCCTTTCCTTTTAATTTATTTGATGAATACTCATTGAATATATACTCTACATCAGTCATATACTAGGCAGTGTATACTCAGTAGTTAGTAAAACATAGTCTCTACCATCAGAAGCTAATAGTCTAGTGAAAGAGCTAGATGATAAAGCATTTTGTTTTGTTTCTGAGTTTAACTGCCTTTTTTTCCTGCCCTGACTACACTGCATTATGACCTCTATATTTTCTTCAATGTGTCAGAGGAAGGGGCCATATAACTTTATTGTTTCCTGGGGTATGAGCCCTCTGACACTTATGACTTTCAAAATAAGATCTCTTTGATTCTGGCTACCTAACTTTTCTTCTAAATAAGATTTTAGAAAATCCTACACGAAACACCAATTTTATTAACTGACATGTCTTGCATTTAAGGATTGTCTTCCCTAGGATAGTGAGGTGTGTGCTCACATGTATGTGTATGTGTGTGTGTACACACACGCATACACATGCTTGAGTTCTGGTTTCTTGACTCCTTTTATGATTTAACAGGTTCTAGGATTTGTTTTTGTCTTTACCCTGCCTCTACATATTTGTTCTTTAATTGCTTTTTTTATGTCCTTCAACCATGTTATGGCTTTCCTAATTAGGTATTATCTAACCACAGGTTGTCAGAATGATGGCCCCAGACTACTCTCTCACTCAAGGTATCTGTCTGGACCAGAGCAGAAGCTATGGGCCCTGTCCTTATAGTTGACTCTATTGGTGATATGGCACTAAAGACTCACACAGAAGATAGCTCTGCCTAACACATTAATTTGTTCCCTTCTTCTCTCTCACTAATGCTGTAATTTTAAATGGGTATAGGCGCCTTTCTCATAACTCCTTACATCTGTGGTTTGCTTATTTCTTCACTGATCCACCCTTTGAGATCAATCTTTCTTAATCAACCTTTCTTGATTCACCTCCTCTTTCATTACACTGCATCCCCTTCTATTCTGCTGTGGCTGCCTATGATTATAATGACTTTTCCACTGGGCTGGATAGCAGCTAAGGCATCAAAAGCCTTATTTCCTTTGTACCAATCCTTGGTCTGTCTATGCCTCCATCCCTACTCCACAGCACTACTCTAATAAGTACTGTTCCTTTATGTGATATCTTTCATTTAGCCAAAGAGTATTTTTTTGTCATTGTACCTTTATTTTTAGACCCATGGTTTTTAATAATTCATTTACCACCAAGAACCATTTCAAAGACTTCCTTATGGCTCATGAGTAAAATCCTAAGAATTTTCCTTTTTTAAATAGCAAATTGCTAGAGGTGAGAAGCAATGTTTTGGCCAAGAAAGCAACCTAAGATAGAACAGTTTGAGTTTATGTTAGAGACAGAAAGTGGTTTATTGACTTCAAAAAGCCCCTGCTGAAACAATCTGAAGGAACTAGTGGCCATTGGGTCCATTAAATTCAAGAAATGATAAATTTCAGTTATTGGCACAGACATTAAGTATCTTGATATGTAGAGCCACAGGCTGATAATATTGCTAAGTTTGGGTTCTTCATGACAAGATATTGAGAAATCCATGAAATTTATGACATGTTAGGGCAGTGTGATATGTCACTTAATTGATGAAAAAATCCATCTTCTTTGAATCATGTTATGAAAATTGCTAGCAAAGAAAAAAAGCAATCCAAAGTTCAGGACAGATAGGTGGAAGCTTCACAGACAAACACTGATTAGGCTGTAGCAATCCTTTCAAAATATCAATCTCTTTTCTTACATTGGTGAAAGTTTTCAGTTCTTGCATTTTTGAGTTTGTGGTAGCACATTTAAGGGTGTAGAAGTGTGGGAGGTAGATAGGTTGATTTCTCAATGGTGTGCCTGCCTCAATCCTGGGGTATCCAGGAGAAATCCTGCAGATGGACAATTGCTGGGGGTTCATCAAAACCAGAGAAGATGAAAAGAGCCCTGAGGTGCCCGCTGAACAGGCTGGACTAGGCCTATGCCATGTGAGAGTCAACAGATAGGAGGGATTAAACTCTTTGAACTTTTGATGTGCAGTTAGATTAGGAAACTTGGTTTACTTCCCCTTTCTAAATACACCATAGGCTGTTGGTCTGTTACCAACCCCCTGCCATTTACCCAGCCGCTCTATCCAGTCTTCCTGGGGACTTAAGATTCTTTCAACCCTATCTTTTGCATTCGCAGCTTTGCTGGAAATCAATAAAAGCCTTCTGAAGAGGCCAGAGAGGGGCTGAATTCTCTCCTTTTACTCCTTAATGTAAGGCTTCTCCAGGCATTCTCAGACAATATGTTTTAAAATGGCGTGAATCATTTATTTTTAGTGTAGCTTTCCCAGCTGGCTTTCAAACCAGGTCGGGGTTCACACGCAAAGACCCTGAAACAGAAGGCTTAGCCAGCCAAAATAGAAAATCTAGAGCTGCCTTTGCTTACGCTGTTTTCTGTGTATACCCTTCTCAATTCCCTCAGTCTTTGTAAAAGCACTAATAAACAAAAGAGAAGCAGTGTTACAAAGTAGGTTTTTGAGTCAAATTTACCTAGTCAATGGGATGTCATTTTTGAATGTTGTTCTAGTTGTATGGACCGCATTTTCTCTCTACTGATGGTGTTAGACATTCCACCTGGATTTTATTTTGTTGTTTCCCTCTCTCTGATGCTCTCTCTCCCATTGCTCTTTCTCCTCATTCTAGGTCGTATGTTTCTGTTTCTCTCCATGCCTAATCATTTTTGATTAGATGCCAGATACTGTGAGCTTTACCATGCTAGATGCTAAACATGCTTTTATTTCTATAAATATGGTTGAACTTTGTTATTGTGCATACACAGTTACTCGGAAACCATTCACTCCTTTCAGGGGGATGGTAGGATCAGAGTAGTGTTTGGATTAGGGCTATTTTTCCCCACCACAGAGTCACTGCCTTTGTGAATGACTATGCCATACAATGTCTCTAAATGAGGAGGCTAGTCCACTTTTGCAGTGAGGACAGCAGTGATTACTAGTCTTGTGTGAGCACCGTGGATTGTTCATCCTGGTCCTTGCAGGCAGTTCTTCCCCCTAGATTAGGTAGTTTTCTTACTTGCACGGACTCAACTAAAGACTCAAAGGGGCCTTTTCGGATCTCTGGAGTTGTATCTCTGTGTAGTGCTCTCTTCTCTGGTACTTTGCCCTGAGAACATTCACTGTGTTGGTCTCTCCAGAAAACCAGCTCCATTGTCTCAGGAAGGACATCAGTACTGTCTGGTTCCCAGGGTTCCCCTTCCATAGCCTGAAAGTTCTCTAGGTAATAAGGTACAACATTTGTACAGATCATGTTGTTTCCTCATCCCAAACATCACCGTCTTATGCCACCTGATGTGCAATGCCTAAAAACCATTTTTATTCTTTTTTGTTGTTGTTGTTATTGTTTCAAGTGCAAGGACAGATTCAATCCTTTTACTCCATCACCCACAAGTAGAAGTTCCCTTATTTCATGTACTGCAGCAGGTCACTTCCCTTACCACAGTCTCTGCACTAAACAGTGGTCTTGCCTCAGGATCCTGGTATCTGAGGAGGTCTAGAGAGAAAACTTATCACAGTACAAAGTCAACTTTTATTCATGCAATTACACTGCCACACTAGTTTCCGTGACCTGATGTTGCATCCCTGAGAAGTTTTCTTCTTTGCTTCATTCCTTCATTCATTCATCCATCGACTATTGGTTAAGTATCTTTCACATAAAACTCAATTATTGGACAATAGCAGAGAATGAGACAGTCTTGGTGACTTCCTTCTGAGAGCCTGTGTTCTAGTTGGGGAGAGTAGCAGATAATAGTCTGTGTGAATGACTATGATAAGCACCACGAAGGGAAAGCATGGGAGCCTCCTGCAAGAGTGTGTGAGTAGGGGCCTGACCTGACCTGCAGAATCCAAAAGGTTTCCCTGTGGAAGGAACATATGCACTGAGAGCTGAGAGAGGTGCTTGGAAACTAGTGTTTTCTCTAAAGGGGCTTATTCCAAAAAAGGTTTATTGAACATATGATGTAAACTCTAGTGCCTGCTAATAAAAACACTTCTGATTTATTATCTAAGACTTTAGTCCTAGAGAAAGACAGTAAAATGAAAAATCTATACAAAAAATTTGCTAAGCCTGTAGGCATAGATGAGAAATCAGTGGTTAAAATGTTAATACAGTTGTGGTTTATTTTGAATTATGAGATACGGGATAATTTTTTTCTTTTTTTTTTTTTAACTTTTTTGTTTTAATTTTTTTTGACATGACCCTGAATTGTTTTTTTTCTAATTAGAAAAATAAAATAAAATCAAGAGAGGAGAGCAAAAGGAAAAAAATATGGAATACAATATAGTTACCATTTTTTTTTTTTATTGCAGGTGAATAGTTACTATTCTTTATTTGGTGCATCCCTGAACTGATCCATTTTGTACCACATTGTGAGATGTTGTTTCACGTGGCAAAACATCACTGTTGTTTCCAAGACACATTCTCAAGCATCAGATGGGCCATTTTCCCAGCATTTCAAAAGCAAGTTCAAAAGAGGATCTTGACTTCAGTTTCTATAAAGTGTGGAGTTTGTCCTTGAGACTGGCCTTGAAGAGCATGAGCAGATGCGGGGAAACTGGCAGTGAGCCTGTGCGTGCAGGCTGTCTCTTCACACCTGTGTTGTTTCTTGGTATGTGGAAATCATGGCAGCTCTGATCCTGAGAGAATTGTGTGGCAATGTTAAAAGGAAGGAAAATGGGAACAGCTCTGTGTTTGCTGCTATTTTTAAGCAAAACTCTTTTCACAGTCAGAAGCATGACTTTTCTAAAATTAGAGCTTTTAAACTACATGTGCGTTTGAGAACTTGGCGTGCAGACCTCTTGCAGGTCCAGCTCAAGAAATAGGGAACCCATTTGAAATGTATCATTTGGGAAAGAATTTATGGGTTCTTTAAATTATTTTAACTTTTTTTTTAAAAACAGCTTTACTGGGGTATTGATAAACAAAAAGTAAACGTACCAAATGTGTATAATTTGGTGAGTTTGGACATGTACATACATTTGTGAAACCTTAACGGCATTCGGGGTAATAAGCATACATCTCACCTCCCAAAGTATCTTTATATCCACCTGCTCCCAATTTGTGGTAAGAACACTTAGCATGAGATCTACCCACCTAACACCTTTTTGAAGTGTGCAATACAGTATTATTAAGTATAGGAATGAGGTTGCATAACAGATCTCTAGAACTTATGCATTTTGCATAACTGAAACTTTATATTCTTTAAACAAGTCCCCACCCACCTCCCCGATTGGCAACACCCTTCAATTCTCTACATCTCTGAGTCTGACTATTTCAGATACCTCATATAAGTAGGATCATGCAGTATTTGTCCTTCTGCAACTGGCTTATTATCAACATTACACATATTCCCAGAACACAGCATTTGTAATTCACGGATGAGAGTTGGCTGGAATTACTCAGCTCAGGAAGGGTTTTGTAAATTCATACATATGAGTACGTGATAGGATTTGTTAGTAGTACATGAATATTTTTAGATTTGAGTGACTGAAATGGTATCAAGGACTTCATCTTAAAGCTCAGCAGAAAGCTAGTATGGGTGGAAGATTGCTCTTCACTGCCTGAAATCCTTACCACCAATTTTCATAGATTTGTAAAAATCCTTTATTTGCTATCATGAGACTATTTTAAATAAAGATTGCTATTTATTATTTTTAAAAAACAGAACCCATAGGATTTTCACTTTCAAAACTCACCATATCTTCTGAAGAATTTTAAAAATTGAGGTAAAAATTCACATAAAATAAAATTAACCATTTAGAGAGTGCAAGTTGGCAGTTTGATTTTAAGGACACCTGGAAAACTCTTATGCCTCAAAATTCTTCTTTCACCTGCTCTTCAATTATATCAGAATTTAAAGATTTGGTGTATCTGTTTCTATTTTTTTAAATGTACATTTAAATTAAAAAAAATCTGTTAAAAATTAAAAATTTTATTTGTGAACTCCCTAAAATAATGCCTACTTGCTACCTGTGATCCACCTACCACAACAAGAACCATGATACTCAGTGTTGCTGGCTTTTCTGTGATTTTGAATTCGTGGAACACAGCGTTCTAACTCTGAACAGAGGTGTGTCATCCACACAGCAGCAGGGAAGGGACAGGAGAGTGATGAAAGCCAGCAGAAAGTAATGAAAAAGATGTAGGTGCTTGAGTAAATTGAAGAGATGCCAACTGAGACAAGGGGGAAGATATGAAGAAAAAAGATGCACTCAGGAGGAGAGAATATGTTGGTCCTCAGGAGAGCGGGACTGGGATTATATGAAGCTGCACTCTCTTAGCACTAAATAAAATAAGCACTCTGTTTTTTCATTTCACTGCATTTATTTCATTCATCAATAATGTGGATATATTGTCATATCGTGGAATGAGAGCGGGGTGCCATGGATAAATTTCAGCTTGTTCTTGATGAACTGGAAGTGAGCATGGTTGATATCTTGAAGTTTCAAACTGTTTTTCTCTTTGTTAACAGATGGAGAGTTGAATTCTTCTTTGAACATGTCACTCTTATGTGATTCTTATAGAATCACATGTTTGTAAAGGAACTAGTTGAAAATATAAACAGCTACTTTATTGAGCCAGTTATCCATTAATTTCTGCCTTTTGAAATCTTTGTGGTGGAGGTGGAGGAGGGCATTAGAAAAGTGATTTTTTTTTCCCTGTATAAAATTTGGATTTGGAATGCCTTGTGCCAATGAACTATACTTTGTGAAAAATTTCATTTCTCTATTAGTAGTGACTAGTCCCCTAATGTGAAACTACTTAGACTCAAAGGTCTGATTTCACCTCTTCTTCAATGGAGGAGAGACTAAAAAGAAAGTGACCTTATCTCAACAAAATTAAAATGTGATATCTTTACTAGTTTTCTAGGGCTTCTGTAAAAAGTCCCCACAGACTGAGCAGCTTAAACCATGTAGATTTATTTTCTCACAATTCTGGAGGCTAAAAGATTGGGATGAA
>NW_003852401.1:2140509-2143845 GCF_000181295.1 Otolemur garnettii
GGGTTAGGACTTTGACATACAAATTTTGGAGAGGATAAAATTCAGCCCCAAACCATGTTCTACACATTGTTTCAGATATAATAACCTGGAATTTATTGAGGTTTCAGACCACATTACTTTGCAATTTTGGGGGGGCACCATAAAGTTAAAACCATAGATCAGGGTTTCTCATATAGCAAGTCCCACTCTCCTGGGAGAGACTGACCCTGAGACAAGAGAGGAAAACCTGGATGTCAGGCTAAGGACTGAAGGGAGAGGAGATCTTTTGAGGAGATCTTTCTCTGTGGGCTTCAGAGCAGATGGGCCTGAACTTTAGGTTGTAGGGATGTATGGAGCCCTACATACATGGGATGAGGTAGGTGGGATGAGGTATAGACAGCCTGTCTTCTGAGAAAAGGAAGAAGATAGGCTGGGTGACACTCTAGGAGACATCACCGAGGATCAGCCTAGAGCCCGTCAGTTCTCAGATCATCACCTAGAGTAGTAGGAATATTTCGTGTAATATAATCTTCTTTTCTTTTACCTAAACTTTTCAATATTCTGTGAAAAAAAAAAAAAAAACCAAAAAGAATGGTTCATCTTACAAGGGTACATGTGAGTTTTTCTAAATGTGGGATATAAATGTCTTAACATAATAACTAAGAAAATGCCATGAAGGCTATGTTAACTAGTTTGGTGAAAATATTTCAAATTGTATATAAAACCAGCACACTGTACCACATGACTGCATTAATGTACACAGCTATGATTTAATAATAATAATAAAAAAGAAAAAATCAAACTGGGTCTTAGTGGTGCTATAGAGAGTCAAGGGAGGGATCTTTTCCAGATGTGGGCTTCAGTGACACAGGGTGACCAACACATCTGCCATCCTCACTTCCTAAGCCCTGAGTGGTTCTTGAGCTGTAGCAAATCATGCCCAGGGGCTGCAGCATGGAGCTGGTGAAAAACTAGAGCCAGGTAGACGCAATAGACTTGCACAGACTTGCAAGTAATAGAGAAGGGTGTGGTATTTTGAGTTGCAATTGGGGGAGGAGGAGTTTGGTATTAATATAAATGGGACCTCATTTTACATTCATTAGAAGTGTGGCTTTTCAGGAACAATATTTCTGAAATCAGATGTATGAGTTCAGAAATCCTTTATTGGCAATTTATCTTGAAGGTGACAAAAATGTTTTGGGAAAAAAACTAACAGCTTTGTTGCTAGACTTCTGTGAGTGCTGAAAACAATTGTTAGTCATCTCATAGTTTTGAATCTTTCAATAGCAACCCAGAGTCACTTTTTAAGGTTAATCTTTAGTATATGTCCATTGCCCTGGTGGTACTTCTTGTTCCTCTCTCACCTGGGACCCTGTGATTGTTTGGTCTCATCAGTCTTTTGATTGTTTGGTCTCATCAGTCTTCTTCAATTTAGAGCAGTTCTTATTTGTTTGAGTCTTCAACATTCTTAGCACTCTGAAAAATGTCAGTTTTCTCTAACATGACTTTTTTTTTTTTTTTTTTTGAGACAGGGTCTCATTCTGTTGCCCAGCTATAGTGCAGTGGTGTCATCCTGGCTCACAGCAACCTCCAACTCCAGGGCTGAAGCAATCCTCTTGCCTCAATCTCTAAAGTAGCTGGGACTACAGGCACCTGCCACCACAGCTAGCATATTTTTTCTATTTTTAGTAGATACGGGGTCTTGCTTGTTCACTCCAGCTGATCTCAAACTCCTGAACTCAGGTGATCCTCCCGGAGTGTTAGGATTACAGGCGTGAGCCACTGGGTCTGGCCTCTCTAGTATGACTCTTAACTTGGGTCTGTCTTATGTTTCCTCATGATCAGATTCTAGTGCCTGGATGGAATTTAGAAGCCACCACGTGGGTGTTCAGTGTGATCACTGCTACCAGGTTGCCACTGCATTTAAGCCCTCTTGGAGGACAAAGTCATGAAACATATACACATGTACACACACACACACACACACACCTATTTCAACAACTATTTCCATACTTACTAGAACACAGATATTAAAAAGGCCGTAAGTTCATACCAAGAACTAAAACCTCAGTCTAATATTTCAAGGTTCTTTTTAGCCTTCTCTTTTCTATACTTGCAAAATACCTTCACAGATGATGAGGAACCTGGCTGTCATTATCCTCAATCTGTTTACTTATGTACTTCATCTTCCAAGTACTCCAGTCATCTTTTCCCTCTGCAGATGCCAGGATCTCTGCTCCAGAATGGGAGCAAAGGGAATATAAAAAATAGAAGGAAATGAAAAGATGGAAAGGGCAGGAAAATGTCTATTTTTAAAGTCAGTTGAGTCGACTTTTGTATTACTTGCAGCCTAAGCCTTGCTAACTGATACGACTCACAACACATTATTGCATTTAGTTGCTTACAAGTATGTCTGCCCCACCTGAGCATGCGTTCCTGAAAGAAGGGCAGTGAATTACCTACATATCTCCTGAGGTTTCCACAGTTCTTATAGCACTGTAGGTGCCTGGTAATTGCATTTGGTGCTGGTGACTCAAAAATAATTAAGATATAATTATTGTCTTCAAGGAGCTAGTAGAAATAATTAATACAATCAGATAATTTCTATAATAGATACATGTGGAAGGCGCTATAGGCACATAAGAGGAAAGCATAAGTCTAAATGGGACTTTGCCAATATACATGGAAATCAGAGATGTCTTCCGACAAATGTGCGTATTTTAAATGCATTTCTTTAATTTGTGTAGAAATTAACAAAGAGTTCGAAGTTGGTCAAATAGCTGCACATTCTGAATGAGTGGGATAAATTAAAATTAGGAGCTGAATGAAGAGGTATATAAAGTCCCTGAAAGCTGTGAGACTGGTGAAATGTCACCTTCTCAGTGGCAAAACTTATTTTAGTAGCATTTATTCAAAATCCTCAGAAGAATTTAGCATTTTCTAGCAGAAAGAATTAAGACTAATCCCATTTCAATAACAGGATACCGACAACAGTGGAGATAGCTTACTTCTCCATAGTCCTACTTTAAGATGTGTCTGGCTGAGAGCACCAAGAGGGTAGGGAGTGTGCCTGTCCTTCCCACCAGGATGTCCTCAGCACCTGGCTCAAAACAGAATAAAAACATCGTCCTATTATGTTTTTATGTTTTTTTTTTTTCAGTTCTCTGAAGTACTCTGGGAATGGCAGACATGACACCCTGGGTCACCCTGTTCTCTTTATTTAGATCTAAGTACCCGTAACTCTAAAGTAAGCCGTCTGCTATTTGCCTACTCCCACCTGCAGTTTCTTGAGTTGTCTTTCCCATATTTTAAAGACTCTCTTTCCCTAGCTCCATATCCCTTCCTTTCTGCTATCTA
>NW_003852401.1:2144160-2147665 GCF_000181295.1 Otolemur garnettii
TTGAAGAATAGAGTCAGGCAAGTAAATCAGTTCATTTGAGTCTCTCTTTCTGTCTTTATAATTTAAACAATATGGTCAGTAGCAGTGATCAGGGATAACAGAAAACACAGAAAAGATCACTCCAAATAAAATATTAACTAACACAGATGTGCTGTGTAAGTGGCTCGACGCATGGTAAATTGCATTTGCAGTTGGCCAAATGGAAAGTGATATATGTCGGACACAAGAATAATAAATATAAAGGGAGATCAATTGAACTGAACTAAAGTGGTATGGTTTTGAAAGACGACTTAGACTTATATCTTCCAAACATGGCTGAAAAAAAGGGACTCAATTAAAAAGTAAATTGGAAAACTATAAAGTAGCTGACACAAATACAAGGTTAAGTTTATGGAAGTTATAAATGCTAAACAGTTTCCCTCTCCAATTCCAATTTCTGCCCACTTTCTGATTCTCCTTGTGCCTTCCATTTCTTTTTATGAGTATTATTACTCAACAGGAGAACAATCAGTTATATCAGAGCCATTCATTGTAAAGTTTGTGTCAATAATTTTTATTGAAATAGGACAAAAACAGAGGAGTTTGTGTCTATAAGCATACATAAATAGGAAAGAAAAGCACATTATTATGCTATCAGGGTACCAGGAGAAGTCTTTGAACTGAAGGGGAAAAAAGGAAAAAAACTCTCCCTGTGGAGAGAATAGAATGTGCTTCATTTCAATATCTATTACAATTATGAAAGAGCCAGAGCATTCCATGGCTTTGAACAGTCTTTGTGAACAGAGCTTTGTGTCAGGGCCATGGTTATGATTTTCAAGCCCTGAGGCTGGTAGTTCAATAACTAGCAGAAATAGTCAGGCCTTTGGGGAGGGAGAGTGAAGTGAGGGGTGAGAACCCGGCTGCTCCAGCCAGGGTGAGCATAAGAAAACCCTTCAGGGGATTTTGATTTTAAATATAGGTTTTTGTACCCTTATGGAATCTGAATCTCCTGGGGGCCATAGTAGGGAGGCAGATACCAAAGTCACTATCATTCCAGTTTCAGGGCTGAAAAATTTGAAACACATAATAGTGCTAGGCCTGGTGCCATGGGTTGTTCTGATTTGAAGGGATTTTGAAACAGAGGTAAGAATGTGGTGGGAGATGAAACTCAATCTCTTTCTCTCTCTCTTTCTGTCTCTCTGTTGGCATGCTTAAGTGGATGCCCTGCCACTAGAATGTAACATATTCTAGACAGGTAGGGTCTTTGTTCATTTTGTATCACCACCTATACAATGTCTGGTACACAGTGGCACCTGGTGTTTTGATCCTCTCTTGTGGGTTTGGTCACCTCTGAATTCACAATCAGGTAAAATGATGGCAATCACAAGTTTGCTAAGCTGGTTAGAATCTATTTCAAATATGCAGGAAAAAGGCTGGGATTAATAGCCAATGAAAATCATATTGAATTGTGGCCAGAGGGTCATCATTGCCCACATACCTTCAAGGAAAGCACAAGTGAAAAGCAAGGCAGAAGCCTTGAACTTGCCACACTGCTCTGAAGTCATCAGAATCCCTGCTGTTGCCCCAGTCCCTTCTACCGATGGAGCTGGACAGGAGGAGACTCTGTCTTGGTGTGTAAGGCTGGGGTCACTCTCTTCTCTCTCTTCCAGAAGGGAGACACCAGAGTTCAATCAGAAGAGCTTTTTGTAGAGGAAGTATATTGTTCTTTTTTATAAAACTTTTGATCCTTTTTATGTCATGTGCAAATTAGGTCACCCCAGTGTGTCCATCTCAATAGAGATAACCATTATTAAAATAAAGGCCAGTCTCAATTGGCTAAATGGCTTTGAACAAAACATGTTAATAAGTTAATTTCATTATCTTCCCTGTATATTCCTTTTTCATTACCAGATTTTTTCTGTCATCATCTTTGCCTACTAAAGATGTTCCTTTGCTTTTCATCCCCCATGCTTGACATCCTCTTGCTCTTGTTAACAGCCTTGACTTGGCTTTGTAATTCTAATGTGAAAAGACAAAGTGGTGCTAATTTTTTTATGGTAAATTCTTTTCAACATTGCAAGCATAAAAACACAACACCAGCCATCAATTAATTTATAGACTACTAATCTAAAGCTAAGGCACAACAACTTGGTCTCAGGTATGCAGAGCATGGGTTAGTGCCAGATATGAACCCACAGTTAAGTTTCAGTTTTGTTTATCCTGGAGAGTGGTGTGTATATATATGAAAGTGTGTGTATTTAGTGAATTAGTTGCTAATGTTAAAAAAGTGAACCACTCTTCCCATTCTGTTTCTATAGAAAAAAAATCAAACTCATAGCAACAGAGAGTAGCATGGTGGTTATCAGGGAGCTAAGAGGTAGAGGAGGAGGGAGATAGTGATCAAAGGATACAAACTTCCAGTTATACGACAAATAAGTCCTTGTGACCTAATGTACAGCGTGGGACCATAGTTAATAATACATACTTGAAATTTGCTCAAGTATAGATCGCAAGTATTTTCATTGCATTTACATACACATGCAAACACACACAAAATAGTAAGCATGAGAGTTGATGGATATGTTAATTAGCTTAGCTACAATAATTTCACAATGTGTATGTATGTCAAAGCATCATGTTGTACACTTAAGCACATGCAATTTTATTTGTCAACATACGTTAATTAAAAAAAAAGAAAATGAAAAGATCAACAGAATTGAATTGTTGTAGCCTCATTTATAAACTCTGGCATGTGCTCTCGCATTCTCAGAGTTGGCCTACTTCTTTCACTTATATTTCTTGTCTGGCTTCTGTAGGCTTTAAAATTTTCCACCCCCAGTTGGAAAACAGCATCCTTGTTTCTTGCCTGGCTTTGAAGATCCCTGACTGAGTTCTTCTCTCTAGCCATCGGCCCTTTAGTAATGAGCGTAGCTGTTTGATAGCAATGGGCCCTTGAATGCAGTGAAGATTCAGATTCAATAGCAATTATCAAAAGCATCAGTCACTATGCTTTCTCTAGGAAAGAATAAATCTTGCCTGGTATCCTTAAAAATTAGTATTAATTTTGAACTTCCATAGCTACTGCCAGCATGTGTCAAGTCCACCCAAAATCTTCTCAAAGCTTATTCCTGTAATGAAAGTTTGTGACCAGAGCTGATGAAGATTGGGTCAGTGAAGCTGCCCTTGAACTCTCTGAAGTTAATTCCTGAAAATGCCCACAGCTGATGGAGAAGTGTTTCTGTGGATATACCACAGACCTCCTGCCTTAGGACACTTCTTTTATTTTTTTAAAGACATTTTATTTATTTATTTATTTATTTATTAAATCATAGCTGTGTACATTAATACTGTCATGGAGTACAGTGTGCTGTTTTTATATACAATTTGAAATATTTTCATCAAACTAGTTAACATAGCCTTCATGGCATTTTCTTAGTTGTTGTGTTAAGACATTTATATTCTACATTTAGAAAGATTCACATGTACCCTTATAAAATGAACCATAGGCGTGATCCCACCAATCACC
>NW_003852401.1:2147833-2148903 GCF_000181295.1 Otolemur garnettii
CATCCATGTAAACATGAAGGACGTAAAGTCTCCATCTTTGTTTAGGGCTGCATAGTATCCCATACAATTTATTGATCCATTCGTGGATCAATGGGCACTTCTTTTAACAGAAATGGATGGTAGAGTCTCCTGAGAGCCAGAATCACTGCTGATGAAGAAAAATAGAATGCTGATAAGGGAAGAACAGATTCAGCATTGAGCAGTCTGTTGTTGCTCTTGGGGGCTGGGAAGGTGTTCTCTGAGGTAGAAAGGTGATCGTGCAGGGATGAGCCTCTATGTAGGGAGGTGGCACTCATCAACTGGAGGTGATATGATATATATAGTATATCTGTCTTCCAAAATTCCCCATACTTAACTTTCTTCTCCCAGGGGATATAATCTTATATTCTACAATTAAACAACCCCCTGAAATCCTAAGAAAATGGTCTATTACATATTAGGATAAGATATTTCTTCAAGAGGATAATGTGGCAGGAGAAAGGTGTTGCATGGGGAGGGGAAGAGGATGGTGGGGGAAGGAAGTGAACATCAAGAACTCAGCATGCATGTGAATGGGAGACTGGAGGGGAACACACTGAAGCCAGAGAGATATTTTAAAAATACAAAAATTAATCATGTCATTTCCTGGCTTGAAGCCTCTCATATCAACCCTATCCAGTAGGAATATAACACAATTCACAAATGGGAGCCATAGATTTAATTTAAAATATTCTAGTAGCCACATTAAAGAAGATAGGTTAAGTTTATTTTTTTATTATTATTTTATTTTATTTATATTATATTTAACCTAATATAGTCAAAATATTATGATATAAACACAATCAAAGTAAAATTATTAATGCAGTATTTCACATAGTTTTTAATATAAAATTTTATAAAACTTTACATGAAATATTTTATGCTTGGGACATCTCTCAGTATGGACTACCTGCATTTGGAGTACATGACAAGATCCCACATGGAGGATCTTGGATACCACATTGGAAAACACAGCCTGAGCGGGTTCCCCATTGCCTTTAGGACAAAACCTAAAATCTTTTACATGGTTCAGTAGGCTCTTGCTCTGACTA
>NW_003852401.1:2149080-2163008 GCF_000181295.1 Otolemur garnettii
TTTTTTTTTTTTGAGACAGAGTCTTAAGCTGTTGTCCTAGGTAAGGTGCCATGGCATCACAGTTACCTCAAACTCTTGGGCTCAAGTGATTCTCTTGCCTCATCCTCCCAAGTAGCTGGGACTACAGGTGCCCACCACAATGCCCAGCTATTTTTTGGTTGTAGGTGTCATGGTTGCTTGGCAGGCTTGGGCTAGATTTGAACATACCAGCTCCAGTGTATGTGGCTGGCACCCTACCCACTGTGCTATGGGCGCTGAGACACTTAGGTGTGTGTATTTATATATAACTTTGGTTCTATTGTAAGTTATTTATTTATTTATGCTGTTTTCATTGTCAACACCATACTATATGACTTACTATAGCTCTTCAGTGTGTTCTGTTCTACTATGTAGATTCTGGAGAAATGGAAATCTTTTTTATTTTTCCTTTTCAAAGATTTTTAAAACAATGTTTTTTATTTGTTTATTTTTCTCATTAGATGTTAAAATCATTTTTTCTCTTTCAAACAATACTGAAATTATGCTCTGGGAGGCTGAGGTGGGTGGATTGCCTGAAATCATGAGTTTGAGACTAGCTTGAGTAAGAGTGAGGCCCTGTCTGTAAAAGTAGCTGGGCATTGTGGCAGTCACCTGTAGTCCCTCTTACTTGGGAGGCTGAGGCAAGAGAATCACTTGAGCCCAAGAGTTTGAGGTTGCTGTGAGCTATGATGCCATGGCACTCTACTGAGGGAAACAGAGTGAGATTCTATCTCAAAACAAAAACAAAAAACAAACAAAAAACCAAAAAGAACAAGAACAAAAAATCTAAATTAATTGGGTGAGAATTTACATCTTTGCAATGACTGAGGCTTCCCACCAAGAATAGTATTACAGTTTCTTATCTGACTTCTCAATGTACTCTTTTCCCAGAAACTCTCTTTGTTCTTGCCTTCTTAGACACCACATGATGCAGCATGGGTTTCCCAGGAAGGCCACTTTGAGACAGAGATGAGCATGCAGGATGAAGGAGTGTTGTTGGGATCAATATCCCATGGATCAATATCCATGCACAAGGGAACCTAACTCTAACCCTAACCTTCTGTGTGGGACAGAAGGAGAAGATGGGCTGTGACTTGGCCAACCCCATGAGAAACTCTGAAGCTGAGCTGGTCCTTCAGAGTTGTCAAGAGTTGTAGTGAAAGGGTGGGGCATTTAGATCCCCTGGAAACTCTTGGAATGTGACCCCGGGAAATACAGTTCTCCCCAGCAGCGGGCAAGTCCTTGGTGAGGGGCTGGGGTGGGAGAAATAATTTTTCCCTCCTGAAGGGGACTCTAGGTGGCACATTGAGACACCCACTACACCCCCCACCCCCTTCTGGTTTACCTTGTTCCTCTCTGGGTATTTAGTCCTTGCAAGACTCTTTGCAGGGCTTTTTTCTTCTTCCACCCAAAGTCTACATATTCAAGTCCTCCCTCTCAGTCCTAGGCGCTCATATATGCTGTCTCAAAGTTTCTTCTTCTTTAGTCAGTATTTCTTGAATTATGATATGCATTCCCCAGGTGGAGTCAAAGTTGGTTCTAGATGGTATATGGACAATTTTATTTTAATAGTTATATTTGTATGTTACTTCACGTTAAACTAGAATATAACTATCATATTAAACAGGAGACTTCACAGATAATATTACTATAATGGAAGACATTAAAGTGGCTATTCAAGTGGACATTTTTAGTTGATTTCTAGGGAAAACAGTATTAATCGTATACAAGATATGTTACACAGAGTTGGAAAATACTGTGACTCAGTTTGGAACTCCTGTCCTGTGATTTCATTCTTTCCCTTAAACCAGTGACATACTGACACCTCCATTTATATATTTAGCTTAAACCTCTTCATGGGGTTGAGGATCTTAGAGGTAACTGCTTAGGTGACAGTTCCTCTTAGATGTCTCACAACCTCCTCAAATTCACTACGTTCAAAACTGAGCTCTGAGCAAGCTCTCTTTCCCTAAACTCTTTTTTGGTCCATTTTAGCCATTTTGCCAAGACTTGTGTTGCACACGTTGGAAACCTAGAAGCCTTCCTTGATTTCTTTTCCTCTTTCACCTTGTACATAGAGTTCCTACGAATTCCTTTTGATTCTATTGTCAGTGTATAGCCAGAATCTGTCTTCTCCCCTTCTGTTGTTATCACATTAATTTAAGCCATGACCATTTCTCCTGTGTTATCCCAATATTGTCCTTAATGACCTCCCTGTATCACTGGCCTTTTTCTAGCTCATCTTGCACCTAGCAGTCCAAGTACTTTCTTTTAAAACCATATACCTGATAAAAAAAAAAACCTCTTTTGTCTATTATCCATCAATGACTTCCCGTTGCACTTCAAATAAAATACGAACTGTTTAATATGGTCTCCAAGGACACTCTCATTTACCTTGCCAGTTTCATCTTGCACCATTTTCCTCCTGGTCTTTAATAAAATTGGTCTCTTTTCTGTTCCTGGAATGCTTCCAGGTCTTTTTGAACTCAGAGCCTTTGCTCAGGTTATTTCTTTTTAAAATACTATTCACCTGACTCTTTAGATGATCAGCTCTTCTTGATACTTCAAGTCTCATTGTAAATGTTACCTTCTCTTACTGTTTTTGTTTGACCAGCCTATCCCTGTCCCATTCCCAAGGTTACTCTGTATTATTGCTCTGTGTTTATTTGATTTCTACTGTTTGCTATTATTTTAATTATAGATTTACTTATTTATATTTTGTTGACTGTCTTTCCCACTGGACTTGAGGGACCATGAAAGTTCTCCATTTTCTACCTGGCATTTGTGATAGTGACCAGTAGACTCAATTCTCAAAAAATATTTCTTTTAGTGAATTAATTAGTAAAAATACTTATTGCAACATTCTTTAATGATTTCCAGAAAATGTTTGCTTCTCTTTGATGGAGGTCTTGTGATTTTCTTGGGAAGAGGGACAAAATTTTGTCCTCTGTGTGATCTTGGAGGCAGACTCATTCTCCTTTCTGGTGTCTTCATTATGAGCTATCAGCAGGGCTGAGCAGTATCCCTTGCTGGTATAGACAGTGTTGATTTTTTGAGATCTCTTGGATTATCTCAAGATGCCATAACTTGCCATCCTTTTCTAATAAGGCTCTTTCCCAGAACGCAGCTCACATCAGTGCTCAGTTAGTTGGTGTTCCCCTGTGCCCTGCCTCTTCTGTATAAATAAGTAATATGGGAAAGGGCCTCTCTCTTGGAGCACAAACCAGCCCAAGCATGTCTTTCAATGGGATAATGAGAGTGGGGGATCAGATGGATTTGTCTCGCTTTGCTTATGTGCCCTTGCACTTGGCACAAATTGTTAGGCATATTATTAGAAATTGATATTTTTCATTCCATTAATAATAGGATATTTTTCCTTATATATTCTAATTCATTGCTACTGATATATAGCCAAACTATTGATTTTCTACTTTTTTTGGGAAAAAAATCCTTTTTTTTTTAGGCTATCTTCCCAAAGCTTTATTAGTTTAAGTAATTTTTTTCAGTTGATTTGCTTGGGATTATTTCTGTATAGATATATAAATTGTATCACTTACAAATAATGACATTTTTGCTTACTTCCTTTCCAGTGGTTATACACCTTGTTATTTTTTATTGCTATATTTTAATCTCTAGAACTTATAGAACAATATCAAATGAAATGGTAGCAATAAACATCAGTTTTATTTCTGATTTGAATGGAAATGCCACTGGTGTTTTATTTATTTATATGATACTCATTGACATAGCTAATTTTTGATACATCTGGGGTGCCTTCTTTTCCTACTTTACTAAAATTGTTTTTAATAGATTATTTTCAAGTATTAGAAAGGCTGCCTCATTTTATTTTTTATTGTTTTATTTAAAAAATTGACAAATAAAATTGTACATATTTATCATGTACAACATGATGCTTTTAAAATATACATTCATTGTGGAATACCTCCTGTGCTAATTTGCATATGCATTTACTCCTGTGGTTATTGTTTTTGTGGTAAGAATACTTAAGATATACTCAGCAGCTTTCAAGAATATAATTTTTCTTAGTCCATCTTCTGTTGCTTTAACAGAATACCATAGACTGGATAATTTATAAAGAAATGAAATTTACTTCTTAATAGTTTTAGAGGCTGGGAAGTCCAAAAGCATGGTACTGGCATTGGCAAAGGCATTACAACTTCATGTCATGGCAGTGGGCACTGTATGACAACATTGCAAGGGTATGCCCACTCAGTTCTTTCTTCCTCTTCTTATAAAGCCACAAGTCCCCTTGTAGGAGACCAACCCTGAACCCCTTATTTAATCATAATTACTTCCCAAAGATTCCACCTCCAAATACCGTCAATATATGGATTAAGTGATGGATTAAGTGTTCCACACATGAATCTTGGGGGACATACTCAAGCCATAGCAGCAAAATACTGTTATTAACCATAGTCACCATGTTGTACAATAGATCTCAAACTCATTCATCCTATCAAATTGGAATTTTGTATTCTTTTACCAACAGCTCCTCTTCCACACCCTAGCCTTCAGTAACCCCTGTTTATTCTCTACTTCTAATGAGATCAATTCTTTTAGATTCCACATAGGAGTGAGATAAAATGATATTTGCCTTTTTGTGCCTGACTTATTTTATTTAATGTAATGTCTCAAGGTTCATCTGTCTTGTTGCAAATGACAGAATTTCTTTTTTTTTAAAATGGGGAAATATTTGATTGTGTATATAGACCATATTTTTTATATCCATTGATCCATTTATGGTCCTGTAAGTTGATTCTACATCTTAATTATTGTGAATGATGCTGCAGTGAACATGAGAGTGTCTCTTTGACATATTGATTTCATTTCTCTTGGATGTGTGCAAAGTAATGAGATTACAGATCACATTCTAGTTCTATTTTTAACTTTTTGAGGAACTTCTGTACTGTTTTCAATAATGGCTATGCTAATCTACATGCCCAACAGCAGCATGTAAGGATTCCCTTTGTTTCTACATCCTTCACAACGCTTGTTATCTTTCATTTTTTAAAATAATAGCTATCCTAATAAATGTGAGGTAATATCTCACTGTGGCTTTAATTTGCATTTTCCTGATGATTAGTGATGTTGAATGTTTTTTCGTATACTTATTGGCCATTTGTATATTAGTTTTAGAAATATCTTTTCAGGTTCTTTGCCTATTTTTTGATCTGGCTATTTGCTTTATTGCTTTTGAGTTTCTTATATATTTTGGATATTAATGCCTTAATAGATGTGTAGTTTGCAAATAATTTTCCTACTCCGTAGGTTGTCTTTTCACTCTGCTGATTATTTAGTTTGCTATACAGAAGCTTTTTAGTTTGATATAATCCCTTATCGTCTATTTTCGCTTTTGTTGCCTCTGCTTTTGGGCCTATATCCAAAAAATTACTGCCCAAATTAACTTCATGGAGATTTTCTGATACGTTTTCTTCTAGTACTTTTAAAATTTCAGATTTCATGTTTTAGTTTTATTACATTTTGAACTGATTTTTAAATATGGTATAAAATAAGGGTTTAATTCCATTCTTTTTGACATATGTAGATATCAAGTTTTCTCAGTACCATTTATTGAAGAGACAACTCTTTTTTCATTGGGTATTCTTGGCACATTTGTCAAAAATCATTTGGCTATAGATGCATGGGTTCTTTGTTCTAGTCCATTGGCTTATGAGTCCATTTTAATGCCAGTGTCATGTTGTATTGATTACTAGCTTTGTAGTATATTTTGAAGTAGAATAGTGTGATGCCTTCTCCTTTGTTCTTCTTGTTCAAGATTGCTTTAGCAACTCAGGGTCTTTTGTGGCTCCATACAAATTTTAGAATTGTTTATTCTATTTCTGTGTCATCATCATTGAAATTTTGATGGAGAAGGCTGCCTCTACTTTTTTTCAACTTATTCCCTTTGGTTTCATTTTATAATTAAGTGTTTCTTGCCCATATATCTGATATTTGTGATCCTGCTATGCTTGCTTCTTCTGCTTTAGATTCAGCAAATTGTCCCACATGCGCTTGATTTTTAGAGCCTTTACCATATAAGCTACTCTCTGGACCTCAAGTTGCCAATGTCTCTTTTAACTTGTGACTTGTCAATTCTTCAGCTCTATGTTTTCCCTTCCAGGAAAGAGTATATGGAATTATTTCTAGGATCCTAAATCCTTATTCATGGAAATACAATGAATAATCTCTTGGGAATATGTGGTCGGCTTCAGGACAATATTCATTTTTGTTCTGAGGGTTTCCAATTCTAGAGCAGGAGAAGGAGTATGATTTCCAAGTACCATGGAATCCAAGAAGGACTCTGACTCTCAAAATAAATCCTGTAATTTTTGTCATAAAATAAATATTATTCCTTATCAAACATCAGAGCTGAGATATGAAATATTTTTTTAAGAAGCTGCAATAAGGGATTTCAAATGTTTATAACCTAAAAATCCATGAAGCAAAGTGAAGAAATGGCTCCATAACCTGACACAAGAAAAATATGATGTTGCCTGTAGGCATCAGTAGCAGAGATACTGAGCAATCTCGGCAGAAGATTCTTACTTGTAAACCCTGTGAATTGCCCTATGTTTTGGACAATCACAAAGTAGTGATTTCTGTTGTGGGTTTGTTATCATGACAATAAATTTCTCTATGGGAAGAATAAACAGGCTACTTTTATAACCTCAAGGGCTTATTTGAGGACAACTGAAAGCTGCAGGAAAGGAATGTAAACTTTTGATCTCTCCCAAACTCTAGAGACACACTTCCAATTACCTCTGAGGTTCTTCTTAGTGAACATGTCCATAGCCACTTTATTCTCAACAATTAACTTTTTCCTGAGTTGAGTTGCTTCCTCAGCCCCATTTCCTATTTGTGGTAGAAACTGATACTTGTTTCCTAGGATCTGCAATATCCTTCTAACATGGTAATTGAATCTTCAACTGTTAACTGGGCAAATGGCCACCCAAAATAATATCTTCTTTTTCAGTTTCTCTTGCTTATTATTTCTATTAAGGTATAAATGAAAGTATCCTGTGACAAATTCTGGGAACCCTCTTTCAATGATAGCTATTGAAAGTAATCCTCCTTCACTCACTTCTTTTTTCCTGATGATTGTAATGAGGAGATGATAGCTGGAGCTGGAGCTGGAGCTTATGCACCAACCTGGACCATGAGATGACCTTGGCAAGAGAGTCCTTCTGTGGAAGATCAACAAGACAGAAAGAACTTTGATCTCAACATAGAGCATTCTATCAGTTCTGCATTTCTCAGCTCTGGCAAACTGAAGGGAGATACAAACTTCAGTGTTGCAACCCTTCCTATTTTGAGTTTTCTATTTCTTTTATAATTGTGTGCAGTAACAGCAGTGGGAAAACAGGGTGAATATGAGCAGAAACTCATAGTCACTCTGTTACCTAAATGCTCACTGAAGCCTAGGAGTGCTAATGCAGAAGTGTTTCTTAAATTCAGCCATATCACCCTGTTATCACAAACACAACCATCATCTCTTGCCAAGATCGGAAAAGTGCATTCTTACTAGTTAACTCTGCTTTACGCTCTTCTCACCTTACTCCATCTTTAATACTGTCTAAAAAATTAACATCATATGTTGCTCTTTCATATATATATATCTATTATCTCTAAGATAAAAAGAAAGAATAAACACACGTGCTCCAGAGCCTTTCGGTGGCCACCACCCTTCCTCTCCAGCCACTTCATATGCCTTTTCCATGCCCCGTTCTCCCTTCCGTATGTGTCACATCTCCCTGCCTATACATAGGCACTTTCCACTGGCAGGAATTATTTCCCATCCTTTTCCTATCTGGAAAATACCCTTTCATCATTCAAAATTTGCTAACATTTTGTAATAATATTAGGTAACATTTTCTGAGTCCTCACCAGGTTCTTGGCCCTGTGATCCAAGTCCAGTTCAGTAGGTCTGTGATACTGAGACATGTCATTCTACACTTCTAACAAGCTCCCAGGTGCTGCTGCTGCTGTGTGGACCACACCTTGCACTTCACAGAACTAGGATGCCCTTTCCCTATAAACACTGAATATAGGCACCACCTCTTCCAGGAATCACCAGACTCCTTTGTGTCTAGGAAGAACAGACAGTGGTGGTTATCTCTGTACTCTCAGGTTCTTGCTTCCTGCCTGGAGCACAGTGGGCATTCAACAAATTCTCACCAAGTGAGAATGGTAGCCTGGGCTAAAGAAATGTGCATGGTGCAATGAGATATAATAAAACACACAAATTAACTTCTTGGGAGCTTCTATGGACAAAGAACAGTAAGGGTGCATGGGATACCGAAAAGTGGAAGATGCAATTCCTGCTCACAGGGTTCTACAGAGAAATTAGGGAGACAGACCAGCATCTCTGTCACTATACAATGTAGCATCATATCATCATGACAAAATTGGTTTATCAATGGTAAGCATTCTGAAGAGGGAACCATTTGCTCTTCATGGATGTCTGGGGATGTGTTCATGGCCATATGAATTGGGCCTGGAAGAAATATTCAGTAGGAGATTGGGAAAGAAACAGGGTGAGACAACTCAGTGGTTCTAAGCTTCTTTATTTTCCTCCATGATTACATGATTCAATGATGTTCTCATGTGCCACCTATTTCTGTGGGTATGTCCATTATCACTTCAGCTCTTTCTCCCTTGGATTTCAGATGAGTGCTATGATATTATAGGGCTAGAGATAATCTCGAGTCTGATCTAATTTAAAGAATAATTTAAAAATACAACACATGCTATCATTAATAATAAATAAGGTCTAGGACTTCCATAATTGAAATATAACAGTAGCTTAGTACCGTGGCTGAGAGCTGATCAGTGAATACAAAGAGACGTGAGAGTACTTACTTTCAGGGGCATGTTCAAGAAATAAAGTGGCAGTGGAGTCTTGATTCTGACCTGTATAGGTTGCTGTGGGAACCAGCATCATCTTGACTGCTCATTATCTATATGTCCCTGGATATTGTGGGGATAAAGCCTTTGTGAGAATTAAAGAGTCAGTGCAAGTTAAATTCTTAGAGTGTTTCCTGGTTCATGATACACACACAATGATTGTTAGCAGCAATCATTCCACTATACTTGATGTATAACTATAGAAACGATATAGTTCATTGTCTAACTCAGGCCCCTTTGAGAGGGAAAGGAGAAACTGTCTATAAATACAGTGGGACAATAGTCATAAACCAAAACAGCCCTGGCAAAGTGGCATATGTAGTTACCCTAAGTGTAAGGTATGCTGTAGGAGATATAGTTGGGAAGGTGAGTTGTAAGGTATGCTGTAGGAGATATAGTTGGAAAGGTGAGTTGGGGTCATGGGTTGATTATTCATCTCTTGTAAGCATGAAAAAAATTAGGCCTATTGTGTTACTATCTGGAGCTTTAATGTTTGCCTGGAGGAAGTAATGACAGCGATGATAGCCACTCTTTCCTGAGTTCCTGCTCTGCTCCAGGTTCCTAACCTCCCTTCTCATTGATCCTCATGTTCACTCTGCAAGCTGGCTTTTTCCCTGTATTCATTTCCTGTGATATCTCTGATAAATGACCACAATCTTGGTGGCTTAAAACAATGTAATTTTATGATATTCTCTCGCACGTGGAATATCCAGGATAAGTTCCCCCTCTCGAAACCCTGAACTTAGTCATATCTTTTGCCATATAAGGTAACCTTCATTCTCTCCCCCATATGCTATTCATAAGTTTTTGGAATTAGGATCTGGCGATATGTTTTTGGGAACCACCATTTAATTCACTGCAATTTATACTTTATAGGAGAAAAAGCTAAATCTCAGAGGAGTTTATTAACTGGCTTAAGATCGCACAGGTAGCAAAAGGATACACTGTAATTACAAATCATATCTCTCTGAATTCAGAGCCGATATTCTTTACAGCAAATTTGCCAGTGTTGCATATGCCAACGCTGCATAAACCCCAAATTTATCATTAAAGTTTTAGGCTGGCAGAAGATACCATTTAAGATCAGAGGCCTGAAGTTCCCTGAAACAGCGCATACTTACAGAAGGATTATATAAGCCTCAGAAAGGAAGAAGTTAGACTCCCAAATATCACCTTATATGGAAAGCTGTATGAGTTAAGCCTTCTGTGACATTCTCTAACTGAAAATATATGGTGGCGCATCTGTAAGCCTATGAAAATGGGAAAATAACATGCAAAACATAGAAAAATATTTCTGGAAGTCTTGGCATTTCTATTTGTTTGAAGTACCTTACGTGAAACTACCGATAGCTGATGGTGCATTAAATATTTATCTAATAAGAAATTATGGTATATCTTCTTTGAGCTGGTCACTGTGCCAATGCCAGGGAGAAATAGGATAATGTAGATAGTGCAACAGAGTCTTAAGGGAGATGTTCTGAAATGACGGTGATTCTCTCTTTGGGCTAGAAATATTACTGCACATAATTGCTTCTATGAAATCTGTATACGGCAAAAATTATGCATAGTCACAGGTAAATTGCAACAAAATGGGGTTGATATGTGGGTTATGGTGGTTTATTAGGCTTACTCAGTAATGAATTTCCAGACTTAAGAAACATCAGATCCCAAAATGTTCTTCCATGGGGGCGGCACCTGTGGCTCAGAGGAGTAGGGCGCCGGCCCTATATGCTGGAGGTGGTGGGTTCAAACCCAGCCACGGCCAAAAACTGCCAAAAAAAAAAAATGTTCCTCAATGAATCCTCAATAAAATGACAAACATACCATGCATGTCGTGGACCTCCAGGATTTCTCCTGAAGATTCAGAATGCAAGTATTAAATTTGCAAATACATGTTCCCTAATGTGGCTCTGAGTTTCCTGAACTGTATGGATTTTGAACAAGAGTCAGTAATATGGAGCTCCCTCTAGTGATGTTTGAGTTCTTAGAGGGAAAAGAAACCATAAGAAATTCACAATAGATTGGCATTTGCACTGTCCTTTATTTTAACCGTTGTAATAAATCAGAATTATGGGGCCTTAAAGCTCAAAGCAAAGGAAGAAAACTGTAAGTTTCGCACAGAATGCACTCGGAGTCCTAAGCAAAGAGACAGATATAGTGAAATTTTGATATTTTTTGTATTTTATTTCAAAACATTTCTTTGAAACCCAAGTGATTGTGTTTTATTTTTTCCCTGGGCATTATTCGTTCTCCTGTCAGGCAGGAAAGTGACAGGGGGAGAGGAACAGATTTGTTCCCACTGCTGTTACTGGGGATGAAATGATGGGGGCGTGAGGTGGGAAAAAGCCATGGAGGGGGGTGCTTAAGTTTGTCAGATTTCTTCAGAACAAGAATCAGCTTTCTCCCAAGAGTGTCCCCGTGTAAAATGAGCCATTCCACTCCAAACAGATAATGTGGAAAACACCCAGGACATGACCTTGACTCAGCCAAAGTGAAGAATCACACCTCTTCTCAGTGGCTATCTCTGGACCTGCTCAGATTTTACATCCTGCCTCCAAAACTCTCAATTTGAGGAAACATCCCTTTCCTTCTCTACCACAGATATTTTCTGGTTTGCCTCTCCTTCCTCATATGTGAGATTCTTAGCACATTGAAGGTATGCTTGGCACATATGTGTTGGTTGAATTAAAACAATGTCTCAGTTATTCTGGATTCCCTGCATAGGTCTGACTTAAAGAAGATACACAATAAATGTCTGAGGAAGGGGTGACTGAATCAATAAGAAAGATATAGTTAAGAAAGTAGCAATTGCTGGAAGAATTCAGTTTGGAAAAATTCATAATGCATGATGAAAGAAGCAACTGTGAACACAGTGCAATGGCTGAAGGAGCACACAGAATACCACGTTCTGTTTGCATTTCTTTCAGCTGCCAATGTACATGCATGCACATAGCACAGGCAGGTAGTGCGTTCACAGGGGAGGGACATCCAAGAAGATGACCCAGCTGGCAAGCAGTGAAGGTTTCTATTTTCTTGGAAATATATAGGAGAGACAACCTACTCCTTGCCTGGGGAGTAGGTTGTCTCTCCCTCAAAGGTGAAGCAAAAGTAATCTGAGAAGGATTGTACGTAATGGAAATATACAATAAAGGGCACATAGTCTGACCTTTGAGTCTCTTAAAAAGTATGAATGCCAGAATGAGATTTTCTCACTTTCATTTTCTTTCCATCCCAGTCTCAATTCTGAGCAGCTCAGGGTAGCCTAGTCCTGCATTGTGGACACACATTCCACGTGGCCCATGGGCTCAATTAGTGGGACAAATACAGGAGCACAGGAGCTAGGGTGACAACTTCACCTCTTGTCCTTGTGATTCAGGATGTCTGGTGAACAGCTGCTTCTTTTGTTATCAATGTCATTTTCTTGGAGGACTACATTAAATGAATGACTAGAGATGGATGAGCTTGGAAGATACTTAAATTGAATTTCCTGGGCAGGTCCTTGGTAGCCCACCCATCTCTGTGAGATTGCTAATATTTTTAACATTTGGGCGTAGGATACTGAAGTTGTGTTTGCAATTGTTATAAGAAGTCTTAACTCCAAATAAGTATCTTCCTCATGCCAAAGATTTCTTGGGAATTCACATACTTATTTCTATAAGAGTTCCATTGCTCAAAAACCTCTGCATGAAGTTCTATATCAGATTGGACTTCAGAGTTTCTGAAAATCACACTCACATTTTGGACCCCAAACTAATTTAATGGACTTCAATTTATTGCCTTTGCTATTGATTACTTATATCCCATCCTCTCTCAGCTGGCAATAGCAGCCCACTTTCATTTGTGGAACCACCCCTTCCCCATCTTACGCTGTTCCTGATAGAATTGTCCTTCATAAAGCTCCTCCTTCAGCCAGGCCAGCCAGGCCAGCCAACAGAGGCTTCCCTTCCACCGGCACAGTGATTCAGTTATGGCAAGTGCTGTATCCACAGCAAAGACCATGCACACACAAATACTCAGCTCTGTGAGGTAGCCCAGGACCACATAATCAGGAATGACATTGGAACTGGCATGAGGATAGCGGAAAGAGTCAGTTCAGAAGATCATCCAAGAGGAAGTCATCAGTGTAAACCCAGGAATCCTATCTAGCTTTCTCTGCTTACAGAAGGATTTGGTCCAAACTAAATTGAGCAAAATCCCAGAATACCAGTGGTCACATTTCACAATTTATTCTCAATTCCTTAAATCGGTGCTATGAACCTTCTGATAAAATGGGACACTCTTTTTCCACCCCTTAGGAAAAAGTAAATTGTTTCTTGTGTTATAAGAAAAATGAAGGCAACAGGACCCAGGTTATAAAGTGGGACTGGAAAGAAATGCAGAGTTTGACTTTTTTATTTGCTCGAGTTGCTACTATGTTAACAGTCGCTCCTTGGCAGAGAGTAAGGTGTATAAAGAAAGCCCAAGGTTTGTTTCTCCAGAAATCACAGAAGAAACAAAAGAAAGCAGGTTTCATAGACTGAAGTGGGTTTCCCAGCAATTATGTTTTGTAAAAAATAAATAATGCATTCTATTTCCAAAAGGCCCTGACAAACTATGATAGAAAAAAAAAATGGTTTCCCTTGGTTTTAGGGTGGCGAGTTTCATGAGGGAAATAAAGTGAGTCTGTGTTCTCTAAGTAATTTATTAGTGCGTCTTGGCACAGCGGCACTAATGGGCTTGCTGCCAGGTATTCTGAGCTGCAGTTTGTCATGTCTGACTCTTTAGTTCTTTTAAGCAATTGAAGAAATGGCCTTCTGCAGGCTGTCAGTGACAGATTCTAGCTCACTCACATAGATAAAGCTCAATTAGCTCCTGGAAAAAACATCTTTTAAAAATGCAATGAGCTGCACTGTGAAAGATAGGTAGACAACGGCCCCTGAAACAAAACAAAGTGTTACTGTGGAGCGAAGGACGTGTCCACAATGAACAAGAATGCAGTTGTCTCA
>NW_003852401.1:2163936-2166558 GCF_000181295.1 Otolemur garnettii
AGTTGCTAGAATCACCAATCTCAAAGACGGGATAGAATTATAGTGTTTAAAAACATATGAAATCTTGCTATCATAAATAGATTTTGTTGGAACACTGAATAGGAATATATTTTTCTCTGAATTACTTTACCCTTAATGGTTACTTCCCTGATAATGTCAGCTAGCCAAAATTGCTCTGCTGAGAAAAACTCAAATGACTTAGTACTTAGAGTCTGTTACTGACTTAGGCCAAAATTTCAATTTAGAGATAAAATCCACTACATTTTATGAACTAATTTGTTCTCAGGGCTAGTAGATGAACTTGATAGCTATATTTGTTTCTGGCACTGCTAAATCATAATTACAGGAAATAGTTAGCTCTAGAGCTAGAATTCAATTGGCACTAAGCCTAAATGAATTAATAAGAACCCTGTATTTTGCCAGCCCCTTATCCCTACCCCACTCTATCCACTCTTCCCTGACTTCTGACAGTCCTTAGCTAGGAAGAATCTATAATATCGATTATAATAACAACAATATAGTCCCTTTCATTTTTTGATGGTGTTCTAAGTTTACAAAGCCCTCTCAGATTTATTTTCTCCTTTGATTCTCTCAGCTACACTGTGAGTTGGGGACAGATGAAGAAATGAAGCCCAAGTTTGTACTGAGTATGGTTAGAGAGGAGGAGTAGGTCTCTAGGCCTCACAAACTTGGGTCTGCTTCTGTTCTAGTGTATTAAATCTACATTTTGTAATTTTAAATCTGTCACCTATTAAAATATCTTTGCAGGTTTATCCCAAGTAGGTGCCATGCCTTGTGCATATAAAGTCCTGAGGGATTAACTCAATCTTTTCAATGGCCTTAGAGGACTCAGGCAGTCACTCCTGTTCACTGGCAGGATCCTGCAAACATCATCATTATGTTCTTTGGAGAGTTGCACAATTTGCACTGTTGATTTAAGGTTGTAAGCCTTTTCTTTGTAGTTTTTTTTTTTTTCTAATTGATCCATCTCCTTATTTCCTAGTTATACACAAAGAATCTGGTGAAAAGAATAAATAACAAATCTGACAAGTTCTGTGAGATCTCATCATTCAACTTTCACCTACCTTCCTCTCTCCATTCCAGCAACACGTCATCTTCTTTAACCATGATCTGAGGGGTTTAGAATTGTCAGTTCTTGTTGGTCTTGCTCCTTTCTTGGTTTTCATGAGTCTCCTCATTTTTAAAATGTGTATTTTGAGAGGTTAATGCTAGAGTTAATGGTTAAGACTGGGAAAGAAATAGCCAAATGGAAACTTGAATGCTAGTCATAATCAAACCTTGACTTGAAAAATGCCCAAATTGCTGAGAGTGTGGGCTGTAAATTGACAGGTAGAAAGCTGAGAAGTCATACCTTTCATTTCTACCTCCAAAACAACACTTGCCCCATTAGGGTTTTGGCTGGTAACTCAACAATTAAAAGTACAGTGCTCTCTCCAGTTTTGTTTTGGGGTTTAGACAGTCCTGGGCAAGGTCTGAACTGCTAGTCACTAACTCTGTGACTTTCATTAAGTTAAATAAACTTACTTTTATTTTCTGAGAAAGGATTTTGTGAGAACTGAGATCACACATGGTAACCATTGAGAATATGCCACGTTTTCAATACAAGGACATGTTTATCACGGCCTTCCTTGTTATTCTGGGAGCCTTAATATTAAGTTATGCATGTCTGCTTACATGCTACCTAAGATCAATTTATGATTTCCTCAAGAAAGGAAGTAAAAGGGAGACAATAACACAGGATGGGTGAGTTAGACGTGCTGTAAGGGGAGCAGGCTGGGTTCAGACGCCTGTTAAAGGACCCAGGGTCGAGTGAGGCATGCAGCAGCAGGAAAGAGTGGACTCTGGGATAATTATGGACACCCAAAGCATGACAGGGCACACGAGACAGACAGAGTGATGCATGACACACGTACCATGTGATTAAGTGGTAGAAAGAACATGGATTGTGTCGTGAGACCCATCTGAGTGAGCATTCTGGCTCCTAACACCTGGTCTCAACATGACTTCCTGGAGATTCAGTTTCCTTCATTGTAAAATTTAAGTAATTTTGAATTGCAAAGTTGCTGAGAGAATTTGAAATAGTATATACAAAACACCTGTTACAGATTGTGTACCTCTGTAATGGTAACTTTAAACAACAGCTGTGTTGTGTGAATTTCTGCCTCTGATTCTGAGGATAATCATGTGGGAGGCCATTGCATTGAATGGAGCCTCACCTGCCACTGGCCCAGTAGAATGAAAGGACAGGTAAAGGATTTGAGCCAGGCTTTGGGAAATGCTAAGATGTGCTAATATATATGCTGATAATGATGATAACCAATATGTATTGAGTGCTTGCCATGTGCCAAGAAATAATATAATTAATTTATACACTTAAAAAATTGATCCTTATACTAATCCCTAGGTTAAGACCTAGCCCGATGCACTGAGTGGGTTTGTAAATTGACCAAAGTAACACAAATTATAAGTGGCAGATATGTTCAAACAACCTCACTCCAGATCCTGTTCTCTAAACTGTCTTTGATAAGAAAGGCATTTTAACCAAAGAGAACTATGCTTTGCTTTGTTAGGACTCTGGGTGAATTGCTGGAGTCAGCAAAC
>NW_003852401.1:2167340-2179965 GCF_000181295.1 Otolemur garnettii
TATTTATTTTTATTTTTACATATACATGTGATTATTAGGTCTCCAATTTTTGCCTTCACAGAATTACAAAGGCTTCAAATTTACCAACAATAACAATGTTTAAGATAAGGACTAGAAACAAAAATCTTGTAAAGAATGAATGAAGATAAACACATTCAGAAAAGAAATCAGACGATTGCTGCAATGAAGTATTAAGCAATAATAATAATAGTAATGCAAAGAAAGTAACATTCACATTGTCAAATAAGAGTATGACCTTTATAGACTGCTTTGACTCTGAGGTTCAGTATAGAGTCATCAATTAGCTTCTTCTTATTTTTTTCTTATTAGTTTTCATCTGTTATGAATATTATGGAATCATGTTACTGGTTGATTTAACATAAAGAGAGCTTACCAGATAGGAGAATTTCCTTCTCTTAATTTCATGAGATCATTCATTAAAAGCAAAGGGAATATTTGACTTTTCACTCATTTCACTTCAATTAACATTAGTTGGGAAGGTGCCTCTGTGCTAGGCAATGGGTTAGGTGCTAAGGATCCACAGATGGTTAAGACATGAACTTTCCTGAAGGTGCTCAGAGCTGTGCTGTAGCCTGTGAGAATTAGGCTCTAGGGTGGCCTTTTTAGCTGAAGAACTGCTTATCCCTGGTTATGATAATGGAAACCTATTGAAGTTTATAAAAGAGAACATATGTTCCATTAGTACATGTACACATTTGTTGTGACAAAAGTCTCTCAGCAATATGAATTCTTAAAATGCTGTTTGATTGCTGATCATAGGCAGGTTATTTGAGAGAAAGCTGGACATGGCAAGCCTGGTTGAAAGTAATCAACAGACAGGCAATGCTGAAGGTAGAACTTGGACTTAAAATTCTGTCTACAGAGTCCTCACTCTACCCTTGACCAAGGAGATGTCATCAAGCAAGTTATTTTCCTTCGAGATGACGTCTTCCTTTGTGCAATGGTGATAATAGTTTCTAGCTTGCCAGATTACTGTGAAGATTAAGTGAAATGACAGAAGACATTTATACCTTATTTAATTAAACACATGCTATGCTACCATACGATATGTAAAGATCACTAACATGTTATCAAGCAGAACTCCCCTATGTCAATCAGCTCCCTACTGCCTCTGTCTATTGAAAACCTAACCATCCTCAAAACCTTAAGGAAAATCTCATCACGATCTTGATGTTCTCTGGCCAGCTAGGTCAAAAGTGATCTTATCTATACCCATGGAGTATGTATTTTCTATCCCATTCATTGTGGCTTTTCTCATACTCAATGTTAACTATAGTCTTATTTCTATTTGTGTCATTGTTTCAACTAGATTGTAAGCTCCCAAGGACAAGCCTGTGTCTGTTAATCTCTACATACCTCCTTGATCATAATGTCTGACGCATGGCAGGCAGTTGACAAAAGTGCAATAAATACAGCAGAGCAATTCAGAAAGGAAATAAAGGCCACTAAGTCTTTTTTTTTTTTTTTTTTTGAGACAGCGATCATGTTGCCCTTGGTAGAGTACCATGGCATCACAGCACACAGCAACCTCAAACTCTTGGGCTTAAGCAATTCTCTTGCCTCAGTCTACCAATTCTCAGACTACAGGCACCTGCTACAATGCATGGCTATTTTTTTGTTTTAGTTGTCATTGTTGTTTAGCAGGCCTGGGCCAGATTCAAACCCACGAGCCTCAGTGCATGTGGCCGGGGCTCTAACCACTGAGATATGGGTGCCGTGCCCACTAGGTCTTAATTTATTCATATTTTGAGCTTTCCCCATCTCCATTCAGCCTTGTTCTTCCCAAAAGCCATTTGTGCCTGTCCTTCATTGTGGACACAAGGCTTTGCATCCATAGCTGAGGTTATTCCCTTCCCTGTGCTCAAGATCACACCCTTCTCAAGGACCATACTCCATAAATTGACTCTCTCTGTCTACCCCTTTTCTCCATTCTCTCCTTTATCTTTAAACTCTTAAAGCCCATTACAGTACAATGAAGAGTCTCATATACAGAAGATGCCTAGTAAATATCTGTGCGATAAACAAAAATAATTCTTGATCTGCCAAAAGATTCCTTTAAGTTGTTTCTTCTTTTTGGTCCAATGGTATTCAATATTTTTTAACTGTAAAATCCTTTGCTCAAACGCAGTCTTACCTGGAGACTCTATTTTAAGGAAGAAACAGGCAGGGAGAATGGGGATCTGAAGCTTTGCATGCTCACTCCCTCCCTTGGCCCATCTTTATGATGGAGTTTTCCACCTTGCATACCAGGGACACATTAAAAATGCAATTTTAGTTATCAAAATGATTAAACACAACTTTTGAGGCTCATATAACTTCTATTTAAATAGCTGGAATATTATAGTTTTATTTTCAGTTCTAGAGTTGTTCACATTATTGACATCTACTGCCACAAGGGGGTAGATTTTCTATTTTGGTCAGTTTCAATAAGAAGTCTAACAATCAGACACAAAGCGCTGCCTGAACTCTTCTACTTAAGAAAGGTTGGCAGGGCAACAGGACAGAGTCGTTCTCATGGGGTCTCAGGAGATAAGCAAATAGTGATAAATATATTGTCTGACATGGGAAAGAAGAGTCGCTTCCACGAATCCCATGCCTCTGTTGACGGAGGAACACAAAACTCTCTGTACACATTATTTCCTCAATCCTCAAAAATCATTTTATTAAGCTGCAAAGCCTGGTCAACCCAGTTTTCTTTACTTCTCTGTTAAACCACCAGCAACGGCATGGGTTGAATTTGGATGATGTTATTTGCTGGTTGCTAGGTTTTTTCCCCTCCTGTTGTTATCTTTCATTTGTTCCCTTGCTTTTTTGCTATTGCTGCATGTCCTTTGTTGGGATGCCTGATGAGTATTTGTAATCCTGGGGTCAGATTTACAAGAGCCTGGGTTACCTTTAGTGTGCCACAACAATAGAAACCAGCAGAAACTCATCTCCCCTCCCAGAAAGCCGGGGAAGCACCTCTGTTGGACACTCCAGTCGTCTTCCTCAACTGCCCTCACTGAAATGAATTGGTTGTCAGAAAATGATCTATTAAAAGTAAATAAACCTTTTCCAATGCCCACAGGGGCTCTTCCAAATTTACCAGTTTCCTCAAGCCTCTGATATCACATCTCCTGGATGGAGCTGAAAACTTTATTGTGCTTGCTTCAAACAGGAAAGAACAACTGGAAAGAACAAGTGCCCGGAACCTCAGCCCTTTGTCTTATGTATACTTTCTTTCTCTACTTCTTCTCAAAAGAGAAAAGTTTCCTACTTTTCCATCATCCTGATCCTATCTCTTTACTGATAAACATCTTGAAAAAATATCTACCTGTTCTGACTCCACTGTCTCATTTTTTTGGAGTTGGGGGCTCATCCCACTCCTAACCCCCTACCCTTGGCCATGCAAAAACTTCTATTTATCAAGGTCTCCTGTTAGCTGCTGAGGGCTATGTCTATTATTTCCTTCTTAGTCCCAGATGAAAACGATCTCTGCAGAATTTGACACTTTTAACCACTGTTTCTCCTGTTTCTAAACATATTTTTCTCTACTGATTATTGCATAGCCACATTGATTAGGGGCTGGAAAGGAGACATATGGCACTTGCGAGTAGGGAAGCTAGGAAGGGTTAATGGAAGACTGTTTACGGAAGTGTGAGCAGGGTTAAGAGAAAACAATAGGGGGCAGTGAAACTGGGCAGGGTGAGGGGGGTGGGGGTGGGTTGCAGCATCCTGGAGCCTTTACCTGTCTCTCCACCACACCATAGCCTGAGGGACAGGTAGGAGCACTTATTATAGACTGAGCAGCTAGGGGAGAGGGTCTGCTGATGTGGTCTTTGGCCTAGGAACTTGGCTAACCCCTGGCTACCTGGACACACTTCAACCTCACTCTCTCAGACCCTACTGGCTGCCATGGCCAGACTTACAAGCCATTAGGAAGGCAGCCGTTTGTTTGATGTCGTCTCTAAAGACTGTATAGAGCAGTGCAGAGCAAGACGGAGAGGACAACTGAAGGGACACATTGAAAATACCCAGCAATGTGAATATATATTTACAAAATAAAAATATAAAAAATAATACAAGAGATACCCTTCAACATCTTTTTTACCCCAAGGTGGACTAGATTCTCTGTTTTACTTAATGTTTGGCCGCTGAGATGTTTTTAATTTTTTGCCAGTATATTGATGCATATAATTTGTGTTTTATCCAGCAATCTTTGTTGTTTTCAGTGGAAGAGCTCATTAGGAATCTAGTCTGAGAATTTTCTGGAAACAAAAATTCCTTGCTTCTTTTTAGCATCCTTTCTTCTTGGCTTCTTAGAGTGGCAAGATGGAATTTTTCCCTGGCTCTTTGTCATTTTATTCCCCCAAGTAGGAGAAGTCATTGGTCTTTTATAAGGTGAGAATAGAAACTGAAATTTTGTAAATGTATCATATATCAAAATTATGCTTATGCTTTGGGAGGGTCTCAAGATGAGCAAGAGAAATGTATTTGTCCTCAACCCTTATACTCTCTTGAGCTCTCATCCTGAAAATCCACTTACTTAATAGACATTCCTATATAGTTAGCCCTCAACTATCCCTTCCATCCACTTCTGCTTCTCTTTCTGTATTCTCTACTTCACTTACAGGTAGTATGTTCAGTGGATCAATAAACAAGATACCTTAATTTTGGGACTGGGATTTCCTTATCATAAACTAGTCATTTCCCCGGGGTATTTCAAGAGTCAGTTGCCATTTTAATTGCACAGTTGTTTTCCTTTTTTTCCCACTGGGGTTTCTGCAGTCTTATTGACTATAATTCACTGCAGAGGTCATGGGTTCTCAGAAGCCAGCCTAGGCCTCATTAATTATAAAAATCATTTCATTCTCCTTTTTACTTTTGCAGCTGTGCTCCCTGAAATATCTGTTGATACATACTGGTGCAGACTGCTATTTGATCCATACTCGATTTCTTAGTGTTTGCGGAGAAGTGAGATCATCCGGGATAGGTGTCTGGGTACCTGTGTTCACAGGATTGTTAAGACCCTCTGTTCATTTTGGTGTCATACTTTCTCTATGAAGTCTGGATGACTTGTCTTGGTTTCCTTTCAGCCTTGTTTTCAATAGTCCAGGTTTCTCATGCTGTGAGATGAACCACACTTCACCTATGCATTCTTGTTTTGTTTATTTGAACTAATTTATAACCTTGGTATTTTAACATTTTAGGTTTAGAGTTTTCCTTAATTCTCTTTTCCTCTATCCCCATCCCACATGCCATCGGTCACCATTTTCTTTCATTTCTTCCCTCTACTATCTCTTAAATTATAATATCTCCTTTTTATTTCCATTTATTTCATATATACGTGTGTGTCCATTGTGTCTTTTTTGGATTTCTGCAGCAGGCTCCTAGCTGGTCTCCCTGTAGATCTCCACCAAACCTCAGAGAATGCATACTACACCAGAATGGTCTTTCCAACACATCTGTCAGATTGTATCAGAGGTCTCTTTAAATCACCAGGGTAGGGCTATTACTGGAAGGTGATGTCTTCTTTCTCCACATCTGGCCTCTGATGTTGACATCTGCACATTTTGCTGGATTTCATTACTGGGAACACCTCAGTCCCCTCAAGTAGTCTCCATGTGCACTGGAATTCACAGGTTGCCTTGTGGTTCTCCAACAGACACAGAGATTTAATGACTTTTAAAATCTTTGTTTTAGCATTAAATTGGAAAAATTGAAGTCCAGTTTGTTATAGCTACAAGGCTTGTGGGAAGGAGCGAGAGAGAGATAGGAGTCCTTAGGCACAACGTCCCTCGCCCCTGCCCAGTATAGAGACATGTCCCTTTATGTGGGACATATTTCTCTCCTCAACTACAGAATAATAGATAAGTGGGTTTATCACTACTAATCTATTTCTCATCAAAGCAAGTAATTCTATATTGTCTTTTACTTAGTTTTCACAAAAGCATAGTGAGTTGGTGGAAACTTCTGGAAAGCTTGAAGAGAATACCTGCCCTTAGCTAGTTCTGAGCCCAACACTCCTGTTCTCCCGTCTAGAAAAAAATAATTATCTTTATTTTTTTAATTTATTTATTTTTATTGAATGGTAACTATGTACATTAATGCACTTCTGGGGTACAAAAATAATTATCTTTAAAACACAGTAAACATTTTGATTAATTTCCTTTTAGTTATTCTGAAGCTCTAAGTTCTGCTTATCAGAAGTACTTCATTGCTTTATATTTATAACTCAACTTCATCCTCAATTCTGAGGCTAAGTTGTCTCTCTCTTTAAACAAATTTTAGCTAGTTAGATGTAAGTGTTCCAAACTGTATTTAAAACCAGCACATTGTACCCCATAAAGGCATTAATGTATATATAATCTATGTGTTTATGCCTTAATAAAATAAAAAAAAAATTAGCCAATTGATGTCCTGTTTCATCCCTAGTGAACAACTTCAGTTTGGAGGTAGATGATAAGGACACTACTGTTAGTTTTTTATTAATAGAAGAAGACAACAAAAAATGGGAGCCTTGTGTGCATGTGTGAAGTGTGTGCATGTCCCAGACAAGATAGATGTCCAAATGAAGTTCAAATATGTTCACTGAGAGGGGGCAGAAAAGCTATCCATGCACAAAAAAGAAAAAAGAAAAGAAAAGGAAAAGAGCAGCAACAATCTCCAGGTAAGTGACTTGTCAGAAATGTTTTAAATGCTTAAATGTGTGTTTCTAAAATAAGCAAGTGTGTGAATTTAGATAACCGAGGCTCAGATCTCCCATAGCCCATGTCAGTTTTGTGTGCTTCGGGCCACTTGCTTCCACCTGCAAACCCAAATTGTGAGTCTGACCACTTCTAAAATACTAGACACACTTTAGGTTAAAAAAAAAAAAAACCTCACAAAAATTTTACTTTTGGATTCTAAGCCAGGGTAAAATTTAATCACAGAGTTATAAATCCTCTCAGCAAGGGTTTATCTGGAATTGCCAACATCACCCCAAATTCAGCAATGCAAATGACACAGCTATAATATAAGAAATAAGAAAGCTTTCGGTATGTTGTCTAAGAGCTTGAGCACATTGAAAGTGATTTATGAGCAAGCCGACTAAACATTTAAATGCCTTTCCTAGCAATGGTATATTTTTCAATACAACAAGTGCTCTCATGTATGATTCTGCATTCCACGACAGCCCCGCTCCTGACAATATAAGCCTTTTCTGATAGGGTAACATTTCCAATCCAAGATTAAAATCTTGGAAACTTGTCAACAGAAAAGGATGATAATATGAGCAAAACTGCAGCTATCAAAGAAAAATGCCCTGCAAGTAATTTCTATAATGGTCAACTTCTAGTAATTTTCTCTTTCCCCTTCACTCTTAAGTAAAGGGGTTGGCCTGAAGGTCATTTTAATATTTTGGATAAGTACAGTTACAAACCAGAAATTCATGAACACAGGAAAAAGAGAGTCATTTAATACCACAAAAATCAGCTTTTTACACTGCCTTTCTTATTTCCATTTCTAATGTAGACCATAGGGAATGTTTTTCTTTTGATGAATGGTGGTTTAAGCAATGAGTTGACAATAAACCCTTGAACTTCATGAGGCACTAAAAATTAGAGGCTCAGAGAGTCTTAAGTTTTCTTGGGTATATTTCCATAATTTTTTCTGTGCTACTTTATTTAATCTTTTACTACTCTAGAGACTAGAACTGAGTGACCTACTAGGTCTTTTCCATTTTTTTCTTCTTATGATTCTCTTTTTCTGTTTAGAATGTGGGTGATCTTTCTAATCTCTGGTGTGCCCTTGGCTATACTGTGGATAAATTGGGGTGATTCTTAGTTTTACCAGCTACACAGAATGAAGTATTAAAAGGCATTCGTAGGCCAAAGAGTATAACTGACAAAGTCAAAGCCACTTGTACATTTTTGTTACAGTGATCTTTCTAAAGTATTACATTCCCATCCTTTGCTATAGTTGCTAAAGCAAATTTTTAAGTTCTCATTTCTTATTTTTTCTTTGATTAAACATATTATTGTTTCTTTAATGTTCTTTATTCCCTTCAACACATAGTATTTTTCTTATCACTGCTTTGAGTACTTCAAATCACAAATACATACGCACAGAGTCATATACTGCATGACATTTTCATCAGTGTGGCTCACTGCATATACAATGGAAGTCCCTTAAGATTGTAACACCATATTTTTACTGTACTTTTTTATGTTTAGGAATGTATGTTTAGATACACAAATACCATTGTGTTAAAACTGGTTACAGTATTCAGTACAGTAACATGCTGTGCAGGTTTTTAACCTAGGAGCAATGGGTCTCTCATATAGCTTAGGTGTGTATCAGGCTATATCATTTAGGTTTGTGTAAGGATGCTCTGTGATGTTTGTACAGTGATGAAATCACCTAACAATGCATTTTTTTCTGAAAAGGTTTCCATCATTAAGCTGCATTTGACTTATACACGCACACATCTTTCTTTCTCAGAACTTAAATTTGCACTTATTTGATAATGACTTAGTGGCATTCAACACATAGTTATTGACCGGCTACTACTCTCTGCCATCCAGGCCTCATGAGCCCTACTCTAGTTGTATATCACATACTTGGTTTTCAGGGAGCCCACAGTGTGACGAGGAGCTATGTGCCTCAGTCATACTTCAGAGTGGCAATCCTGGGAGGGGGTGAAACAGAGAGGGAAGAGAGGCTCCTAAGAGGACCATGGACCCAGTCTCAGGGAAGAGACAGAAGTCTTTCCCAAGTAGCATTTCTCCAAGTATGGTTTCCAAGCATATCACAGCATCACCACATGGGACCTACCTTGATAAAAATACAAATTCTTGGGCCCATCCGAGACCTGCTAAATCAAAAACTCTAGGGAGGGGTTTTTCATCTGTTTTGTAACAAGCTTCTGTGTGATTCTGATATAGACTCAAGTTTAAGAACTATTCTTCCAGAGGAAGTAACAACTTTTTAAGAAAAAGATGCTCTATTTGCCATCATACTTTTTCACGTGATTGATTTCTCTTGATAATTAAGTCAACTGTTAAGATTGTCCATAGTTTTATCTTTAAACTGTAAAAAATAAAAAAGAAAGCAAAAGAAAAAAAAGAAACGGCTTCCCTTTTTTTTTTTTTTTTTTAAAACAAATGTTGCTTATTTATGCTCTGTCTATCCACTACAGATTTAGGTGGCTTAAAGGTAAAATTCAGGCAAATAACTAATTACTTTAGAGTTATACAATGCAAAGCAACACCATTAAAAACAACAGTTTCTTTTGAAAACTAAATAGACCAAATTGACGAAATTAATCAACCCTGTTTAGTGTTTCTAGAGATCTCGTTGGCTTTATGAATGTGAGAACAGGTGAGTTCTAGCACCTAATAGTTTAGAGGGTTCTTCTGAAATATTTTTGGGAGCTGGTGGGGCAATCAAGTTTCTACTCTTATTCATAAGGAGGAAGAGTAGAATTCACTCTCATCTTGCCCACACTCTCTTCTTTATGGGAGTGAAGGCAAAGAGAAGAAAAGGAAACATAAGCTAAACCATGAGGTCTGGAGTAATTAAATTATCTTTAAAATTGTAGTTTTACATTACAACTAATACTTGATGCTCTTCATATGTAGAAAGAACCAATATACAGAGTTACTGGTCAATTGTTTAAAATAAATTCTTTGAAAATCACATGGGTATCTTTAAAAACAAAACCAGTTAGACGTGGTAGGTCACACCTGTAATTTTAGCACTTTGGGAGCCCAAGGCAGGAGGATTGCTTGAGGTTAGGAGTGTGGAACCATCTTGGGCGACATAGCGTGACCTCATCTCTGTGGAAAAATGTTCAAAATATTACCTGGGTGTGGTGGTGCAGGCCTATAGTCTTAGCTACTCAGGATGCTAAGGCAAGAGGATTTTTTGAGCCCAGGAGTCTGAGGCTGCCATAAGCTATGATCACATCATTGCACTCTAGCCTACGTGACAGAATGAGACCTTGTCTCAAAAAAATCCTCCTAAATTCCAAAACTTAAAAAGGTGTCGATTGTACAGCAATAATATGAATTTTCCCACAATTTTCAAATATATTATGCTATATTATTTGATACATTATTTAATAATGTTATTAATATGATCTAATATAACAATTTAGGTATGTCACATTATAAGTTTGTCCCTCAAATATAAATTACTCAGCTAGTGGATCACTAAGTCCTATACTTTAGAACTTTCAAACTTCTCTCATCATTATTAAAATTATATGCCTGTGCACACAACATTAACAATATTCTCATTCTGATTTTTTTAACTCTCTTATCATCCTTTTTGACATTTTCAATACTTGCTAACTTGACGCCCAGGCTTCCTGTCTTATCCACCCACACCATTCCAACCACATCACTACCGGATTTATTTCTCTAACTTGCACAAGTCCTAGTATTCTCATAATTAAAATGCTTGACTGGCCCTCTCTGGAATAAAGTCCTTCATAATAGGCTCTTTGTTGATTTCTCATCTTCATCTTCCCACACTCCCAATTTACCTCTCCCCTACAGCTGTATAAAATCATTTGTGGAGTTTTGAATTTGCCTATTCTTTCCTTGGTTCTGTGAGTTTGAGACTGCTGTTTCCTTTACCTGAAATGCCGCCTTCTCCTTGGAATGCCTGAATAACTGATTATTCAAAACTAGGCATCATCTCTTTTGTGATGGTTTCCAAGCTTCTCCAGTAAACTGGACCCTTCCTATTTGTCTCCTTACAATGATATAAATCACATATAACATATATGTTATCATAGATAACACACAACATGCAAGTAAATCATGCAGACAGGTGATACTTGAATGTATCATCTCTCAGGCAATGCTATCTCTGGGTAAGGAAGAAAGAATTACTGTGTTTATAATTATCATTGTACTTGTAATGATTCATTTCTTCTAAAATAATTTGAATCCCATAGGTCAAAATATTTGTAGTGGATATATAAGTGTTGGTTTTAGTTTTATTTGTAATTTTTTATGAGATTAAAGTATTTCTTGATTTAAAATAAATTATAAAATCTATTTTCGTATAATTTAGTGAATGGCCCTGAGTCTTTGTTCCACCCAGCTTTTATTGAAAGCTATCTATTAAATCATGGATTAGATAACTCTACAAATTTCTAGAATCTTTTCTTTGGGAAACTACAGAATCTCTAATTAGAAAGAAAAAATTTTAAGATGACGAGTTATAGCTTCCACCACTTACTCTGTATTTGTGCCTCAGACCACACTTAAGCATCTCTATTTGTAGGAAACCCCCTATCTTTTCTAGGTAGCCCATTTGGAATTTGAGCTCTGTCCTACTTCTACTTCTTGGAAGGCATTGATCTAGCTGTACATTCTCTCTTTTCAACATTTATTTCTCAATATTATTTTACTGATGATGTCTCCTCATACTCCTGATCATTTTGGGGGGATATGATCCAGAGTCTGTCATAGTGTGTGGAGCCCTAAAGTAAAGACTATGTGTGTAGAGAATAGGAGAAGCATTGCCTCAATCATTTTAGACACTGTACTTGTCTGACTACCTCAGGTTTACATTAATGCTTCTGAAAACAAAATCACACAAATGGCTCCTTTAAAGATTGCTGGCACCAAGTCTGGTTTCCTTCATTCTTATCTGTACAACGGAATCACTAGGCCTTGACATAGTGGCCAACCTGAGAGGTTGAAAAAAAATGTCCATACTATCTAAAGTAATACATATTTAATGCAATCCCATCAAAGCACCGATGTCAGACTTTGAAAAGCCTAAAAAACTAGTACTTCTTTTTGTATGGAACAAGAAAAGACCCTGAATAGCCAATACAATTCTTAGAAATAAAACCGAATCTGGAGGGATCACATTACCAGACTTTAGTTTATACTATAAGTTAACAGAGATCAAAACAGCATGGTTCTTGCACGAAAACAGAGACATAGATCTATGGAATAGAATAGAGAATTTAAAGATGAATCCAGCCATGTATCACCATATGATCTTTGCTAAGCCTAACAAAAATACGCACTGGGGAAAAGAATACTTGCCAGGGTCCTGCCCAGGGGCAGGGTCCTTTAAGACCTGTGGAACTGTCCAGGGTCGACTGGCCCTGAGTCTTTGTTCCACCTAGTTTTTATTGAAAGCTATTTTCTTATTTAGCCAGGGGAGTAAAATGAGGAAGGGAACAAAAACGTTAGGGGTTTCTCTGAGTAAGCATCTTAGTTCTTATTCTATCTATAATCATTAACTTTAAGGGTCTGGGCAACCTTGAAAAACCTGAAACCTGAGCTTTTTGTGGGGGCAGCCTCCTATGGTGACGCACACAGATTCCTTGGGGGAGGTTGGACCCCTTCAGTTTCTTTGTGGAGCAGAGGTGGTGTCATTCCCCTCTGAAGAATCAGTGAAAAAGAGGAATTTTTCCCTATCTCCATCCAAAGGCATTTGCCTCTGTGATTAGGGCATAAGCTCTCCTGGCCATATCTCAGGGTCTGCCCTGGCCATTATATAAACATCCATAATGGGTATTTACTTTGACTGTTGACTAGGAAAGGGTTGGCCTGGGCCTTGTTCCTTCCCAGGCCTTGCACTTAGCTTCTGCTATGGTCATTGTCCTTCAGAG
>NW_003852401.1:2181253-2185734 GCF_000181295.1 Otolemur garnettii
GGTATCATGAGAGTACTTGTCAGAAGGTTTTCTGAAATCTAGATATACTATTTCTACTCTGTTTCTCTGATCTCCCACTTTAGTACCTCTGTCAGTAGGAAATGAGGTTAGTCTGACAGGACTATTCTTAGTGAGCTCATGCTGAGTTTACCGCTTTCTTTTCTACGTACTCACAAGCCATTGTTTAAAAAATTGTGCTAGAATCTTGTCCCAATTGATGTCAAGCTCAGCACTTGGTATTTCACAAATATACGTTCTTTCTTTTATTATGCATCCAAATGACACTTGCCTGTATCCAATTTTCCAGAAACTCTTTTCTACTGTAGGGTTCCTTAAGTTTAATGCAGCCATATCCACAAGTTCTCTGAGTGCACTGAAACTCACACCTCAGCCAAGAGACTAGGATTCATTCAGAGCAGCATCTTTTAACCTCCTCATCCCTTTACATATACATCTAGCACTTATTTGAGAAAGGAATGGGGTGGATTAGCCCAAACTGTAGTTGAGGTCCTGTTTGGAATGATAATCAACACCAAAGCGAATCAAGTTGGGTGAACAAAATGTTATCAGAAGGTTGAAAGCATTAGCAGAACTGTACTAGATGCTTAGAGAATATAGTAAAAATAAGGATAAAGCCTCTACTCTTACAAATTTGGTAGTCAGGTTGGAGGAAATAAGACTTATAAAACCTTAATCCACACAGTTCGATTTGGGAGCAAAGTTGGAGTTCAACGACTTAATCCTTGCCATTGATAAGAATTTAAAAATAACTCAAGTTTTCTTCTATGTTCCTTGGAGTCTATCAAGTGCACCTAGAGACTCTGAAAATATTCCTTAAAATCCCTTTCATCCCACTCCTCTCACATTACAGCTGAGCCCACACCCATCTCTACAATGCCCCCGAAAATCTCCAGCCTTCCAGCAGTGTCTACACTTCTCTTGAATGCCTTCTCATCTCGCTTCTTTTCTTTCTGATTATATATCTCAAAACCTCAGAACTGGATTGCAATGTGTCTCCTTTTGTAAAAGAGCAGGGAAGAGATTGAAGGAGGCCAAGCCAAAGTTTTCATTAGTGGCATAAAGAAAAGGCTAAGAACACCCCTAGGGTAATAAGTTTTCTTCTGCTGTAATAACCCATAAGAAATAATAAAAATATGACATTAGATAATATGAATAAAGAGTAGATTGTGTGGTAGGCAGTAATTTGTAGAGGAAATGAAAAAATAAACCCAGACTCAAGAGGGCAAGGCATTTTGCATGGAGGTAAAATATTTAATCAGGACTTTGAGCTGGCAGAGAAGGGAGACTTTGAGTCCCCAAGAATCTTTTAAGGGTTGCAGTATAACTATCTTATCTACTGGTTGCTTCAGTGGCTAGAGATTGCTGACAAATTCTAAGCCTAGGTATAGGCTAAGATAAACCTTCGTGTCTGGTAAAATGAGTATTTGAGTTGAAATACTGGTATACCAGTAGGAGAAGCAAGGGGTAATGGTCTGCTGCTGATCCAGCCGTTTGTGTGACCAGGATTTATGGGAGGGGATAAAGTGGGACTACAAAGCTGATAAAAAGCAAACTTGGCTCTTGGCGGGGGTGGGAGGGTGTATTTCCTACATGTTACCTCCTATGTTAAGGGGTTCTAAATTGTTTGAGCACCTACTTTGTGCCACAAATGCTGTTAGGAACTTTACACACCTTATCTCCCTCATTTCTCTATAAATCTTGCAAAATAGGCAATACTGTCTTCATTCTACGGGGGAGGAGACTGAGTTCAGAAAGGTGAAGTAATTTGCTTAAGGGTCACACCACTGCTAAATGGCAGAACCAGGGTTTAAACTCAGTTAAATCTGATTTCAAAGCTCTCTCTTTTCTATTGCATGATGCTGTCTAGATTAAAATTTATCAGGATTCAAAGGGACTTCTCCTATAATCAAAAGACAGGAAGAATTTCAGGCTATCTTTCAAATAGATTGCTATGTTCTGCTATTTTTATAAGTATACTTTCCCTTTTTATGTTACAAAATAAGTGCGGTATAATTGTTTCAGTGAAGTAATATCATTGTACTACTGTGTACAAATGAAATTTATTTTCACATACACATTCTATTGGGGAGTTAATAGTAACAGGAAAGTGAAATCGGCAAAGATAATGCCTTACGACCTGATTATTTACTGCATCAGAACAATGCTTGGTGAATGCCTGGCCTTTGGCTGAACTGAATTTTCTAGTTATTAATACAACAGGTGCTCAAAAGTTAGGTCTGTGAACTAAAGGCCAATTTTAGTGCAGAGGAGAAAATGTGCAGCAATAGATAGCTCAGGAGAGGACACAGTGTATAGGGATACAGCGTCCCTGTAAGCAACCGACACGTATTGCTGAGCAAGGACTCTTCCCAAATGCCCTGGCCATTAATCCCATCAGAACCCTGAACTCTAAATTAAAGCAGGGAACGAACAGCAGGAAGACAAAGCACCCATAACCTAGAGCGGAAAGGTCCCGAGAAAGAACACTGCGAGAGCAATAAGCTTCTTTTCTCTTTGTTTCTACTTGCTCTCATTTCTTTACAAGGATTTAGAGTGACTGGGTGGTGGGTAAAAATGCAGAGGTGTGAATGAGGGTCAGTTTTAGGAGGGTAACTGACTGGAGGCAACTAGTGATGCTAGAATATTCCTGCAAGGTGTGTGTGTGTGTGTGTGTGTATGCGTGTATTTATGTGGGAGGTGGACAGGCTGAATTCCTCATGGACCTTCCAACTCAGGGGAGGGTGCCCAGACAGGGAGATGTGTATGTGACTATCTTTGTACAGGGAAATCAGGCGTGCAGGTGAGCTGAGGCCACCGACTAGTAGCTTAGGTAGAGCAGCTGAGATGTCAGTCTGAGGAGATGAGAATTGCCTCCCCCACCTCTTCCAGTTACACTGTTATCTGCTCGCCCCAGATGTTCCATTACCCTATGTCCCTGTTTACTCTTTACCCAACCTTCCTGGGGGCTGTAATCCACCCTCTCTCATTTTTAATCTTGACCCCTGACTACTGACAGCCGTGCATCCCTGCACATATACTCTGTTATGTGCCCACAAAAATGACTCTGGTAAACAGGACAGGTACTGCACTGTTCGCATGCTGCCCCCCAGGCACGTGGAACGGTGAACGCCCTTACAGGCTTCAGGTTTTATTCTCTAAGTTTGGTGTAAGTTTCATCCTTTCCTCAGCGCCATCTCTCTTCCTGACCACTGTTCCAGGTTGGGGTCAGCTAGATGCCAAACGTAATTTACAATGTTTTCTTGTAATCTGCTTCTGTACTATACTCCAAGTCTATGCATCTAAAAAGTCCCCTTTCACAGTACCATGTAGACTGGCATATTGGTAGGTTGAAAGTCAGGCAGTGCTATATAGAAGTGATCGTTTCATTTCCATTTACACTGCATCCTTTTCTCAAATCCTATCATAGCCACATCTCTTCCTTTGGTTAGCGAGCGGCCTCGTGGTTCCTTTCCATGTGCTGTGTCCTTTGGCAGCAAGTTGGTAAGGAGTGCCCCTGGTGATCTTTACCAGGCGGCTTTAACAGCACAGTCTCAGTAATTAACTGCTGGGTGAGTAGAGCCAGGTGGATTAGGGAATGTGAGGACTCTCTAACTGGACTGAGAGACCTGAGCAATAGAGCAGATGTTTGGAAACGTGGGGACCGTGTCAAGGCTGTGCCCACATAGATGCTTCCTAATGGGGTGACCTCAGACAAGTCCTCTGAGGTCTTTGAGCTCTCAGTTTTCCACTTTGTGAAATGTGGTCAATCCTAATGCCAATTTCATAAGGAAGTTGACAGGACTAAATAAAATAAAGAGAATATTAATGTTAATTATCTTTTTCAACTTGACTGGGCTATGGCATCTGACGGTCTGACTAAACAGCAGTCTAGATGTTGCCGTGAGGGTACTGTTTAAATGTGTAGCTTCTGGGTAAAGTGGATTGCCCTCCCTAATGTGGATGAGCCTCATCAAGTCAGGTGAAGGCTTCATGAGCAGAGACTGAGTTTTCCTCAAGAAAACACAATTCTGTCTCAGGACTGTGATATAGAAACCCTGCCTGAGTTTCCAGCCTGAAGATCTTGAACTTAAGATGAAACATTAAGCCTGAGCAAGAGTGAGACCCCATCTCTACAGAAAATAGAAAAATTAGCCAGGCACAGTGGTGCACACCTGTAGTCCCAACTACTCAGGAGGCTGAGGCAGGAGGATCACTTGAACCTAGGAGTTTGAGCTTACAGTGAGCTGTGGTGACAAACACTGCACTCTATCCTGGGCAACAGAGAGAGACTTTCTTAAAAAAATATGAAAGGTTAATGTTAACGCTTACCTGCATTTTTAGCCTGCTGGCCTACTCTACAGACTTCAGACTCACCAATTACTTAAAAGACAATTCCCTAAATGTCTCTTCTCTCTGTGTCTTTCAGTCCATCTGTCTCACTTCATATATATATATATATA
>NW_003852401.1:2187897-2189613 GCF_000181295.1 Otolemur garnettii
TGAGCATGTCCCCAACATTTTCTTCTAATGGATTCATAGTTTCACATCTTAGAACTAAGCCCTTAGTCCCCTTTATTTGATTTCTGTGTATGGTGAAAGACAGGGGTCTAGTTTCATTCTTTTGCTGTGGATATCCAGTTTTTTCAGCATCATTTGTTGAAGAGATAGTCCTTCCCCTGATACATATTCTTAGTGCCTTTGTCAGAAATGAGTTGCCTGTGTATGTGTGGATTTACTTCTGAGTTCTCTGTTTTGTTGTTTGGTGTATGTATCTGTTTTTATTCCAGTATCATCCTGCTTGATTACTATAGTTTTGGAGTCTGTTTTGATGCATGGTAGTATGAGGTCTCCAGATTTGTTCATTAGTTTGTTCGTTAATTAACCAATTTATTGCTCAGGATTGCTTTGACTATTCAAGGTCTTTTGTGGTTCTATTTGAATTTTAGGATTGTTTCGTATTTCAGTGAAGTATGTCATTGGTGTTTTGGTAGACATTACATTGAATCTGTAGATCATTTTGAGTAGTATGGCACTGTCCATCCTTTTTAAAAAATGTCAATAGATTTAGGAGATGTAAATGTTTTTTTGTTACATGGATGAATTGTGTAATGCTGAGGTCAGAGCTTTTAGTATATTCAAGCATGGATATTTTAATAATATTAATTCTCTTAATCCATGAGCATGGGATATCTTTCCAATTTGATGTCCTCTTTAATCCCTTTCATTAGTGTTTATTACAGTTCTTGTATAGAGCTTGAGTTAAATTCATTCCTATGCATTTTATTTTTCTGCAGTTACTGTAATTGGGATATCATTCTTGATTTCTTTTTCATATTGTTCAATGCTTTTGTATATAAATACTATTATTTTTTGTAGGCTGATTTTGTAACCTGCAAATTTACCAAATTATTTATCATTTTTAACAGGTTTTTTTGGTGGAGTCTGTATGTTCTTCTAATAAATGATCATGTCATCTGTGAAGAAGAGTAAGTCTACTTCTTCCTTTCCAGTTTGGATGGAATTTATTTCTTCCTCTTGCCTAGTTGCTTTGGCTAAGACTTCTAGTACTGTGTTAAATAAAAGTGGTAAGGTGGGCATTCTTGTCTTGATCCAGATTATAGAGAAAAGGCTTTCATTTTTTCCCCACTTAGTATGTTGTTAGCTGTGAGTTTGTCATACACAGCTTTATTGTTTTGAGGTATGTTTTCTATGCTTAGATTGTTCAGAGTTTTTGTCATGAAGGGATGTTAAATTTCATCAAGTCTTTTTCAGAATATATTGAAATCATCTATGGTTTCTGTTACTGATTCTGCAAATGTGGTATAGTACATTTACTGATCTAGTGAGATAGATGATGAATGATCTTTTTAATGTGTTGTTGGATTTGGTTTGCTTGTATTTTGTTGAGGCTTTTGGTATCTATGTTAATCAGGAATATTGGCTTGTAGTTTTCTTTTTTTGTTGTGTACTTGTCTGGTTTTGGTATCAGGGTAATGCTGGCTTTGCAGAGTGGCTTTGAAAGTAAATCCTTTCTCTTCCAATTTTTTGGAGCAGTTTGAGTAGAATTTGTCCTAGTTCTATCATTTCATAATTATTTTAATTTATATTATTATATTATTATTTATATTTATTCAATATAAATTATTTAATTTATATTATTATATTATTATTTATATTATTTTTCCTTGATTTTATGAGATGAAAGAATTAAAAAAA
>NW_003852401.1:2190505-2191458 GCF_000181295.1 Otolemur garnettii
TTAGAATTAGTTTGGATCCACAGGTAACTTCTACAATTGACATCTTTATAACATTGAGTTTTTAAAGATAATGTATTTCTATTTTAGGTTTTTTAAAAATGTATTTCAATAAAGTTTTATAATATCCCCCAAGAAGATCTTATATTCTTTGTTAGAGTTATTCAATTTTTTTTCATATATATTTCTTACCTCATTAAAGTGGTATCTTTTTTACTTTTTATTTTATTATTTCTTTAATTTCAGACTAGTATGAGGGTACAATTAAGTTATATTGTTTTCATGTGTTAGGTAAAGTCCAAGGAAGTGGTAGTTTTTTAAACACTCCATTTTGAAACTTCTTGCAGATGAAATAAATGCAATTACTTTTTGTACATTGATCCTAAATTCAGCAAGCTTGCTATACTCGTTGCCTTTATGGTTTCAATATGAAAAATAGCAATTTGCTTTCTTCTTTTCAACTCATACTTTCATTTGCTATAATGCACCATCTAGGACATTGGGTACAATGATGAATAGCAGTCAATCTTCCTGATAGAGAAAAATTTTCACATTTTACTATTCAGGATAATGTATACTATATGTTTTTTGTAGATGATTTAATTATAAGTAGATGTTAAATTATACAGAGTGCATTTTATGTATCTATTGAGATAGTGACTAATCACCTTTCAACTTTTAATATGGAGACTTACATTAGTTGATTTTCTAATGCTAGAACGGCATTAGCATAGGTGATATAAACTCAGCTTGGTTAAAATGTATTATTTATGCACTGAAGGATTTGGTTTGTTGATGTATAACTTAGGATTTTTTTTTTTTTATTGAGGTGTGTGAATGAGACTTATCTGTAATTTTATTTATAATTTTATGGTTCTTGTCAGATTTTACCACAAAATTATATTGGCTTCATAAAATGAGTTAGAGAATGTTCTTTCTTTTACCTACTTAGATTA
>NW_003852401.1:2192435-2193109 GCF_000181295.1 Otolemur garnettii
GCATGAGAAAAGTGTGTACAAAAATGGTCCTGAGGGAACTCACTGGTGAACACTGTCTTTGGGGGGAGTTTTTAGCAAGTAAACAAATAACTATATTGTAAAATCATCCCTACTTACTCCATCTAGCCTCCAGTGACTTTTTCTTTAACAAAAGATAAAGGAAATATTAAAAGGAAGACATTTTGATGACATTCAGGACATTAAGGGTAATTACAACAACTCTGATGGCCATTCTAGAAAAAGCATCCTGAAATTGCTTTGAAGAGTAGACTAGGTGCTGGCATCAGTGTAGAGCAACCAAGGGGAATACTTCAAAGATGAACACAGTAATGTTCAGCAACAAGGTATGTAGGACTTATTCTAAGATGACTTTGCAAACTTAATTGTCCAACTTTGTATATTAGTATTAGTGCCATTTTTTTTTTCTTTAACCACATGAGACATTGTTCTTTTTGTTTCGTATGGCCCTTGTCTGTTTAGATTTTCCCATATGTTTACTACTGTCTTTGTCTTAACTCTCAGAGATTTCATCTGGGGTAATTTTACTTCTGCCCAAAGTACATCTCTCAAAATTGTATTGTTTTGTGTTACTATTGAGGTTGGTTCCAGCTCTTATTCCTTTATCAGTAAACTTCTCCTATTCTTTGTCTGATTATAAGATAATTTATTGTCTT
>NW_003852401.1:2193263-2196826 GCF_000181295.1 Otolemur garnettii
CATCCATTCATGAAAATCATCAACTTTTTCTTTTTTCTTAAAGGACATTCTTTCCATCTAGAATTTAACTTAGGTGTATATTAAACTACCTCATTCTACCCTCAGTATCTCTTAACTTCCCTTTCTGATTTTCTGTATCTCTTTTTCTCTTATATTCCAAATATATTTTTTCACCTCTGACTTCTAGCTTATTCTATCTTTAGCCATGTCTAAGTTGTCTATTAGTTATCTATTGTTGTGTAATAATCACTATAAAACTCAGAAACATAAAACATCAATTTGTTATTTCTTACAGTTTCTGATAGTCGGGTGTTCAGAGGTTGCTCAGTTGTGTGCTTTGGGGTTCAGGATTTTTCATGAAATAGCATTGAGTTGTAAGCCAGTGATGCAGCCATCTGAAGGGCTGAAAGATTCACTTCCAGGCTCACTCACAAGGTTGTTGGCAGGAGGCTTGAGTTCCTCACAGTGTGACAATTTGGCTTCCACTAGAGTGAGTGATGAGAGACAGAAAAAAAGGGGGAGAAAGAGCAAGACTGAGAGGGGAGTCAGAGAGAGGGAGAAGGAGTGAAGAGGGGGAGAAAGGGAGAGAGCGAGCACACTAGAGAGCCCATAGTATTTTTAAAAACCTAATCTTAGAAGTACATATCACCACTTGTACCATATTGGTAGGAGTAGACCACACAACACTGTGAATGCCAAGAGGTGGGATTATTAGTGGCCATCTTGGAGGCTGACTCCCATAACAATGAGAACTATCCATTGAACTTTTTATGGAAATGATTCTATTTTCCATTTCTAGAGTTATATTTTTTTAACCCTCATATCTGCTTACTTGTGCTTTGCTTATAGTTTTAATTTCTACTTTTGCTTTTAAAATACCTATATAAAATACATTTATTTTATATTCTCTGTCTAATAACTTCAATAACTGAAGAATTGGCTGGTCTGAATTTGATGCTTGTTGTTTCCTCTGGCTATCACTCGGTATCTCAATACTATATCTGCTTTATTTGTGAATGTGATTTTATTTTTCTTAGAACTTCAGCTTAGGATTCCCTCAAAAACAAATTTGGGGCATGTTCTTCCGAAGAGAATTAGCATTTGCTTTTGTCAGTTACCAGGGAGCACTTTTAACCCAGGACAGTTTAAACTAAATTTATGGTTTACAATTTTTTTATATCACCCAGATAATATAAATTTAGTCAGCAAAACTATATGAATATTAGCTATGTTTATAAATCATAAGAAGAATTTCCCCCTTTCAATTAGCATCAAATGTGAGATCAACAATTATTCTTTTTAATTTGGTGTTATCCTAGCTACATGGGTGTCTGAGGTGGGAGGATTGCTTGACCTTGACAGAGGCTGCAGTGAGCTATGATCACACCACTGTATTCCAGCCTGGATGACAGAGCAATATTCTGTCTACTAAGAAAAGAAAAAAATTATCCTTGTACTCTCTTGAACTGGGTTTATTTTTAGTTATCCTCCTTACACTAATGTTGCACGCTTCCAGGATTGCAAGTTAATGCAGAGTAGTCTCCTATTAGACTGCCCGCCGTGGGCAGGGCCATGGCCTTTGTCTTTTATATCCTTCAGTAAGGTGAAACTGAAGCTCAAGTTTACCCTCCAACTAATGTGGCTGGTGCTCTACTTTCCTGCCTGAGTGTCTACTTTTGTGTAGTTTTTGGCTTGTGAGTATAGCTTGCTAGCTCATCAATTCATTACAAAGAAAAATAAAAACAAACACGTTCTTAAAACTACATTTTATTCAGCAATTATAAACCCTCAATGGGCGGGTTTGGTGTAGAAACCTCATCCCCCTTGTTGCTGGTAATGTGTTTTCTCCTTCCCATTACTTCCCAAGTTCTGTTGTCCTTTATTTAAGGTAAATAGTTCAGAAGTGGAAGACGGTGACAGGCTGCATGTTGTCCTTTTACTATTTCTTGAAGATTATATTTTATAACAGTATGCAAAGATTGTTCTCTTGCATGCTGGTTTTCTCAGTAGATATTTAAAAAGGATGTCCAACTTTTCTGGGATTTAATAAGGTTTCTGCAACAGAGTCTGCTGGCTTTGGAGAAATTTAACTTCTTTATTTTAGTAAGTGTATATTCTGAAGTTTTGAAATGTTTAGAATAGACAATGATCTGAATAGGAATGTAAATTATTGATTTTTCCAAACACAGGAGGATGGACTAATGATGACAGAGAACTTTTTAGACCTATGATTTCTCATGTATTCTTGATATTATACTTTCTCTTTCATGGTTCCATCTTTCACATTAAATACCCAATTTTAAATTCCATTGTCTAATTGATTTAATGATTAAGAAAATGTTCCTGATATTGAGCCTAAATTTTTCTTCCTAATTTATTCCTATTACTCCTGGTTAAATCTTGAATAACTAGGATTGATGAGGAGCTGAGAACTAATTAATTGATCGCTAAAGCATTGCAGTATTCTTCCACACTGCCCCGAATTCTCTTAGCTTTAGAAGCTGTTTCAATAGTAAACTGCATTGGAAAGCTGTTTATTGTCATTTCTTGGTGTTTTTCACAGACAAGTTAATTTTAATATTTCCCCAAAGATGCCACATGGAGGCGTAGATTAATAAAAGGCTCGTGTTTCACAGAGATGTATTCACGTGCTCTTTCCTAGTTGAATTTATCATATTTGTGGGAAAGGCTCTCAAATCTAATTGACCCTCAGGGACCCACTTTTCTGGTTAGACCTTACTGATGCCCTTTGAGCAGCAAAGGACTCTGACTGAGCAGGCTGTCCTTTCTGGACCTAAGCTTCCTCAGTTGTTCCTGATTCTGAACCCTTCTCTCAGTTCAGCTCAGTGTGGTTTTCCCTTGGTGAGTTTTTTTTTTTTTTTAAACTCCAATGTGATTAAAGTTCCTTGAATGGGAGTCCTGTGACATCCTCCATTTTCCAAGCTTTGCTTTGGGAAATGCAACAATAAGCATTTAAGTAAGGGAAAGTGTGTTCTTAGTATCCAAGATAGTGACAGTAACTTCTATTCTGCAATCAGGGAAGGTTCCACACTTCAAAGGAAGTGAGGTTTGACTTGAATCTAGACGGTTAAGTAGAGTTGGGGCAGGTAGAGAAGTGAGGCAGGCTTTCTAAACAGAAGGCACAGACTACGCAAATTCACCAAGATAGGGCTGTGTGGTGGTGGGGGTGGGATATAGAGTGTGTAGGTGAGGCAGACAGGCTCAGAATCCAGAGTGCTGGGTGTGTCCTTTTTAGAACTTAGTTTTGCACTGAATGACATGACAACTTCGTAATGGGGGTGGCTCCATAAGTGTTTGTTGTTGATGATGTCAATGAGATTTTATATGAAGAGATTTTAAAGCCTGGTTTAAAAGGAATGGATTGAATGGAAGAAAAATGATTGAATCTTTGATTTAGCACACATATTTTGGTTTGCAAGTTGTTGCAAAATTCCACATCAAAACCACTGCCTTGCATCCCCTTGTTCAGATATGTTTTAAGGTCCAATTTATGAGAGAGACTCTTGAGGGGACTTTTGTTTTCTCCCCAGTTAAAAATGCAG
>NW_003852401.1:2197059-2198347 GCF_000181295.1 Otolemur garnettii
GCTGAGTGCCTTTTTAGTAACCTTCTAGAATTTTACGCACTCTGTCTTGGTTCAGATGAGATCTGGGAAATGTTGCCTTGTAAGTGCCTTATCTTGGTATTGTATTAAAACACGACTGTGGCGTTTATAAAATTACCTCCGAGCAGCACCCAAAGGATTCTTATGTTTTTCTCCTTTCCCTGCTAATGAGCAGCGTGTGGGAAGAGAGCAGGGTCAGGGTTATTCAATAATGTTTGTGCATTCAGAGTTTTGTTGGCCAAGATGGGATTTACCTTGATATATTCTGAATTTATTGGTTAGTAACTATATTAATGAAAGAAAATAATTTTTTTTCCCTTTTGGGAGCTCTGTTAGCATTACTGTGAGTTCTTTTATGTAGTGTTAATTTACTTTTAGATTAGAGGGTCACAAATGTTCCCCACCTGTTTTCCTTTCATCTCTGCCTGACTGCTTATGCCAGCATGTTAGGAAAGAAAGAAAAATGTATTCAAGGAGAGAGAAGGTTGAAGACGAGAGATAGAGAAGATCAGAGGGGATGAGAAAGACAGAAGAGGGAGCGAAGAGTGGGGAATAAAAAATGAGAAGAGAGGAGAAAAAGAAAAATGAGAGAAGAGATCCTCTTTCTTATTTTTCAGCGTTTCAATTTACTAGACACATATCTGTGAAACAGTGCCTCAGGAGTATAGAGATTCCTAGTAAGGCTGACTTACTGGTTACTAAGCAAGAAAATTCGAACTAACTCATGGCCTCTGAAACAGTTTGAGACAGCAACTATAAAGAAAAGTAATAGGCCTAAAACACATTGGACACGTGGCTGTAACTTCCATTTGAATGAAGATGAAATGTATTCATGGTTTATGTCCTTTCTGATTAGCATCTCGAGATGTATATGTGTACACACACAGCCATATTTTATTTGCAACTTCATTTCGGCAGGCGTGTGGCATCTAAACTGCCTTGTGAAATATTGCCTGGGGTCAAAGGAACAATTTCTAAAGTTGGTAAGAGTAGAAATTAAAAGGTGAAAGAAATGGAGGAAGGCAGTTTACCACGGTGATATCAAATTTTATTTTAATTTTTCAGCCTGAAGTTTCATACAAAAGATAAATCTTTCCCGACAGCATAGGCTGAGGAATATATCATATCAACTTCCAAGTTATTAGCTGAGGTTTTTTTTTTTTTTTTTTTTTTAGGACAGATATCACCTCAGTAACTGCTCCAAATGCATTTACTTTATTTTAAAGGTTGTTCTTTCCATTATTAATGCCATACTGAATCACAGAGCCAT
>NW_003852401.1:2200059-2206015 GCF_000181295.1 Otolemur garnettii
AAAAAAAAAATTCCGCAAATAATGATAAGATTCTTTTTCATTGTCTTTCCTCTTAATGTGCATTTGGTGTCAGAAAATTCTCCTGAAGGAAATGACTTAATATTAAGGTATTCTTGATTTTTTTTTTTTTTTTTGCAACACATGTTGAACCTAAATAGGGTACAGCGGTAGGCTTCTCGGAATCTCAAGATTCAAAAGGGATCTATAAATACTCTATCCACAAAAGAAGGCACAAAACAGACTGCACCTAGCATATTTTCAAATCCTGCAGCCTGCAATCTTTGTTACTACAATATTTTGGTTCTGCTTCAAGCAATTTCTTCCACCTTGTATAATTATGGCACTGAATAAATGTTCAGCGTTAAAACAGCAACTGCATTTCAGCTCCAGGATGGCTGTGTTTCAGAACGGAGGGAAGCGGGTGCCTCCTGGATGAAAGGTGTAGTGTAAATGCAACTTATTACCATTTTAGGCAGAATTCCCAGGCTGGCATTCAGCAATTAAAAAAGCAAAGCTAAACAAGCCCAGGAGATCAACATTGCCTTTCCTTCCAACCCAAGATGCTCAGTTATTATGGCCCGTTCACTAGAAGGCTCTGCTTCCTTTACACTTTGGAGCCTCTAAAACAGCACAGGCAGGAAGTGAGAGAATTATGTTTTTCACTTTTGTTAATCAGTGGAGAGTTTAAATGAAGAGGTACAAATGGCTCTTTCAAGAGTTTGTCAAAGCAAAATTCGCAGTAGGAAAGATTTGCTGATTTTCTCCTCTCAATTGAATAATCTCTCTTGATATTTCCAGGCCTTTATCTTCTCTTCAAAGAGCACTTTGTCCTAAGCTTGGGTTTGCAAGGTGCACGGTTGAGGTAAAGATTCTATCTTTATTGGAAAATATAGATTTACAATGACATACTTCTGAGAGAGCACGGTTTAGCAAAATAGATATTTGCATAATTCAAAGAAAAGAAATTCGATCTTTTTGAAACCTTATATATTGGTGAGTGATAAATGAAAAATACTTTTCTTAGAGATACAGGACTTTACTAAGAGAGCAAATTTTTCTCTCAAACATTGTTGCCATTAAATGTTCAGTATTTCTTTCTGCCTATTCTTTTCCAAGTTCAAGGTTATATACTCTTCCACTAGGTTGTAAGGTATCTGTACTTATGAGTAAATGTGAGATCATCTTTCCAGGTACTGCCATAATCATCTTTTTAACATTGTGTATCTAATGAATCTGGAAACTCAAACCTCAAGGCCACATTATCTACCATTAGTAGCTTGTGTTTGGATGAACCACACCAACAGATAGGATGATGGTAATTTTTATCATCAAAACAGTGTTTTAAATGTATAAGTATATGATCCCAAATTTAGCTTGAACACATTTAAAAATATGCATTTCTGTATAAATTTTCTCCTGAATAAATAACAGAAAAAAGAAATTAAATAAAAACTAAGGAAATCTGAACATAGGGTGGACTTTAGTTAATAATGTATCAATATTGGCTCACTGTGTTGACAAATATACCAAGATAATATGTTAGTAATAGGAGGAACTGGGTGTGGTGTACACAAGAAGTCTCTGTCCTATCTTTGTAATTTTTCTATCCATCTATTACTATTTTAAAATTAAATGATTATCTTAAAAAGTCTGGCTAGGACATGGTTTAATCTGGGAGAACACGGTTACTGTAATGCCACAATTCTTTGGCATGATACTTGTTTTAAGATTTATTTCTTCCAACAGTAAGTAGAAGCCCAAAACTAGCTTTACAAACTCTCCATAACTTGGGCATATATTTGTTGCATCTCTTTTTCTTTCTACATTATTTCTCTCGTATTTAGCTGTAATGCATTATTAGTACTATAGTCAGACCGGTGTCTTCACTCTAAATTTTGGCTTTTCTTTGCCTAGAATACTCCACCTCCTTTTCAGAGTGTACCTATTCTCATTGGCATGCTGGTATTTCAGCTTCTATGAAAAAAAAGAATTTCCCTGTTTTGTAGTGTTTCCCCATTTACATGATGTCAATGCACCCAAAGTGGCCAATTTCAAGTTGCTGATGGTTTAACAATTAGCAACAAAAATTCCTGAACGTTTAATAACCTCCTCTAACAGATGAAAATATGGACCACCTCCTTTCAGACAGCCTTAGCTCCCTTTAAATTCATTCTCTGCTAACTTTCTGTTTCCCAAGCATCTTCAAGGACAGTTGGTTGGCTAGTACTTATTGGCAGTTATGAAGTGATTTGGGGAATCTAGAAGAGTTAGGTTTGAACACTGGCTATGCTACTTATAAGCCATGTATATTTGAGAAATAACTTAAATTTTCTGAGACTCAATTTTCTCATCTGTCAAATGGAAATAATAATACCTACCCCACTTGCCTTCCAGAGCTGACTGTGAGGATAGAATAATATGACATGAAAATATTTTGATCAAAGTGCTGAATAAATACAAGGTGCTATTATCTACTATAAAGTAAAAGTATGTCTAAGTTTAGTAGGAGGAGAACTTTCACTTGTTCAAAAAATGTGTACTACTTTATTATCACATCTTAGATTCTGTTCTAGGCATTGTTCTTCTCTCCAAGATAAACTGATTTTATGGAGCAATATAGGATTAAGAATAGGGTAGAAGTTAATGACTGAAGTTCTTGGGGCAGTTGTCTAATGACCCTGAAAGTAGAATTTCAGGGAAAAGTATGAGACACTGAAGTGTGCTTGAACTATAAGTAAAGACAGAAGGTCCATCATTTGGAGAATTAGCCATTCCAATTCCAGCCCATCTAGTGTAGCTGCTGCACCCAGTATGATCTTTACCAGATGGAGCTGATGGGCTTAATGTTTCACACTGTGCTTAAGTAAGATTTTGCATCCTACCTATGCCATTTATTACCTGTGTCATCTTGGTCTAGCTACTTAACATCTTGAAACTCTATTTCATGATCTCTTTGAAGTAATAATTATCTCTGCATGATAAGATTTTTGCAAGGATAAAATGTGATAATACGTGTAAAAATGTTTAGAGAGTTGTCTGCCACAAAGTGCTCAATATCATCCCTGAAAGTTTAGCATGAATTGAATTTTCTTAGAGTTCCAAGTGCTAAGGTCAGAACCATCTTGAATGTACCAGGTTAGTTATTTCTTTCACACTGTGTTTTTATTCGTTTGAGATAAGATTACCCTTCTCTGAACATGGCCAGTTTCTGAACTGACGGAGTCGTGATTTTAGGCAAACCACTGCAGCTCTTGATGTAACAGCTTTTATTCTCTTAAATGTAGTATGCAGTTAACTACTTAGTAGGATTGCAAAGTCATGATTCACTTTATATAAAAATGGTAATACTCATGTAAAGTTCTTCACCTAAGAGAGGACTCTCTCTCTCGTGTTTTTTGAGCAAGGGCCTTCATCAAAATCTACTGTATGGTCTTATTTACTTATTGTTGTAAACATGAAGCTATCCTTCTCTGTAGAGATTCTGAATCAGTAGTTGTTGGGTAGTCCACTTATTAAAGAATCAATGATTGTTAATATAACAAGAACCTTTTATTAAGCATACAAAAAGTTAATATACATATAAAGTTGGGATGAATTATATAGAAAGATTTTATATCTGTTTCTTTTCCTTTTCATTGGTTTAAACCAGGAATCTTTGTTATACATTCCCTAAGGCTGAATTGACTTGTCATTGCCCTTTTTCTTCTTCAAATTACATTTTTTATGATGAACAATGCCTTTCTCTGTATTCTGTATTTTTCTTTTTGTCAAGAGCAGAATTCTGCTTTTGACTGCAATGGCTATGAAAAAGAAAAGGAATGAATATTTTCCATTTTTGTTGTAAAAAGTATGTAAAAAAAGATTTTTGATATATGGGTACTGGATCTTATAAATACGATATAAGAAACTAAGATACTCTGTGAAATATGTTGGGTTCTGTTGAATGATTTTATAATGGTAGAATTTGAAAAAGAAGCTCAGGTTCCTGATAATGAAAACTTTACAAACCTCCCATTCCTGGTTTCAGGGTTAATGATTTTTAGGTTATTTTAGTGATGAGATGGGTAAAAATTAGGAAGTAACAAAGGTTTTGTAATATTGGTTAGAGCCTCTTCATAACATTTTACCAAGCATTTCATTTTCTTTCTTTTTTTTCTGTAGAGACAGAATCTCACTTATTGCCCTTGATAGAGTGCTGTGGTGTCACAGCTCACAGCAACCTCCAACTCCTGTGGTTAAGCAATTCTCTTGCCTCAGCCTCCCGAGTAGCTGGGACTACAGGCACACACCACAACGCCTGGCTATTTTTTGGTTGTAGTTCATCCAGGGCCAGGTTTCAACCTGTCACCCTTGGTATATGGGGCCAGCACCCCACTCACTGTGCCACAGGTGCCACCCGCAATCATTTCTTTTCTATTCCTATTATTTTTGAAATGGTACTGGGTCATGGGTAAAGCATTATGAGGTCAGTTAAAGTTCCCAATACTCTGTGCATCCATTGGCGTATGGTCATCCCTGTATTACATAGGAGAAAGTAGCATCAGTGTATAGCTTTCCGAAGGTAACATCTTGAAGGTGACCATAGTGATATTCAGGAATGTGATTTGTAGTACTTTTTCTAGGCTGAGTTCACAGACTTAATTGTCAAAGCTCATGTGCTTTTCCTATAGCTATTTTTAAATGTCTAAGTGCCTGAGTAGGACAGAAGAAGGAAAAGAAGGTGGAGTCAAATTCCCTACAGAAGAAAATTTCAATCCAAATGGTATATGTTGTTTTTGTTTGCATGGCTTACCAAGCATCCCAGTACCAGGCGACTCTATTCATCTCCAGACATATGGCAAGAGTTTTATGTTTTAAAGAATTAAATTTGACTGTGCCTTTGTTTCTTTCTCATTTAATATCTATCCCTTATCCTTGGGGTCCAGCCAGAGTCTGTATTCTGTCTCCAAATTTAATTCTTATTCCTTCTACGTATGACTTAGTTGTCAGAAAACAGCAATTTAATGACATTTGTTCCTGTACTTGGGGGCATCTGGGTTATGTCATTTTTTGGCTGATGTGCTTAGCTCAGAGGGAATAAAGCTGCCTATCTAATGATCTTTTGGGGACTTGTATTGTTGGAGATTTTTACCTTTGTTTCCTCCTTTGTTTCTGTTCAAAGGAGGAAGGTAGTGACACAAATGTAAGGAGCAGGATATAAGGATATCATTGTAGAGGAGAAACTAGGTAAGTCATAGTGGTTGTTGTATAACATGCTGGTATTTGAAAAGTATAAAACTCAAAGGAATATGGAAATAAGGACTGTGGAGTGGGGGAAAAACTATCGCTACATTTTCCATCATTTCAGTTCAATCCAATCCAATGTAGTTCAGTTCCCTTCAATTCAACAAATACCCTTTCTTTGCACAATTGGTAAAGAGCAAGTGCTGTCCAAGGTTCTGGAAAACCATAGCTTTCCTTAAGGATTTGTGTGGCCAAGCTAAAAAGGACTAATAATCTGGATAGGCTTGAAAACAGCACTTTACCTCCCTGGGTTTCAGTTTCCTCATCTCATCTATTAAGTGGTGACAGATGACAATCTTTTCTTTTAAGTTATTTTTTTTTTAATTGACAGAATTGTATGTGTTTAGCTTATACAACATGATATTTGAAGTACATATATATTGTGGAATGATCTTTATAGAAAGGTAATATATTGTATTTAAAAGGGTACTTCCTTCAAAATCAGTAATTCATATTTTAGTCCTTGCTCGACTATGTAGGTTTTGAAGCTTGGTAAGCTATTCAACATCCTGAGTTTCATCTGAGAGGTCAGAAAAAGTGATTTCGAAGGTTCCTTTCTTAGTGTATACCTCCATGAGATGGGGGTATAAACACACTTGTTCATATTAATACCTTGCAGAGAGTAACAATTGCATAATATTTTTGATGTTGTTGAACCTAATTGTTGCTCTTT
>NW_003852401.1:2206035-2209782 GCF_000181295.1 Otolemur garnettii
AAACTGTTACCACATACATATGAAACTGGTATCTGTGGAAGAAAAGATGACCAGGATGAGGGTGATTATAAAAGTTACATTTTTTTCATAAATGAAAATCAGAGTAACAGAGAAGTCTCTGGCAAGATTTCAGTCGGTGTGAGGTTTGTATTTGTCAACTTGCAGCAAAGAAAGATTTTATTACACTAATATTTATTAAGTTCTTATAATTTACATTTTGATATTTAATTTCTCTCTCTGTGGTACCCTTTCTGTATAAGAATGTCTCACCTGATCTGCATCAGACTTTGCCATGTGATTTGCCTCGGCCAATAAAATATGAAGAGATATTAGATGCACCATATCTGATGGAAACCTTAAGAGAGGCAGTGAACCATTACTGTGTTCCTTTTCTCTTTACTATAAGAAACATCAGCTTTGTTCCAGAATGTAAGCTGCTGGTGGCGGGGACTTAGCTATTGTAATCTTCCAAGGTTTCTTTTTCTTAGGTGCATTACAACCTGGTTTACTCTGACTATACCGTGCTTGCTACTGAGAAAATAGTGATGAGCAAGGCAAACGTAATCTTAGGTCCTTAATGGATATTCCAGTTAAGCAAGATGTTATGATAATGCCTGATGCATATTAGATTAGAGGAAGTATAAAATGTATGTATATATTGGGGGAAGTGAACCCAGGCTTGGGGTCAAAGGAGGTCTACTCCATAATATGCATTTGAGCTGACACTTCATAAATTAATAGGAATGATCCTGGTCAAGAGTCAGGGGGAGGAAGAGAGTACTGCAAACAGAAAAAAAATCACAGAAGAAGGTCTAGGTGTAAGAAAGGTCATGGAATAGTTGAGAAACTCATTGTTCGAGTATGGCTGAAAAGGAAAATGGCTGGTGAAAGAAAGTCCATAATGATAATATGGAGCACTTACTGGTTCTGTGCTAAGTGCTTTACATATATTTTCCTCATGAATATTATCACTATTTATAGGTGAGGAAATGGAGCCATAGAGAGGTTTAATAACTTGCCGGTAGCCACACAGCAGTAATGCGATTTTATCTGACAGGCAATGGGAAGCCACTGACTGGTGCTACAAACAGGAGCTTCATGATCAGATTTACATTTTAAAAAGAAGAATCACCCTGGCTCTGGTCCCCAACTCAAAAAACTACCTTTGTTTGTGTAAGTGTGGGGCCTCATTTCCACTGCTCTGACCTATCCGATTCTATTGACTGAGGCAGATGGCAGGAGGGAAGAAGAAAGCTGGAATATTGCAGAGTAGCTTATGTTTTAAAGGGGATTGGTATGGAATATGTAGGAAAAAATATATGTGGGTCTCCAGATCATTAAGATTTGGGTAGTAGTCCTAATAACAATATAAATATAATAAAATGATCCCCAAGTGAGCTCTTATACCTAATTCAAATAGTGGATATAATATTACATCAATACTTTCAGCATTTCAATTTCTTTCCACTCTAATATAGATAATATAGTGGGTAAATTAAAGGCCAAGCCCCAAATCTTTAAAGCGGATTTAGTTAGTGGTCCATGTATTCTGAATCACAGTAATCATAACGTGTGTTTCTCTTTGTCATCCACAGAAGAAGACTGAGAGGGGAAAGAGTCCTTCATAAATGACCGTGACATCTCTGACAGTTGTCTTCTGTGAGTTGTTGGTATCCATCAGCCCTCTGGAGACCTGGGCCTGACTGGTGGGGTCCAAAGTTGAGATGCTAGGGACTGAGATTAGTACGTGTATAAATGTTATTCAGGTCTCTGCAGAACCTCTTCTGTTTCAGTAGAAATTCAAAGCAAAGTTGTAGGTAATTTTATCACTTATTATTTCCTATAACCTCCTCCACATACTCTTTCCAGAACCCCGAGGTTTTTTCTTTTCCCCTTCCCCTTTTCCATTCTCCTTTTCCCTCCTCTTTGTTCTTCCTCTTCTTTGTTAGTTCTATTATTAGTCTCTCCCCCTCCTGTTTTAAAGCAATCAGTGCCTGCAGAAACTAACATGCTAGAACCGAGCTGACTGCCAGTATGCGTAAGATTTATTGCCACACAGAAAAGGTGTTACGAGATATCACACATCTTTTCTTTTTGGTCTATAACGACCTGGGTTTGGCTACTTTTCACTTATATACATTGAAGGAAAACATGTCAGAACAGGAGATTTGGGGATGATAGAGATTTCTAGCTCACACGTACAGGGGTACAAGTTGACTGCACCTGTGGCTTCCCCCTAACAGCCACAGACAGACTATAGCCTTTGAGGTACCGTTCCGTGGCAGAGGATTCGATGCTGCTCTTCCCAAACACACTGCCCAGCAAGGGAAGTTGTCAGAAAAAAAATCAGTGCAGGTTTAGGGATAGCTTTTTGAAGTTTTCCTGAAATAACCAATAATGAGTTGCTGGCTCTGATAGCTCTTTTTATAGATCTTGCAGCAGCTGGATCAAAATCTAATGAAGATGTTTGCATCTGACAATGGCAGGCCTGCACATTTCTATCCTATTTCTTGAGTGCGAGAAAGCATTTCATTTGGGAACATGAAAGGCATATTTAGTGACAACTGATGGTTCTTTGTTTTTTAATTCCCAATAATGTCTTCAGAAAGTGCTTTTGTTAACATTTTTGCATTATACAATAGGTGACACAGGAAGATAATCGGTGTGCTGAAAGCAATTAAAGAGTTTATATCCAACTTGTTCTGCCTATTAAATGGATCCATTCGGCAAAGAGGCACATTAGCATCTTTACAGTGGAATGATTGTGGAAATAGGTTATTCAGGGGGCCTGTGCATTTTCCTCGTTTTGCAGTAAGACATATCTTCAAGACTGGAGAAAAGAAACGAGCTATTTTTCTCCCTTTGGAACTGTAAACAGAAGTAAAACTATTAATAGATGCTGTAGCTAATCCCAAGAAGCTGCAACTGAGAGATTAAATAATGTCAAGAAGAGAGAAAGCTGGAGTGAAGGGAAGGGAGGGTAGGAAGGGAAGGGGAGAGGTGACTTCCCTGATCACTGAGTTGCATTAGACAAGGACGAACTGAAGGACTCCCGCTTATCACAGGATTGACAATGGATTTAACAGGAGATTCCTGTCTTCAGCAAAGTAAATATCACTTCATCTATTTTTTAAGTATTGCGCTAATGGGAAGATTTGTGTTTTGTTTTTAAAGTAGTAATCAAGATGATTCTATTATAAATGGGGTTGGATGCCTTGGAGATGCAGCTGAGCCTAAGGGGAACCAATGGACTTATGAGCTAAAAATCATATTTTGTGATACAAAGAGAGATCTGCGAAGCTTTTGGATAAGTTCACAATTTGAGACTTGGACCCTATTTTTTACTATCACAAATAATGTATTATAACAAGTGGGATATAATTAAATCTGATACCTAGCCTATTAGAAATGACTAATTGCCCCCAAATTGTGTTTTGCCTAATACTCTTGGACTTGTGATGATCCTTAATTCAATGTTGACTCAGAAGCATTATGAGTCAGCAGTTTTGCTAAAGAGCAACACATCCCTTCAGCTCTGAGGTTGACATTATTGATACAATTTAGTACAATGCAATGCGTGCTCCACGAACAACGTCATCATTGTCATCATCATCATCGTCACCCTAATCATCATATCAGGTAGAAACTTATTAGAAAACAAAATTCTCTGGATTTACATTAACCCCAATAAATCAGAATGTTCAAGGAATGTGTTTTTTTTTTTAAATTTTTTTTTAGGAATGTGTT
>NW_003852401.1:2210638-2213019 GCF_000181295.1 Otolemur garnettii
GCTTTCAAAACATAATTAATGCTGCAATTTGATAGCTGATATCATGAATAGAGGCTTTCAAGGAGGGAGTATGTTAGAGGACAGAACCTTTGGCATCTTACAGATGGAAGTTCCTACCCTGGGTCTGCCATTTGATAGTTTGTATGACCTTGGACTCATTACTTTAAACCCCCCTGAATCACAGTATCCTTCTGTAAAATAGAGGGAGTGTTTTATGTCTCCTAGAGTGATTGTGTGGATTAAACACGTGATATCTAAACATTCAGTTTAGATTGACTGTCTAGGTTCACAATTGCTGTCTTTATGTGATTATTTATAGCATTCCCTTTGACTATAAAAGTGCCCTGATTTGGATAACTAATTATATAGCCACACTAATTGAATAAGATAATATTTGTAATGTGTCAATGTCTGTAATGCACCATCTCTCACTGATAATCAGTAAATGGGAACCATTATTTGAAATATTGCATCTTGGAGCCATTTGTACACCCTCGCTAAACCGGAATTAGTTTCATTCCCAATACTCAGGACTATGTCCACTGGCGCCAGAGGGTTTGACAAGCCTGTGCTTCCCTGGGCTACCCTGTTAGCCTGAGTCACCTCTGACAACAATAACAGTAAAATACGGGGGCAAAACTCACTGGTCACTTCGGCAGAATTGTGTTTTGCTGACACCTAGGGAGAACTGGATCATTGGTGTAGTGTTAGCTTTTAGAAGAACATTTATAATACAGGGAGGAAGTGTATTACATTCTGAGTACTGAGTACACAGTGAATGCTCCATTCTCTACATCTCTGAACTCAAGGTGGACATTCTTATCCCCATCTTACAAATGAGAATCCCCAGATTCAGAGAGATTAAGAAACATTAAGGTCACGCATTTGCTAAGAAGAGAAGCCAGAAGCCACCCTTACATTTTTCTGTCTTTTAGGCACATGCCCTTTCTACAACGATGCTGTTAATGATGAGCACTTCTAGAGCCACATGAAATATAAGCAATACCAATAAGTTTAATATCATTCTTGGTTTCCCATCTCTGACAGGTGGAGTAGAGATGCTTTGAGAGAGGTTATTGCCAAAATTAACCTGCCACTCCTTTGATTTCCATGTTTCTTCTTCATAAGCCCATCAGCTTTTCATAGATCACTGAGCATCCCTGATATTAGTTGCTACAATCCTGCAGCCTCTGCTACACATCCGTGAATTAGGACTCTTAGGAAGCAGAAGGTCTGATTTGGGCCTGGCGTGGGAGTCATTAATGGATAGAATGAGAAGAGGGGAAAGGAGAAGGGCAGGAAAGACTGTCCAATGAATGGGACAGGAATGACTGTCAGGACACTCTCTGCTGAAATAGATGGGGACTTCTTGGGGAAAACTATTTCTTCCCCCCTTCTCCACCTGTTTTAGGTTAACTCTGACCTGCATTAGGTAGAGAAAGATAAATGTGAATTTTAAATTATATTTAATCTTCATTAAAGTAATTATCTCTCTTAATGAAAAATTTGCTGGGTTGTGGTTGTGCAATGGAGTATAAAATCCTAAGTGAATAAAATCAATTTCATTTTCAGGCTAGCTTTTCTGTCCATTAATAAACAAGACACAGAAAATATATTTGCTCAGAGTCATGCAGCCTGCTCATAGCTCACAAAAAGCCAATACCACTTACAAAAGCAGGGAAGTTGGCTCTCCATTTCTCAGCCTTCATTTTTCAACCTAAAGGAGAGGTTTCACTCTAAGGAAGCTCTGTGAGTTTCTACAGTGAGGCTGTCTTACTGGGCTCAGTGGTGAGACAACCGTGGGTGACATCTCACACCTCAGTGACTGCTCTAATGGAATGGTGTTTGTGTGGTGTGCTGTGTTTCATCTAAGTGCTCTGCTTTATTAATCACATAAGTATGAATTAGACTCTGGCATGTTTATGTTTCCTAATGTATGAAAATTGCTTATTTATTTCCATGCTGTTACAATGGAAAGGAGCAGACTGGTTTTAAATAGCAGTGTACTGTAGTGTGAAGCAATTAAGTGAGTTATGCATGCCCTTCAGGAGGAGGATAATTGGAAATCGGTGCCAGCTAGTCCTCATTGCTGCTGGTGGAAAAGAAAAGGACTTGCCATGGAGGAACAGAGACTTGTTCATATTTCAGTGCAAACATGGGAGTCCACACGACCTTAAGATTTAGCTTCCCTGATTTGCTTAGTTAAAATTTTTGGGAAAAAAGTACAAAAGATCTGAAAAGAACATCATCCGTGGGAAGGTAAGCATCGAGGGTACCAATGACAAACTTCACCTGTATTTCTTTTTCCTTTATACCAGGGGTTCTCAACCTTCCTAATACCACAGCCCTCTAATATAGTTCCTATGGGTCATGACTCACAG
>NW_003852401.1:2213586-2247415 GCF_000181295.1 Otolemur garnettii
CAAATTCTCTCCATTTTTCTTTTTTGATTTTTTATTAAGTCATAACTGTGTACATTAATGCATTTATGGGGTACAAATACTGATTTGATATACAACATGGAGTGCTTACATCTAACTGATTAACATTACTGTCTCCTTGCTTATTATTTCTTATGGCAAAAACATTCATATTCTTATTTTTAATAGATAGAAATGTATCATTGCATTATGCACATTAGGTTGGATCTCCCCAAAACCTCCCTCTTTCTAGTCTCCCTCCCTCCCCTCTCTTTCCTCTTCCCTCCTTCTTCATGGACTATAGTTATGTTTTACTATTCCTATGAATGTGTAGGTGATTATATACTGATTTCATAGTAGTATTGAATATATTGGATACTTTTTTCCCCATTCTTGAGATACTTTACTAAGAAGAATATTTTCCAGTTCCATTCAGGTTAACATAAAAGATGTGAGGTCTCCATCTTTTTTATGGCTGCATAGTATTCCATGGTGTACATATACTATAGTTTGTTAATTCATTCATGGATCAATGGGCTCTTGGGTTGCTTCTATGACTTTTAAATTATGAATTGGGTTGCAATAGACATTCTGGGGCAAATGTCTTTGTTGTAAAATGGTTTTTGATCATCTGGGTAAATACCTATTAGGGGGATTGCAAGATCAAAAAACCATTTTGCAGGACGTACAACAATCTGGGTAAATCCCTATTAAGGGGATTTTAGTTCCTTGAGTATTCTCCAAACTTCTTTTCAAAAAGGCCATATTCGCTTGCATTCCCACTACCAGTGTAGAAGTGTTCCCTTCTCTCCACATCCATATCAACATCTGTCATTTTGGGATTTTGTTATGTGGGCTAGTCTTACTGGAGTTAGGTAATAACTCAAAGTGGTTGTGATTTGCATTTCTCTGGTTCAGAGAAATTTTGTAGCTCATGAGGAGTGCACATCAAAATTTTGTAGTGCCCAGTTCTACAAGGAATATAAGAGATGGAGCAAAGTTTGAGGCTTAGATTTATGTGGGGGAAACTTGTACATCTTCCATGGTGTGCTCTAAAGCTCTGAGGGAAACACTTAAGAGTAATGAATGTGAATGCATCTAATGCTTCCTGGCACAGTATGCACTCAATACAAGTATACTCTGCAAATGCTTGGGAATTGTATGGAAATGTTTATTATTCCCATTAGTGCCTTGGACTGATGGTAGCAGAGGAAAGTGTTCTTAATGGGAGGATGTCCTCTCTAGGGTACTGATCTAGCAATAGTCAATAGCAATGTTTACTACACTTGCTGCTATAGGGCTTTAGAGAATTCTCAAATAGAAAAGACTGATATGAATTTCTTAATTACAAAACAATAGGCCACATTCCTTCTGAATTGCCTGCTAAAAGCGTGGTTTGTGGCTATCAAATTTCTGGATAGTCAAATAACTTTTGAAATCTGTTTTAGAGTGTGAAAACAGCACAGACATACACAAAGAATACTGTAGCAAACAATATTTACTCAGCCCCAAGTTGACTGTTTTATAGGTAACAATAATTTCAGATTATTTTTTAAGGAAATAAGTCACTACTGATAGACTGAAGCCGCCTGTATTTCTCTATCAATCATCATACCTCTCCTTCTTTCTTCTTATTCTCCACCCAGTCCCATCCTAAATTTTGTGAACATATATTATTTATATTATGCTTTTAAGTTAATATACAGAGGGTGCCAAAGTAGTGTAACATTTTAAAAAAGGAAAAAACCATATATTAAATTTGTACTACTCAAGTCACGTTAGACTTCTGCAATTATAAGAAGTGCTCACCATGACTTGTATTCATCTTTTGTTATCAGTACGTATGAGTATTATAATTTTGATAGTTTTTTTTTTTCTTAAAAATTGTATACATTTTTGGTACCTTCTGTATATATAATCACAAACAATAGATGGCATTAAGTTTTAAATATTTATGTAAATAGCAATGTATGTCAACTGCTTTTTCATAATCAATCCCTTATTAGTAACATTTAACTGTGTCAATACACACATCTCTAGTTCACTAATTCATTTTTGTATAGCATTTTATCTTCTGAATGTCATGTAGAAAGATAGCTTTAAATTTTTTATAATTTTTGTGATGTAAAATTGAATACTGATTTATAGTTTACATTATTAGGATTATGTAAATATTGCTCATAGCTGCCCCAGTAGATTCTCATTTCTCTTGTTTTGTATTCCTTGAATTTCTGGCCCTTTTCCTTTAATCTATGCTGGGCCTGTTGCTCTGCTTTCCTCCTAGACTTCTAGTAACTTTCACCATAAGAATTCCCTTTCCTTCTTTCTGGTTGACCTCTTTCTGGATCCTATTAAAGAAAAAAAATACTTGTCAATACTTATGATACTTGTCAATCACGGTGGAGAGGACTTTATTCAAGGGGGGGTCTATTAAAATGGTGTTATGTGGTAGAAGAAGAGAAATTGGGCTTAACTCTGAATACAATAGGGAAAAGTAGGAAATTATAGCCAATGATCAGAGTGGGGATCAGTGGATAGAAAATTACTAAGAAGCATCAGAGGAGTAAGGGAGGATTCTGACTAAACTGTCCTAAAAATATTCTTGCTGAAGGCAGGCCAGGGTGATCAGATAAAATCTGGGAGATGGTGGAAGATGAGGAATCTGTTTATATATAAAAAATGATTAAAGATAGAGGATAGCAGCTTCTGACCATCTGGATCTTAGCAAGATTTTTGTTAGACTTGGACAATATAGTTAATCCTCAATCCTCAACAAGTTGAGGCAGGAGGATCGCTTGAGCTCAGGCGTTCAAGGCTGTAGTGCACCATGATGGTGACTTTGAGTAGCCCCTGCTCATTCACAAGAACTTGACTAGAGTTTGGTCAAGGAGAGGATCTTTTTCAGTCCTGTATCTTTCTTTTCCTGTGAAAGATTGTCTTTTGTACATAGCACCACTCCCAGAATTTTGTTTTTATTCTCTGCATTGCCTGGCAAGAGCTTGAAACTTCATTTTCCAGAATTTATTTCCTCATATAATTTTGGGTTATGGTCTACCTAAGAGAAGAACTTGCATGGGATTTTTTACTGAATGCTTTTTCTGCGTCAATTGAGAGGGTCATATGATCTTTGTTTTTGCTTCTGTTGATATGGTGAATAATGTTTATAGACTTGCATATGTTAAACCAGCCTTGCTTCCCTGGGATGAAACCTACTTGATCAGGATGTATGCCTTTCTTGATGATAAGCTGTAATCTATTGACTAGAATTTTGTTGAGAAGTTTTGCATCTATATTCATTAGTGAAATTGGTCTGAAATTCTCCTTTTTAGTTGAGTCTTTTCCTGGTTTGGGTATCAGGGTGATGTTTGCTTCATAGAACACGTTGGGAAGATTCCTTCCTCCTCAATTTATTGGAATAATTTCTGCAATATGGGAATAAGCTCTTCTTTGAAGATTTGATAGAATTCTGGTGTGCAGCCATCCGGACCAGGGCTTTTTTTTATTGCAAGATTTTTTATTGTTTCTTTGATCTCAGTGCTTGAAATTGGCCTGTTTAGGAGATCTAGTTCTTCCTGGTTAAGACTAGGGAGAAGGTATGATTCCAAATATTGATCCATTTCCTTCACATTGTCAAATTTGGGGGCGTAGAGTTTCTGATAGTATTCAGAGATGATCTCTTGTATCTCTGTGGCATCTGTTGTTATTTTCCCTTTATCATTTCTGACTGAGGTTACTAGAGATTTTACTTTTCTATTTCTAGTTAGTTTGGCCAAAGGTTTATCTATTTTATTTATTTTTTCAAAAAACCAACTCCTTATTTCATTTATTTTCTGAATGATTCTTTTGTTTTTAATTTCATTAATCTCTGATTTAATTTTGGATATTTCTTTTTAGGCTTAGATTGTTCTTCTTTTTCCAGTTCCCTAAAATGGCCTGTGAGTTTGTTGATATACTCTCTTTCTCTTTTTTGGATATAGGCATCTAAGGTGATAAATTTTTCTCTCAGAACTGCTTTTGCAGTATCCCACAGGTTTTGGTAGCCGTGTCTTCATTGTTGTTATGCTTTAGGAAGTTAATGATTTCCTCTTTTATTTCTTCCTGCACCCAACTGTCATTCAGCATAAGGTTGTTTAATTTCCATGCCTTCGTGTGGGGTTCAATGTTTTTGTTGGAGTTGACTTCCACCTTTACTGCCTTATGGTCTGAGAAGATACAAGGTAAAATTTCAGTTCTTTTGATTCTGTTGAGGTTTCTTTTGTGTCCTAGGATATGATCAACTTTGGAGAATGTTCCATCAGGTGATGAGAAGAATGCATATTCTTTATGTTTGGTATAGAGTGTTCTATATACCTCTATCAGACACAGTTGTTCTAGGGTCTCATTTAAGACCCTTATATCTTTGTTTAGTTTCTGTTTAGAGGATCTGTCTAGCTCTGTAAGAGGAGTGTTAAAGTCCCCTGTTATTATGGTGTTATAGGATATCAGATTGCTCAGACTAAGTAAGGTCTGTTTCAAGAATCTGGGAGCATTTAAGTTGGGTGCATCAATACTTAGAATTGAAATATCTTCTTATTGTATTTTTTCCCTTGACCAATTTGAAGTGACCATCTTTGTGTTTTTCGACTTTAGTTACTTTAAACACACATGTATCTGAAAATAAGATTGCAACCCCTCTTTTCTTCTGGATTCTATTTGTCTGAAAAATTGTCTTCCAATCCTTAACTCTGAGTTTTAAGTTGTCTTTTGAGGCTAGGTGGATGACTTGTGTTTTTTAATCCAGTCAGTCAATCTGTGCCTCTTCAGTGGAGAATTCAAGACATTAACATTTACTGAGGTAATTGATAAGTGTGGTAGCGTTTTATTCATCTTATTTTGTGAAAGTCCATTGTGTAGTTTTGTCTTTTGTGTCATTGTGGAAGCTAGGTTCTGTCCTTTAATTTCTGCATGCTTACTTTGCTGGTGGTTCATTGTGATGATGGTCAGTGTGTAGAACAGGTTGAAGTATTTCCTGTAGAGCTAGTCTTGTTGTGGCAAATTTCCTCAATGTTTGCATATCAGTAAAAGATTTGATTACTCTGTCAATTTTAAAGCTTAGCTTAGCAGGATATAGAATTCTGGGCTGGAAATTGTTCTGTTTAAGTAGGTTAAAGGTAAATGACCATTGTCTTCTAGCTTGAAAAGTTTCATTAGAAAAATCTGTGGTCACCCTGATGGAGCTGTAGGTCAATTGGTGCTTACTCCTGGCAGCTTGCAAAATCTTTTCTTTTGTCTTGACTTTGGACAGGTCCATCACAATGTGTCTTGGAGAAGCTCTGTTTTAGTTGAGGTAAACTGGGGTCTAATATCCCTCTGAAAGGAGTGTGTCAGAATCTCTGGTGATATTTGGGAAATTTTCATTTATAATATTCTTCTATTCCTCTGGGGCATTTTCTTCCCCTTCTGGGATACCTATAACTTGTATGTTTGAATGCTTCATAAGGTCCCATAATTCTGTCAGTGAATGTTCTGCTTTCTCTTTCTTCTTTTCTGCCTCTTTAACTGAGATAACTCAAGAGCTTTGTCCTCTACCTCTGAGATTCTTTCTTCAGTGTGGTCTAATCTGTTGTTGATACTTTCTATTGCATCTTTAAGTCCCCTAATTGACTGCTTCAATTCCTTCAGTCCTGCTGTATCCTTTCTATATTCTTCATATCATTCATCACTTATTTGATTCTGTTTTTGGATTTCCTTTTGGTTATTTTCCACTTTATCAGCAATTTCCTTCATTGTTTCCTTCTTCTCCTTCATCGTTTTCATCACCTGTATTTTAAATTCCCCTTCTGTCATTTCTAATATTTCTCCATAGGTGGAATCCTGTGCAGTAGCTACCTTATGGTCTCTTGGGGTGGAGGAGGTTGCTTTGGGCTGGTTTTTCATGTTTCCAGGACTTTTCTGTTGATTCTTCCTCATAACTGTTTTCTTTAATCTGTTTCCTTGGTTTAATTTTTCTTTCACTTCCTCTTGCTCTTTAAGTTACTGTGCCTCTGTTCTAAGGTTTTGATGAGTCCTTTTGGTACAGGACCTGAAGCATGAGAAGATTGAAGAACAAGATGGGAGAAAAGATTAAAAAAGAAAAGAAAAGAAAAAAGAGAAAGGAGAGAGGGTGAGTAAAAGGGAATATTGACAGAAAGAAGAGAGGCATGGAAAGAGGAAGACAGGAGTAATATAGGTATACAACAAGGTACTTGAGCCAACCTTAAAAACCCCCAACCTCTGGGGGTGCTGGGTGGGTCAGAAGCTCTTTGCCAGACTGTTCAGACACAGTACTCCACCTCCACCAAGTAGAGAGGAAAGACAACAATACTATAAATCAAACCAAAACAGACAAACAGAAAACCGTATGGGATAAAATTGGGGGAAAAAAACAAGTAATAGAGGCAGGAACATAGCAAAAATGAAATTCTAATTATTAAAAAAGGCAACAATGGGAAATTATATTTAAACTAGAAAAATGAAGGAAGAAAAGAAAGGTTAAAAAAAGAAAAATCTGGAGGGAAAATGTTGAAATAAAACAAACAAAGAAAACAACAACAAAACAAAACCCCCAAACACCAAAATAAAAAACAAAAACAAAGCAGTATATGAATCTTGCTGAATGTTGTCTGGGCAACAAGTGATCTTCTGGGGTATGAAATGTTAATCACAATGCTAGTACAGCTGTACAAAATGGAGACTGCAGGCCTCTGCTGATTTCTCAAACCCTGCAGGGTTGAGAGCCTAAATCTCTTCTCAGCCTGCTTAAAAGACACTTTAAACTGTTAGCCTTGGTTAAGCAGAAGATTTCCCAGGAAAGTACTTGGAGGTCACTGGAATCACTCCTATTACATTATTTAATTGATAATTGGACATATTTCACACTCTTGGTATTCTGTATTTATGATATATTTAGCAAATGTTTAGAATGATTTCTAATTTTTTTTATGATTTTTCTTGTGTTTGACAATGTAGATAAGTTTACTGTTGGAAGTAATGGCATGTTTTATTCTTTTTATTGCTTTTAGTATCTTTTATTTATTTATTTTTATTTGTTTTATTTTATTGTCTGACAACCATCAGAGCTGTCATTGTACAATGTCTGACACTTAAGAGTGCAAGCTTACCACTGTGAGCTTCTGTTGGTAGCACTGTGCAAACAACTTGGTAAAATTTCATGACCTTCATATATCAGTGACTCACAACTGTGTTTATGTTGATATGTGGTGGTGTCTTGCTGAGTGGTGTTCATTATTGTCATTGTATGTTTTTGTGTGCTTTCTGATGACAGAACTGATGGTCATTCCAGAAAAGGAGTTCCAAAATTGCTTTTAAGGGTGGACTAGGTACTGGCATCAGTGCATAGCTTCCCAAGGCAAGTACTTCTAAGTTTGATCATAGTGATATTCAGCAATGAGGTATGCAACACTTTTTCTAAGATAACCTTGTAAACTTGATAAGACTTCATAGGATTTTTTGTAGTATTATTATTGCTAACTATATTTTATATATTACATATGGCTCTTCATGTGGTCCTAATATATTTTTATCTTTTTTCTCCTTTGATTAGCCTTCACAGAAATTTGTACATTTTGTTAGTCTTCACAGAATAAAAAACACATGCTTTTAAAAGATAATTTTTATTTTTCTGAATGTTTGCATTTTTATTTATTGTTTTTTTCTCTAAATTCACATTACCTTTTTTAAATATTATAATTTAATTTTTAATTGACAAAAAATTGTATATATATTGACATCAGCAAGATGGCTGATTATGAGGTCTTAACAGTTGCCCCTTCCACAAAGACAGCCAAAACAAAGAATAAACAAATACATTTTGGTAAAAATAACTAATGTACAGAGTCAGAGTACACCAAAGGAGTAATAAAAACCTTGGTGAGCACAGAAACTCAGTAAAGCCACACAGAGCTAGAAGAAGACATGATGACTGTACTACTCCAGCTCCCAGCTGGGATCAGCCGAGAACCAGGAAGAACTCTCTACTGCATAAAGGTAGTCAAAAGGATCTCAGCAGCTTCCAACAAGCACCTTGTATGCCTACTGTCCTCACTACTGAGAGCCCCTGAAATCCTCACAAGCACTAAGACAAAGGAGATACCTGGAGTCTACACAGCTGTGTCTCCCCAGTCCTGGGAGCTAACACTGTGCCCTCCCTCTGTGGCCTACATGGCTATATCTTAGAAGTGGAACTAATGTGAGAATTAATTACTTCCCAAGGGTGAGTAGCCCCCATCTCTTCTTGATTCCTAAGTCTAAAGAAGTGGAACTAATGTGAGAATTAGTTACTTCCCAAGGGTGAGTAGCCCAATCTCTTCTTGATTCCTAAGTCTAAGCTGCTGCTGAACCACACTAGCCTAGTTGTTCACCATCCCCAAGTTGAGCTTGAAGAAGCTGTTATAGCCCTCCCATTGGGACCAAGCAGCAGTGGAACTGCCTCCTCCCACCTCTTGGGGAGGATCTGAAGCTTTTCTCTGTACTTTGGCAGAACAGTTCCAACTACCTCTCTCAGCCAGGGCTGTACCCTGCCTGCGGTCCTTGAGCTGAAACTGCCTCCTGAGGAAACAGTGCTTTGCTAGAGCCCTGCATCCCAAGGAAATGGTGGCTGGGCCACCTAGAACAGTCACCCCCCCAGGCCTGAGTTGAAGCAGCCCTTTGTTCACTTGGAAATTGGTGACTTGGCCAAGATGGACAGCTGTGCATCTGAAGGCTGAGCTGACATAGTACCCCAAGTCCCGGAGAAACAAACAGAGGAATGGTTGAGCTGAGAAATGCTACCCTGTAGGCCAAACAAGTATAGTACTCTGCTTCCCTGGAGCTGGACAATTCCCCTAGAGTCTGAGTTGCTGAGATACCACTCTCCCCTGGGAGTAGAGTCGTCACTGTATTGCTCTCTGCTCCCCAGGGCCCTAACATAAGCTATGCTCAGCCATTCTGGAGTACCTTCTATCACTGTTTCTGGCCTCATAGAGTCTGGGATACTATAACCCCACCATCCCAGGCTCCAGAACCAGTACTACATGGTGCCTTATCCCAGGGACTAAAGTTTCCACTGAACTACTTTAAATTGAACATGAACTTTATGGATACCATGTATTTAGAAAACCTTAAACTTTACCAAAAACTCATAGAATTGATAAATGAATTTAGTAAATTTGTAGGATACAAAATTAGCACGGAAAAATTTCTAGCATTTTTACATACCAACAATGACCTAGGGGGAAAGAAAAGTAAGAAAGCATTCCATTTGTAATAGTTACAAAAGAAAAATACCTAGAAATAAACTTAACCAAGGAGATAAAAGTTCTCTGTAAGGAGAACTGTAAAACAATGATGTAAGAAATTAAAAGTGGCATAAAAAATGCAAAGACATTACATGTTTATGTATTAGAAATTTAATATTGCAAAAATGACAATACTACAAAAAGTGATCTACAGATTAAATGCAATCTCTATCAAAATATTAATGGCATTCTTCATAGAAGTAGAAAAGAAATTTTAGAATTCATATAAAACTACAGAAGACCCTAAATAGCCAAAAGCAATTCAGAGCCAAAAGAAGAAAGCTGAAGGTATCATACTATCAGAAATTAAAATATACTACAAAGATATAGTAACCAAAACAGCATGGCACTAACATAAAAATAGACATATAAACCAATGGAATAGAATAGAAAACTCAGAAATAAATCCACATATTTATAGCCAACTCATTTTTGACCAAGGGACCCAGAACATTCAGTGGCAAAAGGATAATCTCTTCAATGAATGGTGTTGGAAAAACTGAACATCTATGTACAGAAAAATGCAACTAGATCCCAGTCTCTCACCATATACAACAATCAGATAAAAATGTATTAAAGACTTAAATGTACCTGCAACTATGAAATTACTAGATGAAATCTTTGGGGAAATGCTTCAGGGGATTGGTCCAGGCAAAGACTTTTTGAATAGGACTTCAAAATCATAGGCAATGAAAACAAAATTAGACAAATGAGATTACATCAGTCTAAAATGCTTCTGCATAGAAAGGCAATAATCAACAGACTGAAGAGTAAAATGGCAGAATAGTAGAAAATATTTGCAAATTTTGAGAAAAGATTAGTAACCAGAGTATATAAGGAACTCAACTGAATAGCAGAAAAACCCCACAAATAATCGTATTAAAAACAGATCTGAATAGATGTTTCTCAAAAGAAGACATATAAATGGCCAGCAGTCATATGAAAAAAAAGCTCAACACTACTAATCATCAGGGAAATGCAAATCAAAATCAGAGTAAAATATTATTTCACCCCGGTTCAAATGACTATTATCAAAAGAACAAAAAAACAACAGAAGCTATTAAGGATATGGAGAAAAGAGAATCCTAGTACACCACTGTAGAGAATATAAATTAGGAGGTCCACTGTGGAAAACAGTAAGTACATTCTTCGAAATACTAAAAAATGGAACTACTGTATGATCCAGCAATCCCTCTGTTGGATAGAAATCCAAAAGAAAGAAAATTAGCCTATCAAAGAGATATCTGTGTCCCAAGCAGCACTATTCATAGTACCCAAGATACGGTATCAGCTGAAGTGTCCATCGATGATGAATGGATAAAGAAAATGTGGTATATATACACAATAGAATATGTACACTACTCAACTATAAAAATGAATGAAATTATGTCATTTGTAACAGTATAGATGGAAGTGGAGCTCATCGTGTTGAGTGAAATAAGCCAGACACAGACAGACATAACTGTCCTATTCATGTACTTACTGATACACAAGAGCTAAAACAGTTTATGTCATAGAGATAGAGAGCAGAATCATAGTTACCAGAGGCTGAGAAGGGTGGAAGGAGGGTAAAAAAGATTGGTCAATGGGTGTAAAAATTTGATCAAAGGAATAAATTCTAGTGTTCAATAAGTAGAGCGATTTATTGTTAAGAGTAATTTATTGTATATTTCAAAATAGGTAGAAGAGCTGAAATGTTCCCAACATAAAGAAATGATAAAAGTTTGAGGTAATGTATATTCTAATTATCCTGATTTAATTGTTATAGATTTTATGCATAAAAATACCACATGTACCCCATAAATATATATATACTTATGCATCAATAAAAATGTATTTGTGGTGTATAACATGATGTTTTGAAATATGTGTACATTGTGATTTGCTAAATTTAGCTAATTGATATGCATATTACCTCAAACACATCTTTTATTTATGGTGCAAACACTTACAATTTACTTTTTATGTTGTTTTTTTATTTTTACTTTATTTTATTTTTTATTTGTTTGAGACAGTCTCACTGTCTCCCTGGGTAGAGTACCATGACATGATAGTGTACAGCAACCATAAATTCTTGGGCTTGAGCACTTCTTTTGCTTCAGCCTTCCCAAATAGCTGGGGCTACAGATGTGCACCACTACGCCTGGGTAGTTTGTTCTGATTTTAGTAGAGACGGGAGTCACTCTTTCTCAGGCCAGTGTCAAACTCCTGAGCTCAAGCAATCCATCTGCGTCAGCCTCCCAGAGTGCTAGGATTACAAGCGTAAGCCACAGCACTGGTGTTTTTTGTTTTTACATTTGCTGAGCTCTTTACTAGTTTTATTTTAGATTAAATGAGGGTACATTTGTTAGGTAAAGTTCAAGTTGCAGTTGAGCCCTTCACCCAGGGGGTGTGCTGTATATCTTTACACTGTGCACATTAGGTGAGAGCTTACCAAGCCCCCTCCTCTCTTTTCCCCTTTTCTCCCTCCCCTCTATTTTGTGTTTTCCTCTTGTGTGGGCGTGTAGTTGTTTATCTATTGGTTTCATATTAGTATTGAGTACTGAAATCTACACTCTTAGCAATTTTCAAGTATATAACACCTTGTTGCTAAGTATAGTCACCATGATGCACATTAGATCTCTCAACCAACACCTCCCAATCCTGTCCCATCCATCCCTAATAACTACCATTCTGCTCTCTGTTCTGGTGAGTTAGGCTTTTCAGACTCTATGTACAAGTGAGATCACTCAGAATTTGTCTTTCTGTGCCTGGCTTAAGTGCTAAACATAATGTCCTTCAGGTTCACATTTGTTGCTGCAAATGAATTTCCTTCTTTTTAAAGGCTGAACACTATTCCATTGTATATGTATACCACATTTTTTTTATTAGTTCATCTGTTGTTGGACACAGGTTGATTCCACATTTTGGGATTATTAATAATGATGCAAGGAACATGGAACTATGAAAATCTCTTTGATTTAGTGATTTCATTTCTTTTGGGTATGTAATTTCTGAGAAACCTCCATACTGTTTTCCAGAATAGCTATACCCATTAACATTCCCAGCAATAGTGTATAAGAATTTCCTTTTCTCCAAAGTCTTACCAACACTTAACTTTTGACTCTTTGAAATAGCTATTCTAACAAGGGTGAGGTGATATTGTGGTTTTAATTTGCTTCCCCCCTGAAGATAAGTGATGTTGAGCAGGCCTCATGGCCCTTTGTGTGTCTTCTCTTGAGAAATGTCTGTTAAGGTCTGTTGCCCGTTTTAAAATCAGGTTGTTTTCTTTCTATTGAATTGCTTGAATTCTTTATGTATTCTGGATATTTACCCTTTGTCAGAAGTATAGTTTCCAAGTATATTTTTCCATTCCATAGGTTATCTCGTCACTCTGTTCATTGTTTCCTTTGCTGTAGAGAAAATTACTTTTTAATCTTTTGTTTTTGGTACTTGGCTTGAATGCTACATTGATTTATTTTCAATAGATTAAAAAAAGAAAATATTGAGTATTATGTATTTTATTAAAGAATTGCTTTGGCTGTATTGTGAAATTTTCAAATATGGTACTTTCCTTTTTTAACTAATTTCAAAATATTTAAAAATTTTTCTCATAATATCATATTTAACTCCTGAAATAGAGTATAATTTTAAATATCTAAAAGTTTATTTTAACTTTTCTAAAAGTATTTTATTGAGTGTCATTTATATTTATAAACATTATTAAAGTATTTTGGTTGAGATGTGACATATTTTCATAAATGGTCTGTAAATACATTAGTTAGAATAAGCTCAGTTATGTATCTGGCACCCTTCTTGGGTGAAGGCCTCATCTATAACCTGGACTTTATGTAACAAATGCAAACAATATAACCTAATCATCAGTACCATCATATTAATTTAAAATAAAAATATTCAACTATTAGTTTTTGGTAGGTATATTTTTAATCTCTCCCACTATATTTGTGTCTTTAATAATTTCTTCTATCAATTCTTTCATTTTATGCTTTTTACTGGGTGGATGTAAAGTTTGTGTGCAACACATGACCTTTACATCCACCCTATACATTTAAGAAATATATTAATATTCTTTTATTTACTTATTTTTATTTTTGTGTGTATAGACACGGTCTCTCTCTATTGCTCAGGCAGCTCTCAAACTTCTGGGCCCTATTAATCCTCCCTTCTCAGCCTCCAAAAATGTTAGGATTACAAGCATGAGCCCCGATGCCTGGCTAATTTTTCTTTTTTTCTTTTTTAATAGAAACAAGGTCTTGCTATGTTGCCCAGTCTGGTCACTGCACATTTGTTATTGATATTTTGTTACTAGGCCACTCACGTGACTCTTGATCTCAAAGTGTTTTACCTGTAATTTTGTTTACCTAACAATAATATTGCTCTACCAGTTTATTTTTATATTTATTAATATTTATAAGTAGTTTTAATGGGATAAAATGCATGTAGAATAAACTCACATATTGATGATTGTATAATATGACATATGTCTAGATTTCTGAGGCCATTATTTCAGTCAGGAAAGTAAACATATTAATCATTCCCTTAAATTTCCTTTGGCTCTCCCTTCAGGCCCCAGGCAACTACTGATCTTCTATTATCATATTAGATTATAATAGATAATAAAGTATTATAATAGAGTACATTTTTTAGAATTTATGTAAATTTAAATTTTATATAAACATTTTTAAGAAGGATTTTATACAAATTTTATCATACATCATACACCCTATTTTGAGTAGCTTCCTTCACACAATATAATTATTTTGAGATTCTTACTGTAGCGTATAGATTGGTCTTGCTTTTCTATCTAGCTGTAAATCTCTATCTGAAAAGGGGTGTTTAGACTATTACATTTAATGTAAATATTACAATGGTTGAGTTTAAATCTACCACCTGGATATTTGTTTTCTCTTTGCCTCACCTATTCTTTTTTCTTTTTCACTGCCTTCTTTGGATTAATTGGATATCATTTTTGATTTCAGCTTATCTAGCTTCTTGGTTTATTAGCTATAATTTTTTATTCTCTCACTGTATTAATTGTTTTAGGGTACATAGTATACATCTTAAAATTTGTGCATTCTGGGCAGTGCCTGAGGCTCAGTGATTAGGGCACTGGCCCCACATACCAAGGGTAATGGGTTCAAACCTGGCCCAGGCCAAACTGCAACAACAACAAAAATAACTGGGCATTATGGCAGGCACCTGTAGTCCCAGCTACTTGGATGGCTGAGGCAAGAGAATTGCCTAAGCCCAAGAGCTGGAGGTTGCTGTGAGCTATGATACCATGGTACTCTACCAAGGGCGACAAAGTGAGACTCTGTCTCTAAAAAAACAAAACAAAAAGAAAATTTGCACAGTCTAGCTCAAGGTAATATTATACCATTAATGTATAGTATAAATATTGAACACTTATTTCTCTTAAATTAATAAAATAGCAATATTAAAAGCAAGATTTTGAAAGGTCTAATTTTCAATCTGTCTATTCTTGATTAACATTTGCCTTTTTCAGTACATAAATTTTATAAATTTTCTTTATTTTTTCCTTTATTTATTTGAAGACCTAAACATAATTTACATTGATGCTATTCGGAGGTTTTTCCAGAATTTCGTTTTTATTGTGGCTGAATGTATCTTCCTGTTAAGTGTGTGGTTGTCTTTCTTTATGGACTTCTATTCTTCTTTACTCTAACTTCACACCCTGCACTTACCTAGCATGTGGGTGTTTGTATCAACTCGATTACCCAGGTGATGTATTGATAGCTTCTACTCTGTTTTGATTTTGGTCTTAAGGAAAATGTAGTCCCTGGACCAGAAAGAAGCTTGGCTCTGTTGCTTTTTGCACCTGCTTCCTGGGTGTGTTGTTTTTATTTTTGGTACAATGGTTTTTCAACCACCTTTACTCATGGAAGCACTTGGAACTTCCATCAGCCTCTTCTTCATGGGGTGAACCTGCTTGGTGCTGAATTTAATCAGTGGCTCTCTCTCTCCTTCCTGTAATGAAAGTGTTCTGTTCCCTGTCACTCTGCAGGAATCAAGTGTGTAGTTCTGTCGGCCTGCGGACCTGAAGCCTTGCAGGTCCTTCGCTTCCCTGCTCATCAATGTGAGTTTCTATTCCATTTCTGGTGCAATGGATTATATGACTTTGTGGGGGAGGGGCAAAGCATGTCTTTAATTTTAAATATTTTATTTTTCATTTTTATCTTAGTGTGGTATAAGAAACTTAAAATGTGAATTCACAGAATCATATTTATCTGAAATCTCCTCTCTCCTTTCCCCAAGACACTGATAATAAATTGTTTTATTTTCACTACACAGAAGGAGAAGACCTGAAAAGATAAGCCACCAAAAAGTGGGTGAAATACTTTTTACTTTGTCCTAAAGATTCCTTTTGTGATTCCGATATGCTTAGTCCTTTTTTCGACTCCATGTAAATTTGCCTTTTGGTATAAGAATCTGAGAAGCAGAAAATCACTTGTAGGCCTGGGATGACCTACATTACAAGATGGTAGGTTTTCTTTCTTTCTTTCTTTCTTTCTTTTTTTTTTGCAGTTTTTGGCCAGGGCGGGGTTTGAACCCACCACCTCTGGTATATGGGGCTGGTGCCCTACTCCTTTGAGCCATAGGCACTGCCCTGGTTAGTACGTTTTTTTTTAATAGTTATATTTTAACTTTAAAATTGAATTGACCTGGAAAAATAATAAAATTACTGACACCTGCCATTGTCCTTGGAAGGCAAACTGTTCAGTAGAGTAACAAACAAATCCACATCTTCCTGGCATGGCAGAGAGAGAGTTTAGTCCTCTTTTCAGTATTAGCACTTTACATCTTATGATTCTTGCTGCCATTCTCTGCTTTTCTCTACCAATTGGGGCTCTCACAATTATGGAAAATTTTCTTTTTAATTTAGGGAGAAACAGTTTATTGTCTGCTTCCATCATATGAAGTGTTGTAATGTGTCCCCCTTTTCTCAGATAATCTGGAGATGGAGAGAATGAAATACCTCATTATTATTATTATTATTTTCCAGCAAATTGTTACATTCTCATTAAGGGTCCACAAACATGACGACACATGCACTGGGCCACCTGCCTCTGTTGGTGGGACACAAATTCCTTCTAGAGATGACATTGTAATCAGTACAAGGCATTTGAAATTATGAGATATTCTTGACCAGACTTATTTTGGAAAGGAGTTTGCTTGCATCAGTAGGATTTATGCCCTGATATTTAAATTTCTAATAATGTAAGGAAAAAGCGTTGATGAAAGTGAACAATAAAATCTTCATTACAGCATACAATAATTTAGCAATGACTAATAAGTGATTTTCTAAGATGACCTAGCTATTTGGCTATTCTCTTTTTTGAATAATTCCAAGATTCTGGAGCCAGACTATGTAAACTCAAATGGCTCTTTTATTCATTAACTGTGGGGCTTGAGCAACTTACTTCACTTCTCTGCGTCTCACATTTTTTACCTTTAAAATGGGGTTTGAGGTAGCAACTACTTCCTAAGGATGTGGGATGTTTTTAGCAAATGAGTATGTGCAAAATAGGTTTTAATAATACCTAGAGCATAGTTAATACTTAGTAAATGATAAAAAAAGTTTGTTATCATCTATATGTCTGAGGTTTTATCCCAGCCACTGAGGAGACATTGGTGATCATCATAGAGGAGTTCTCTACTATCGAGAGTTTTCATCCTAGTGGGAAGAAAACAAAGTAAATGAGTCAACAAATCATTAAGGTAATTGTAAGTACTAATGAGTGCCATGAAGAAAATAAAATAAAGTTCATAATACCTGACATAAGAATTGAAATTGCTAATTGAACATTTATTTTGTAGTTGAGCAAAATATATAAGCCCTGTGAAAGATAGGATCATATATTCTTTGAACAGTACTCATTTGACCTGGGACCATATGAAAAGCATGGATAATGGTGCGGAAGTTGAACCAATTCTGTGCATGTCAGACACTTACAGTGGAGGATTGTGGTTTCATGTTGGGTCAAAATTTTTCTAATGCCATGGGCCACTTTCCCTACTAGGATTGCTCCTTAGCATACTGAATCTGATCCTTCTTAGTTTAATAGTCTGCATGGAAATGGGAGCTCTTGCTCCCAAATTCACTATTGCCATGGGCTGTAGTCTAGATGAGGGCCCAATCAATCTAATTTGTTTATGTGATGCTTTCTCTTATAAGAAACTTGACTCCAGTAGATACATGTCATGACTGATTAGTCCACCTACAGAAGTAGTAGAAATAAATTTCTTCAGAAATCTAGTAAGTGTGTAAAAATCTCTATCAAAAAAGTGATGGGGCAATTGATTTTGCCTATTGTGCATTATGTGAGACTCATTAGGTTTCATTAGACTCAAAAGAGCCAAAATGATAATACTTCTGAATCTACAGGTTTTTTTTTTTTTTTTTTGCCAGAGAGACACACAATAGCAACAACATTTTATATCAGAACAGCACTAAGTAGCCAGAATAGTTGCTGCAGCTACAGGCTATCATACAGCAAAGGGTGAGAGAGGCCAACAGCAGGCTTCTTACCATCTTCCTCTTTCTGCAGGGCCATATCAGATGCTGTTTCCCTTTCAGATTAGAAACAAGTAAAGTGTGCACAGAACACATCCCGACCAGAAAGCTCAAGATGGAGTCTCAAACTCGTGTTTTAGGGGCTCTTGTCCCCTGCTGGCCATGTAGACAGTTTCTTGCTATGTGAACAGATTCAATGTCAGAGTCCTCTGGGGGTTGCACTGAAACTAGGTGCAAGCTGTCAATCTTTCTGATGGGTGGGGACAAACTTCCCTCAAACGACCTTAGTAACAACTGATTTTCGTGCCTTGACCCGGTGTCAGCGTCATGCAGGTAAATCTCTGACTTCAGAAAACCAGCTCAAGCCAATTCCAGGCCTGCTGGAATTAACCCTCTTAGCACACCTGTTTTAATGATGAATTAAATTTAATCCCCTTGAGGTTTCCACAGTTTCCTCTGTATTTGGTATTAAAATAGTTACTACAGATTTTGAGTATGGGTATTACATAGAATATTGATATAGCTCTTCTCTGGGGAATGTGGATAGTAGAAATGCAGAGTGGTGGGTTTGAAATAATCTCTAATAACTTCTCAGACAGAGTATTAAGAGATTTGGGAAGACTTAAAAAGAAAAGCACTGATCACTTGGTATTATGGAGGTTTCATTAGAGCAAGTCACACCACAGGAGCTAATTTTATTTTCTGATGTCTAAGTAATACAATTTTAAAAAATTTATAATTGCAAAGAATTTGACAGAAAATTTTGTGCTATTTTTGTGGACTGGATGGAGAAATAGGATACCAGTAGCACTTATGTCTAGTGGAAATATTATGCCCCAATATTGTTCTTGTTAATGAATTGCTACTAACTTGGGATGAGCTGTAAAAGGCATGCCACAAGGCACGAATCTGGAAAAGATAGCCAGTATTCTCCAAAGATGCAAAGAGATGGTGATAAACTGTACAGCTGTGCCCAAATGGTGACACTGGATTTAATCAGTGCCATCTCTCATTCAATGGTAGCTAATGCTCATCAAATACTTACTAGGTGCTAGACACTCTGTTAGGCCTTTCCAAGTGTCAACTCTGTGTCCTCACAACTTGATGAGGCAAGTTCTTGTTGCTTCCAGCACAGAGATGTGCTTACAAAGGTTGGGGAGTTTAAATAAATTGCTCAAGGTGTCACAGCTTGTAAGTGGGGAAGGTAGGTTTCAAACTCAGGCAATTTGACTTTAAATCTCATGTCTCAGTTAGAGCCCAGGGAAAGATTAGGGAAACCTGAAGGATAATCTTAGCAAAATATTTTAAATATACACCATGCTCAATGTAAGCGCTATGAAATAGCTTTCATAGCTACTGGAAAGCAGGGGCTATTAGTTTCCCTCGTTTTTCCCTCTATTCCTTCAACATTGTTTAAGGAGTAGGTAATAAAGTCTAGTTCTGATAATGTTATTCCTTTACCAAAAATCTATTGATAGCTCCCTACTACTCACCTAAATTCTCTTGCTTGGCTAACATGACTAGCCTCACCTCCTGCTATCCTCTCCACTGCAGGCCAGCTCTGTTTACACAAACTTGTGCTTAATGTCTATTTCCTGTGCAAATTAAACTATTGAAACCTTGCTCTTCGAAGGCCCACATGAAATGCTACCTTCTCCAGGGGTAGCTGAAAGGCCAAGAGAATTACATAACAAGAGTGAAATGTATTGTTGTGATCATTATGTATTAATTACTCATGTGCCGAAGGATACCACACGCTGGGTTTTCAGTTCAGCCACCCACTGAGTCTCAGTCCTGCTTTCTCTTGAGAGAAATTGAACTCTCCTAGCTGGCCTTTTGTACAAAACTAGATAAAGCATGAACATAGTCTGTCTCAGGCTGTTGCAAGAAAGCCACCCACGAATAGCTATTTGTGCTGTGATAAAGCTTCCCTGGAGTAGGAGAGCCATGGGGTGGGGCACAGCCGCGGAATGCTAAGTCATACGTTGTCCATAACCTATTCTCGGAGACTCTCCTCAGCATTTCCTCTAAGATATTTCTTTATCTTCCCCTACTTTGCCTGTCCACATAACTTATTTTTGTCCTCTGCTTCTGATTCACTTCAAAACATGTGATGGTTATTAAAGAAACAATATACTTAAACTTTAAAAGAATTATAGGAAGTCCAGAGTCCCCAAAGCAGGTGGGCCAATTTTGAGTCATCACATTCAGGAAGATCCCAAATTTGGCCTCACATCAGGGATTTATAGCCCTTCCAGGTTAGACACAGTTTATCTATCAAGGGTCACTTCTATTCATCATAATCAATGTCACATAATCACATAGTTGACACATATCATCTTTATTATTTCCAAATGAGCTAAAGGCCAGCCCCTTCCACAGAAGGGAAAGGAGTTTTATTAACCCTTTGCCCAAATGTAGGAACACAGTGAATGTTATAACTGCTTTTATCTCTTTGGGTTGGTGCTAAGAAGTTTGGAGCATTGTGAATAGAAGGCAAGAGGTTCACCTAGCATTGATTTGCTCAGATGATTTGGGATTAATGTGGTTATCACTTAGACTTTGGGGGCTGGCATAAATGCAGTGGCATCATGATTGAGTTTGGATGTTTTTCCCCTCCAAAGCTCATGTTGAAATTTAATCTCCAGTGCTGGAGGTGGGGCATTGGGGGGTGTTTGGGTCATGTGGATGGCCTAATGCCTATTTCACATGGTAGAAAGGTCTCCCTCTATTAGTTCACTGGAGAGTTGGTTGCTTGAATGACTAGTACCTCCTCCCCTCTCTCTTGTCCCCTCTCTCCATGGTCTACATGGTCCCCTCTCTCCATGGATATATCTGCTCCCCCTTGGTCTTCTGCCATGGTTAGGAGCTCTTGGAGCAGTCGCAGGAAGCAGATGCCACCATACAAACCTCCTTTCTTCATAAGTTGCCCAGTCTCATGTATTTCTTTATAACAACTCAGATGGACCAAGACATATCACAATTTTAAGGGACTTTAAAAAAGATGAATAGTGTATTTTCCTTAATTGTAACTGATTTGTTGAGCAATGACGTTCAGGTAAAATACATTGAGTATGCTATTTCATGGAATCTTTAAAATGATGTGAAATATCCCCATTTTGTTAATGAGAACTTAAAAAAGATTAAACCAGTTTCTTAACTTACGATGAAGAGAATAGTCATTTCTTCCATATCTGATAAATAATAGCAAATTATATTCTGCTGATTTTGCTATGGCTTAATTTTCTATATTTAAATTTTTATTCCATATTAAGATTATTTTGCTTTTTAGAGAACAATATGGACTCAATTTATTCTTTTTTCCAGTTTCTAACTAATAATTTCAGGCCCATAATTTAAAATACAGCAGAAGCTCTGTAAGTTGACCACCCAAGGGACTGTAACAAATTAGTTAACATACAGAGGTGGTTAACATAAGGAACTAGGTCTACTGTACTGGTATGTATATGTGGTGCATGTCTGGTCTATGAATATTAGGTCAACTTAAGGAGGTGGTTGATGTAGGCAGATGGCCAACTATGGAGAGTCTACTGTGATTCTTTTATATTTGTAAGAGTATAGTTGTAAGAGAGGAAGTCCATATAGACTTTGGGTCAATTTCTGATATCTGTCTTCTAATTCACCGAATGGTATATCCACCAGTGGTGGCATAGAGATTTAAGTATTGTTTCTGTGTAAGACCGTTCATTATCTGCCAAAGTTGCACCTTTTCTTTCTTCTCATACACTGTTGATGCTATTGCATATGGCCCATTACTTGATAATTTTGTTTATTTTCAAAACAAATTTTGGAATCATTTGGTTAAGTTTCACATGATAAAAGTCCTGATGAGAATTTAATTGGTTCTATTAACTCTAAAAATGAACCAGACTAGACATCTTTGCAATATTTAGTTTCTGGAATACAGTACATGTATCTACACTTCTCTTTATCTCTCTCAATCTTCCTTTGTTTTATATTATCTTTTTAAAGTCTGAGTTATACATATATTTCCTTTAATTTTTTTTGCTATTTTGAACAAAACATTTCTATCTTTATTGTGTTTTATTTCTTGTTATTATCATTGTACAAAGTATAACTTTTCAGCGTAATTATACCTTATACATTAAAAATGTTTGTATTTCAAACTTTTAGCAATTTTAGAATAACTATTAGGCGTACCATAATCATTTCAAAAACAATTATATTTTACTTTTTTAATACTTAAACAATCATCAACTTTCCGAGTAACACTATATAATAACAACATCTTAATTTTTTCCTTGATCTAAAATTACCCACTTTAAAAGTGAATAGTGGGATATGTATTTTTTGTTTAATAAAAAGTATAGTTATTTGTAAAATTAAAGAAAATAATATTTTATTATTAAATTAGTTTTGTTTTGAGGCAAGATATTCTGCATGCAAGATCATGCCCAAAGTAAACATTGTTCTTTTATCCTGGGTTGTAGATAAACTCATGAAGTAGAACTGACCCTAAGCCCCCCATTGGAGCCAAGTCCACCTTAACTGGCCAGGTAAGCTAAATCCCAGCCAGCAGAACCACAGACAAACCAAAGATTATTGAGTGAGAAGCAAATGTTTGCTATTGTAAACAATTAAGATTTTAGGTACTTGTAGCTTTTTAAAGTAAAACCTGACTAGTACAAATGTCTGATATGTTCCAAGTACTATGCTAGGAATAGTTAATTTTTATTCTTTCAACCATACAGAAAAAAAGAATTATAGTAAATTATCATCTTGCAATCTAATTACTAAAACAAAGTGATATCAATATCTCAGAGCTATAAGGAAGAGACAGACTCAGAAAGATTAAGAAATTAACCTATGCCAAATAGGTAACCATGATTTAACTGACATTGAGATCTGAATTGTGTGTCTGGATCGAGTGATGGTGTTCCTTCTATTACTTCCCAGAGATTAAAGAAGGGACTCTTTTACTTGTGCCTGTTAAAAAGCTATGATCAATTATGTTTCATGTTGCAAAGACCAGACTATATTTGGAAAAATAGATTTTTAGTTTTTCAAATCAAGCAGTACTTTTGAATATGTCTGTGGATGTGAAGGTGTGTGCAAATGCATAAATTTTGTCCCTTGATGAATTATAAAATAAAAACATACATTGAAGTTACTGTCAAAATTCAATTCTTGTGAGATAATAGCATGTGGCAACTGTATGCAGTAAGTAGAGATGAGGTGAGAGCACCGTTCTGTTACCCTTACATTAACTTTAATCACATTTTGTAGCTGATGCTCTTATAAGGGCTGCCAACTAACATTTTAGGTAAATGAAGAACTAGGATATATAGCGTTCAGAAAGCAGGCACCTCTCCTGTCAAATAGGTAATTATAGAGGCTATGACTCCATTAGGAAAATGGTGGCCAATCAATGTAAACCCTAAGAGCTCAGATCCTTTGTAATTGATTGAGAGATTCAGTGACTTCAGTGCAATTGAGTTTCAAATGTAAGAAGCCAATATTTGGCCAGATGGCGGCCATGAATTCCAGAGGGAGTTTATGAATTTTAATGAAAGCCATGCTACACATTCAGTCTTGATACTAAATGAAATATGCAGATCAATATTGAAACTGCAACCCGGGGAATCCAAGTTTTCATTTGTTGTATCCTAATGCTGATATTTATTTCTTCAGGTATGCAATTGCTTATTATATGAGGTCTGGAGGAACTTGTTAATGCAAATTACAATTGATGTTTGGGAAGATAGCTTACTTCTTATTTCTGCTGAGATGACTCATTACATACTTTATGATAATTTAGAGGTTCTGTGTCAGGAGTGTCCAACTTGTTCAAACAAGAGACATTTAGGTTTATCCAGTCACTTAATAGTTCCTGCAAGGTGAACATGAATAAGACACAGGAACTGGGGACAACTGATGGATTAATCAAACGTGGTTAAGCATTATGTGATACAAAAACTTAAAGGTCTAATAAAGGAGGAGAGAAATATTTTAAAAAATGATTATAATAGAAGGTTGGAAGCAGTAAGTGTCACAAGAAAGACCCAGATAGAGTAGTAGTTCTCTTCAGTAGTTAGGTTAATTTATTATGGGTAGTTAAATAAAAACTAATAAGGGTAGAAACTTTCATGTCTGACTACGTCTGAACAACATAACCAGTGTTCTGAACAATGATGACATGAATAGCTGAAGAACATCAAAGAAAGTATATTACTTGAAGGTAGAGTCAAAAACAACCCTGAAGAATTATGAAGCCAAGAGGTGGATGAAGGCAGATACCCAGAGAGGGAGCCCAGAATGTGAGTTGCTTTCATTTGCTGAGTTTTGAAGGGATGATCAAAATGTTGACAATTATTTTTCATACCTTTGTGGGAGTAAGGGGATAAAAGTTGGAACTGAGGGCCTGTCACAAGTGAGGGCCCTGGTAAGACCCTCTATCCGTGGCTTAGGTTTAGACTCTGAAGAGCCACATCCCAAGATTAAGGGTGACTGGGAAGTTCATCAACCCAGGTTTAAGTCACGTGAGAAGCCCAGGCAAGCTTAATCCCTATAAAAAAAAGAGAAAGGGATTTCTAGTGCCTCAAAGACACTAGCCCAGACAACAAAAAATCTTTCCTGGTGAAAGATAGAATCTTTGGAGACTTAAAATTATTTCCAAAAATATAACGTCCATCACAGGGCAAAAATTGACCTAGCACACTGAGAGAGGAGCTGACCAGAAGTCTCCTCAGAATTATCAAAGACTTCAAAATAATTATGCTTAGTATCTTTAAGAAAATAAAAGGCAAGCTTGAAAATTATAACAGAATGGGGCTGGGCCTGGTAGCTTATGCCTATAATCTCAGCACTTTGGGGAGGTGAAAGAATCAATTGAGGTTAGGAGTTCAAGACCAGCCTGGGCAACATAGCAAGACTCTGTCTTTACAGAAAATAAATTTTAAAAAATTTAGCCGATTGTGGTGCATGTGTGCCTGTAGCCCTAGCTATCTTGGAGGCTGAGGCAGGAGGACCATTGAGTCGAGGAGTTTGAGGTTGTAGTGAGCTATGACTGCACCACTGCACCACTCTAGCCTGGGCAACTGAGCAAAACCTTGTCTCTTAAAAAAATAACAGAACTGGAAATGATTAAAAAAAATAGAAATTCTGAAAAGAAGCAACAAAAATTAGGAAATCAAAAGATTTAAAAACATTTATGTGGTGATGTTTACTTTAAAATTATTTAGCAGCACATTTATATTTCATGCACTTTTCTATGAATGTATTGTCATAATAAAAAGTATAAAAGATATGTAAAAACTACCATGTTTTTATTGGGTTCCAAAGAATATAAATATATTTGAATTTATTACTGTATCCAGACTTTTACAGCAATCTTTTGTGATAGATATTGGTTCACCATACAGATGGAAAAACAAACAGGCTGAAAAGGGTTTAAGGTCACGTAGCTGGGAAATAGTGGGATCAGTTTACAAACCTGCATCAGCCTGACTTCACCTTGTGCTCTTAACTCTGTGCTAGTAAAGGCTTGAGAGGTTCCTCCAGAAGAATTGTTTCTGAGGGTTATGTTCTATCTGACTATTGGATAAACCGTCTTCTTCAGTTACTGACGCTCATGGTTCCTGATGAGATGATGATCCTACTCTTTGGTTGTTATGTTCAGCCAAGAGGCTTCTATGAAAAATTGATTGCGTCTTTGAAAATGACAATTTCTTAGATTTACCCACAGAACTCCCTCTTTAGAGACTCGTTGTGTTCCTGGGATGGAAGAGGACAGGGTGCTGGGTTCCACCGAATGAAAACTTCCATTTTTCTTTTACTCCTTTGACTGTAAGTAGGAACCAGCTTTCTTATTCTATCACTTTCTATAACGAAGGTTATTTGATCGCAGGATCTTGTTCCCTGTAATCTAGCTCCTTTGCAGTACTGGGCCTTTATCTCCCATGGGCCCTTCTCTTCCAGCTCCTCATGCAAATCGCTCCCTTCCCAGACCCCATCAGAGCTTGGAACTCCAAGGGATATTGAGAGAAATAAACATGGCCGAGATGCAGACAAAAAAGATTCTTTTATACCTTTCTCCAGGGTAATGGGGACCTATTTGCCTTACAAATTTTTAACTGCCATCCAAATGATTCTTGCAGAAAATTAAAATTTATTCAGAGGTCATTTGCTGCTTCTATTTGTAGATATACAAGTGACTGTATTTTTAGTTTTTCCCTCTTCTGGTTGGTTTCCCTCATTAGGCCCACTGCCACACACCATAAACAATGAGATTCTTTTCTAACCCAAATAAGTTCCATCGACAGCTGTTCGTGTCTTCCAATGACTTAGTATTCAACAAAACAAAATAAAACCGCAGTGTCCAGGCCATGGGTAATCAGCACCCTATGGTGCTAGCTGCAGACGTCTGATTCTCTACAGCTGTGCACATCGCATTACGCAAATGACATTAAAAACGAAATGGAGCATATTCAGGGCAGGGGCTGGAATCCATATTAGAAGAAATGACTCAGGGAATCGGGCATGTTTACAGTGAATAAGGACAAAAGGAGCAGGGTGGCTCCTGCGCCATGACAGGAGGCGCCGCCAGGTGGTCGGCGGAAGCAGACTGTAGCTCCGCGTGAGGGGATTTTAGCTAATGTCCACAGGGAGGTGCTCAACAACAGGAATGGGCTGCCTTGGAGTTCTGTCAGGAAAAAGGATTAAACGCTGGTTGGTGACTACCTGTCAGGGAGGTTTGATGTCAGGGCTTGCAGTGTGGATGTCTTAGGCTGTGGATTTATCTCAGAAACCAACAACTACTATTTCCAAGGGAAATGTGCTCTGAGCTTTAATCAATTCATGTGCAATTTTTAGACCATGGGCTCCCACTAGTATGAGGGAGCTGCTTCTGTAAATTTTTGTGTTTTCTATTATTAGAAAAAAAAATTGGGAAGAAAACATAAAGATATTGGAGTCACCATATACAATGCTACCTCACTGACCTGGGAACAAAATCTAAAGCTGAATTGGTATACTTAGTTCACAGGCATCATAGAACTTGCAGCTCAGGAAAGAGCATGGAGTTTTCATTCATTTCCTTGTCCTTGTTAGACAAGTGCCTTCAATTTAGTTAATTCTCTTCTTAAACTGTGTAGGAGCCATGATGTGCTACCTGGGTCTGTAAGAAGTCACTGTGCAGTTGAGTCAGTAAGTGGTGTGGCGCAGGTCTGTAAGCCCAGACCAGTTTAATTGAGGATTTGATGAAAAATTTATGTTTTGGGTGTTGTGTGGGGAAAAAAAGAAAAGATGCTTTGAGGCAGTGTTTTCTGAAAACTGGTATTGAGTAAACAAGGCATTCACTTACCGGAGTTAAGTCTTTTAATAGCATAAAAGCAGAAAGAGCTCCGAGCTCTCTGATTTAGGTTTTTCTGACCTATTTGGTGTTGGAAGTTAGAGAGGCTTGGCGTTTCTAATCAGTTTTATCTCAATAATCTCTGACTTCAGAGACAGCAGTAACAGAACTAACTGGGCAGAAAAAAATTCCCCTGAGAGCTATTTCAATTTGTAAACCTTTGGTAAGCAGTTTAGCACAAGGATCTTCAACCCTGGAGGAATCATATCAGGGTTTAATAAACCTAAGCCAAAAAAGAGACTCTTAGATCTGCAAGACTGTATTTGAAGGCAAAAGTAAAGACAGTAGGGGAAAGTAGACCTCTGGTTTCAATCGTAGAATGAAAGCTATTGATGGTTTTATTTTTAAACGTAGTCACAGCTTTAAAAAGTGGTAATTCACCTTCGGTTTTAGGATTTATTTTTTATTTTTCATTTTTTTTATATTATTCTATGCCTGAAGACCTGAGCTCCTTAGGATCTTAATCTTGTGCCTGTGAATAGGTGGATTTGCACAATAGGAGAATAATTCTTTTTTTCTGAGGACAGAAATAAAAAGGAAAGTCAGATATGAAAATGTGAGTTCCTTTAACCACATTACCCCAAGCCTGTGGTGCTCCTGATTCAAAGATCTGTATTTCCATATTTTACATGTGCAAAACACAAAGCTTTCAGATCAAAGTTTCTGTTAAAAATGTTTTTTGAGTCTGATCTCTAAGGTTTTTCTTTCTTTCTTTTTTTTTTTTCCCTCCTCTGAAATTTTTACCATTTATAATCTGCCTCCAAACATTACGACTCTGGAAGGACTGCTTTTACCCTTGGGTTTTGGATATGTCTTTTGTTACTTGTATATGCATTAAGTAATACAAGCAATTCGGAATCTTGGCAAAGGTTCCCTTTTAAAATTATTCCCCAGAAGTAAGGTATAAATGAGTGAGAAGAGGAGGATGGGAGAGAGAGTCAGGTGACAGATAACTGCAAACAGAAGTTTTAAATAATAAATTGCTACTTTGTTGCATTTTAGGGATTCATCAGTATCCTTTAGCTCCTTGTTGACCACCATCATTTTACCCAAGCCTGTGGCTCTATCATTGTCTGAATTTTCAGCAAGTCTGTCAGCTGGGATCCCACATTTTACAAACAATTTATTGTTTTGCAGGCTCCGGGAGTGATTAGATTTGGGGGTATTTTTTTTTAAGGCTCATTTATGTAGATGAGGCAAGCCAAAGTGACAGGAATATATGAGAGCAATATGATAAATGATCCTCTGATTTAAGCACTGGATGGTCCTTTACAAAAGTAGTTTCTCATGTTAGTGAATTTATAGCCGGCATCAAAAAGGCTAGTCAGCCCTATCTAATCAAATCATGATTTTCCAAACGTCCCCTTCCTATATTTAGAATCATATCTGGAATAGGTATAATAGTTCTAAGACTCCTATTGAGTTCTTACGACATGCCAATCAAAATGCTAAGCACTCTGCCTGGACAGCATCACTTCATCCTCATAGCAGTCACATGTCCTGGGTTCTGTTATTTATTTTGTGTTATTTTGTTTTTGAGAGGACATCTCGCTATGTCATCCATGTGGGCCTCAAACTCTTAGGCTCAACTGACCCTCTCACCTCAGCGTCTGGAGTAGTTGCAACTGTAGGTATGTAGCACTGAGCGTGGCTATTTTTAAAGATGAAGTCACTGAGGTTTGGGAAGGCTAAGTTGTTTATAATTATAGTGACAGTGTTCACATTCGTATACCTGTTTAGGTTGAGGAGCCAGAACTGTCAGGCAGTTTAACCTCTGAGCTTTTACACTTATCATTCAACTGGCTCCTGATTGCTTCATTGACCCATTAATGGGTAAAGGGAAGGTTAGTTATATATCATATGTGCACATATGCATATATATACACACACACAGTATATATACATACACATGTAAGTAACTGTTCTTTTAATATTTCCTGTTAAAACCTATGACTTCTTTTGGAGGTTTTTTTCTTCTTTAGCAATAGGCTGTGTGCACTTTTTAATAAAACTAGACAAATAAGTGTTTAGATTTCCCTTTTGGCAAGTGTATTTTATAAGCTTAGTTCAAGGCCAAAAAGCAGAACTGTTTTATCTTTCTTATAGACCCTCATATTTCTCCAGGGGCTCCCTCAGTTTGTTCCTATCACGAGCAGAAGCTGGAAGGAAGGATGTGGTGGAGACAACACAAACCAACCACTTTTAATTTGAGATCACTTAGGAACTAGGAGTAGATGGTGCTTTGGCTTTGTTTTTGTGTCTGTGTATGCAGAGGTGTGTATGGGAATATACATTTTTCACATAGTGCTGTGGTTTGAATGTCCCCATGAAAACTCACATTGAAATTTAATTGCTATGGGGTAGGGGCAAGATGGTGTACTAGAAGCAGCCTGCACAAGCTGCTCTTAAGAAGAGGATTGAAAGTTGTAAGTAGAAGCCCATCTATGGATGGGTTTTCTTGGAGAAAGCATTAAGAATTATCAGAGAAGCAATAGGATGAAGGTTATGGGAGCAGTGATGCAATGAAAGAAACACTACTCCTCAGTTGTGTGAAGAGAACACAACAGAGGGGTCCGGGAGGCCAACGTGCGGCCCCCGGCTGAATTCCCAGTGGACACTTAGTCACACTTAGGCAAGCACAGCTGAATGTCTTCAAAGTTAATATCCAAGGTCAGCTGGAAGTCTTCAAAGGAAATATCCAAGGTCAAAAAGCATATGGTTGTTCCCCGTTCCCTATTCTGTTTAACTAACTTTATTTTAACTGCTGGTTGTTCTGAATCCTTATGCTGTTTTCAGTGCCTACTGTTTTTAGTCTGGAAGGTCATACGACCTAGAATTTTATTAGCAGAGTCCTTGCAGCACTCAGGCAAAGACCTTTCTGTAAGTAACACCCCAAATCAGAGACATTCAGAGTAAAGGGGAAGGAGGAGGGGTGATGCACTTGGCAAGACTGGAAGGTACCTGGAGAAGGACAGGAGGAGAGAGCCCCGGGGCTCCATACTCATCCTATAGATGCTGTCGCCTGAGCTGTGAGGGCCCCCACCACCACTGAGGGGCTCTGCCCTGATCAGAGAGCTGCTTGGAGTCTGGGCAGCAACACTGCACAGGATAGCAGGTACAGCAGTGGCTTCTGTTCCTGGATTGCTGCAGCTGACAGCACTCTGAGCCCTTGGGTCTAGCCTGTCTGGTCTGCACAGGGCTCAGCTTTGCTGCAGATGCCTCTGCATTGCTCTAGGCAGGCCAGGGAGGGAACAAAGACAGCAGGCACTCGCACATGCCCCATGACTGGCAGCTGAATGTCCCTCTCCGTGGGGTATTCAGAGTAGAACCGGTGTCGTGAGCCCCCCTGAGAAGCCTGTGGCACCTGCCTCAATGGCACATGGGCAGGGAGAGATCTCTAGCTACCCAGCAGCCCAGCCCTGCATTCTTATCCCTGAGGCTCCCTCACTGCCACTGCCACTGAGGCAAGGAGACCCAGCAGAGCAATTGCCTGCAGTCCCAGCCTCCAGAGAGGGACTCACCCAGCCTTCTACCTGAGCTTCCAACAGCGGCCTAGGGAACCACTTACCACTCCACATGAAGATCATCCAGCACCAGCACGGACCATGACAATCACAGGGGACCGGGACAACAGGGAGCAGCTGGATTACAGGCTGCCTGTGTATCACCCCACTCCTGCCTCTTCACTTTACTAGAGTAGGACACAAAAGCACAACCTAGGGGTCTCTCCTCCTCTCACTGCGCAGGAGAGTGAGCAGCGTGCCACATGCCTGTCAGCCCTGAGCTGAGAGAAGTTTCACATGAGAAGAATGCAGCAGAAGAACTCAGTCAACATGAAAAACCAAGCCAGGCTGACACCCTCGAAAGATCACAATAGACCCTTTTGGTTGAGGTCCATTGCTAAAAAAATTGTCAAGGTATCAGAAATGGAACAGAATATGGATGGCAAATAAGATGAATGGGATTGAAGAGAAAGTCAAAAATCAACACAAAGAAGCCAAAAAATATCTCAGGACATGAACAAAAAAATGAAAAAGTCACTAGAGATAGAAAGACAACAAAAGAAAGGCGGTAACAAAGAGGGATGAAAACCCTCCTGCTGGGTGCAGTGAACGCTACTCTGGCGTCAGGGACGCTAAAATCCCTGCCTTAACCTTTATACAAGGTATCCATGTAACAAAAACATTTGTACTTGCCCTTGGCTGTGCTGGCCTTTGGGAACTGTGAGAAACAAATTTCTTCATAAGTTCCCCAGTCTCAGGTGTCAAGGGTCGTTGTGTACAAACCCCAACGTGGTTTGAAAGCCGACTGGGAAAATGATACTGAAGGTACCGGCGTTTAAAACACCAAGTCCGAGGATGCCTGGGGAAGGCTTACGTCATCTCAGGCTGAGTGAACCGCGAAAATGCAGCCCCTCTCTGGCCTCTTCAGAAGGCTTTTTTATTGATTTCTAACCAAGGTGCATACGCAAAATGTAAAAATGCCAAAAGAGGGGGTTGAAAGAATCCCAAGTCCCCGGGAAGATTGGCTACAGAGAGAGGCTGGGTAACTGGTAGGGGGCTGATAAGAGACGGCCTGTGGTGGATTTAGAAAGTAGGAGGGAAGAACTAGTTCTATCCCTGCAGGGGAAGTAAGCCAGGTTTCTTAGTCTAACTACATATCAAAAGTTCAAAGAGCTTAACCCTTCTCACTTGATGACTCTCTAATGCATATGCCCAGTCCAGCCTGTCCAGGGACCTCTGGGCTCTTTTCACCTTCCGTGGTTTTGATGAGCCCCCAGGGATTGCCCATCTGCCGTCTGCTGGGATTGAGGCCGGCACCCTACTGAGAAATCAACCTATCTGCTTCCCACACTCAGCTATCCTCTTATAGCTGCAGAAAGCAGACGAAGGCACAGAGCAAGCATTCTTGGTTTTCTTGGTGTAAGGCTCATTCATATAGTATATAACATGCTATATTCCTTTCCTCAAGAAGCTCCTTGATAAATATGCAATCTGCTCATTGTCTAGAATTCTGTTGAGCAACCAAACTCAAAAAGCAATCATTTCACTTTTCATCCTCACATGTAAATACTTCCTGGAGGATCTTTTTTGTCTCTCTAATATGACCCACACTTTCTCACCTTCAACCTCCTAAGATTTTATCATTTTTCTTAAATTTCTGTCTTTATTTAATTCTTATTCTCCCCCCGCCCTTTCCCATGCATTTTCATTGTTTTTTGAGCTTTTTCTTCTTCTCCCCCCCCCCCCGGGCAACTTCTATTTACTTTTATTTTACTTACTTTTTAAGTAAAAAGTCTCCTTATTTTTTAAGGACTCAGCTTGGCCTTTTCTAGAGGTCCTTTGACTGTCTTGTTCTCTTCATCAACACCCAGTTGATGAAGGCGTCTGTCTGGGCCCCACAGTAACCCGGACAGAGTATCCTGGGCACATCTCTGTTGTAGCTGTGCATACGTTTGGGTTGTCCGTCTACATGTCTGATTGCCCTCAGACTCTGAGCTTCTTGAGGGCATCACTGTGTTTTTCTCATCTCTGCAGTATCAGTGTGCATCTGAATGTCTGACACGTGGGTGGTGTGGGTAACATTTGTTGGATTAAGACACGTTTGAAGATCCAACTCTCACGTCCTCTCAGTCTCCTTCCTTCAGAAGTCCTTCCTTCTCTGACTTCCTATGGCAGGTACAAACTGAACCCATTATTTGGGAATTAAATCATGTGTTACTTTGAGGGGTCTCTCTTATATTCCTGCTACTTAAATCTTACAATGGTATTTAGTATTTTCTGTATGTTCTCAGAAAGATTTAAACTTCCTAAGAGGAAGAGTCTATAATTTTAGGTGTCCTCCACATATTTTAGGAGTACCCCAAATATTGCTTTATATATATCACTTACTTGATAATACTGGTTCATGAATTGTTAAAACACTTCAAAGAGAAGCAAACAAGAGCTCCCTCCACAGCACAGGTTCACTGCCATTGCCTTTTCACTCTCTGTTTCCTTGAACACTAGGTACATTGTCTTGTGTCAAGGACTTCAGAGAAGGCCTTTTATTTCTCAGTGGAATCATAAGAAACTTTCCATGAGAGAAGATGGAAGGTTTTTTTTTTTTTTTCCTATAGAAAGTAAAAAAAAGTGATTGTGGAACTCTTCTTCATTCTGAGCTCCAGTTTCCTTATTGGCAAACTTAAGGTGATAGATCTATTTCCCTGAAAGAGGTGGAATGAATGGTCAATGAAATAATAAAATAGTGCTTGGAACATCGTGAATCATCAGTAAAGTTTGGCTACTGTTATTGTGAACATTCAACAGGGGCGTGATCATTTGAAGGAATTTCAGAATCATAGCCACTTGGAGTTTATCCAGCTGATTTATCCATTTTTTAAATAAAAAAATAAGATAGATTTATGTAGTGTTTGTATTAATCTCTCATATATGTTTACATACTGTTCTAGGTTCAAACTTGCTTGAACCTTTAAACAACTTAGTTAAGTACATGCCACCTTACCTTTACTTTAAGTTGATCCCATTAAGGTGCAATGAATTGTCCAGTCACACAGCTAATAAGTGGCTGAGCTGGAAGTTGAACCCATGC
>NW_003852401.1:2248535-2249066 GCF_000181295.1 Otolemur garnettii
TATCTTGTTTCCTCTGTTCGTTATCCTCTAAAAGTGAGTATTATGATCTGATTCAGCTTGTACAAAAAGCCTCTCTATGGCCCAAAAAGTATTTCAGGGGGGTGAAGTTTGCCAAGGACTGTTAGATGTGAGAGGCACATGCTTATATATGTCATGGGATGGGTGTGAAAGCACCTGAGAAAATTTCTATGAAAATATAATCCCTAAAGTACATCATACATTTTTAAAAAGTGTCCATGGACTTCTGTGATGGAAATTGAACTTAGTTTTCCCTGACTCTTATTTACCAGGAAAGCTAATTCTTTAAAAGATGGAACCTGTCAATTACCAAGACTGACTCAATATATAAAGTGAAATTAGAAAGGTTAGTCATGATGTTCACACTTTGCATTGCAGGTGGGTAGCCACTTTATGGATGGTATGGAGTTCCGCTGCAAGCGATATGTTAACACCATGCTCTTCAGGATGGCTCCTGGGACGAGGAGAACAACTTAACTGAGTAAGTAGATTTTACTGAGCCAGGCTGAGAGG
>NW_003852401.1:2249276-2330644 GCF_000181295.1 Otolemur garnettii
GGGTGGCATTAGAGTCTCATAAGGAGCCTGCAACCTAGATCCCTCACATGCACAGTTTACAGGAGGATTTGTGCTCCTATAAGAATCTAATGGTGCAGGTGATGTGAGTGGCCGTGGAGCACAGGTGGTAATGTGAGCCTTGGGGAGTGGCTGTGGCTGTAAATACAGACAAAGCTTCACTTGTTCTCCCACCACTTACCTCCTGGATCCTGGGGATTGGGACCATTGCATTAGAAAACTCAGTTTTCTATCCCTGCCATTCCACATGGTATATGTGTCTTCAGAGCCACCTGGAGTTCTTGTGGCCGGCAGTAGCCTGCCTACACCACTTCTATACCTGCTCTGAGTACCTGAGATCCTGAAATCTCCAGCCTAAATAGTCCTAAGTCTTCCTTCAGGGCTCACAGAGGCCCCTTCCTGAAGGTTTTTCTCATGTGAGGAGGACCAACTGTGATGTCTATGGATACATAAGTGGATAGGTGGTTCTGGGGTGGCTGTTTATGGAGATGGGAGTGGAGCTTGGGTCATTAATTTAATTGAAGCATGCATGCAAGTCCTCTCGCAGTGTAAGTCAAAGCTGTGGTGGGAAGAAAGACCTGCCTCTTTCCTCAGTACCATTTCCTGGCACAGAAGTCCAAGGGGTCTCACAACTTCAAATGTGAATCTAGCCTCTTAGGTCATTATAGAAGTACTTCTGTCCTATGTTAGAGTATAGAATTGACTTTATTTAAATTTTCTTAGCTGTTTTGTGAGTTTAAGATATTTAGGATATTTCCTTTTGGACTCTTTACCTGTGCCTTTCAAAAGTTAAAGACTGGAGATGAGTCACAAAAATGGCACATAGAGAAACTTGGGTCACCCGAGGAAAGGGTGATAAGCTACATGCCTCCTTGTTTCTAATTAGCTGAACCTTATTTGTCCATGATCTATATAACACCAAATTTAACTCATTGAACTGTTGTTCCAGCACTGGGTTTAGGTGAGAAAAGTACTGTGTCAAAATTTGTGACTGTCAGACCCTCCCTTACTGAACCGGGAAGAGGGAATCAAGCTTATATCTTAGCACCTGATGGTGAAACCATTAATGGGTGGAATCAATAGTAATTGAGTACCTCCCACGTGTTAGGCACTGTGTTAACGCTTTGCCTTTGTTATCTTTTTATTCCTTACAAAGCAGGTATAATCATTCCAATGTTAAAGAGGTAGAAACTCTTGCTTGGGAGATTAAACAACTTGCCTGAGGTCCTGTAACAAATAACAGGATTTATTTGTTGGTCTCTAACCAAGACTCAGCTTCTAGAGGTCATGCTTTTTTTCTAACCCTGATTCATTCTCAGAAGAGTGGTGGATATTCAAGGCAAAATTAAAAGCAAATTCATTATACTAAGAAGTTGAGTTTGGTTTTTAAAAAATGATTTTTGTTTTCTTTCTCCTGTTTTAACCTCCAACCCAGACTTCTTCCTTCCTCCCTTGCTTTTTGAGTAAATCACTCTAATTATTAACTTTGTAAATGAAGCTCTAAATAAGCTATTTAAGTTTATTCCTATTAGATGGGACAACAGATTAGAAATCCAGGGCCACCTGGGGTGGGAACGTGTTAGATTTCCATGCTAATGCCTCATGCATGTTTTATGCCTTAGATTAGCAGCTAATGTGGTCATTGATCATCTCGCGTCATATGAGCTGCAAACCTGCTGCTTTGAACTAATTCTTTTAAAAACTTGTTTTCAAATCAGTATTCTAAGTCCAGACCAAGGTTTCTGGTTTGGAAAAGAGGTCATATTTGCTTTTGGTGGGGGTCAAAAACATTTTTCTAACTACTTATCCTCTTGGTAGATAATAAACGGTGTAGTATATCATCAAAAGAAGCTAAGTTTGAGAAATTGACAAAGCAAAACTATTTCCTAAAATCTAGGCCTGAAATGCTTTTATATTTCTAGATTTTGGAAAATGTATTAGTTCAAGAACTTTATTAGCTTTTTTTTGCAACTTATAAGTAAAAAGAGAAAAGTTATCATTGGAAAGTCTACCCAATTTGAATTACTTAATCATATATTCCATGAAGTAGGAAATGGAGAGCATCTTTACTTCACATTATACAGCCCTGTCATTGGTGAAGTCTAGTTCACATTCCAGTCAGTTCACTTAGTAACTGTATGACCTTAAGCAGAATCCTTGTTGCCTGAGTTTCATTGTCTTTACTGGAAACATGAGGCTCATGGTGATGCTTTCTTCATATGATGGAGGTGGTTATGAGGATTTACTGGGGCCAGGTATGTAAAATATTTTTTATACTAACATGTATGACATTTAGTACTCTTATAAACATTTGTGATCATCTTATGGTTATATTGAAAGTCATCTTGGCTAAAATACAATGAATACAGTTTTCGCTGATCACATGTGGCTGCAGTAGCTCACCTCTCCTTTGTTAGTTGGAGGTAGAAAGCAGCCAGAACTCAGTCCCATGCATTGGAAAGCAGGGGGTGTTTGACAAGGAATTACATTCATTGTTTAAGAACAACCTTTTCTCTTTGTCTGAGCTGAGTCCTGAAGTTAAGCAAGGAGTGGAGGAAGCATGGAGTGAACAATGCAGATTTCTTTTTTTTTTCTCAACAGCAGAACCACCTCAATACAAGGGAGGGAAAACTCCCCTGCAGACCAGGGAGACAGCAGGTTCAATCTGTGACCGTCATAGTTGGTCATGGAGAGAGATGCTACCACTGTTAAGGGAAAAAGCTAAACATTAATGCCAACTCTCTTCCTTGCTTCCTCAATGTCCTCTCGTCCCATGCATTTATCTCTGAAGATCTATAGATTAATTCATTCCTAAGGAAAATGGTCAGGGAGGCATGATTTTTGTTTTTTAAAGATTTCTGGAAATTTCTTCAGGGGTGATCATAGGGGATGTGCTGGTGAATTGAGTTGGGCTCTGGGCCCATCTTGCAAACAAGTTCTCTTGTAGCAGAGCCCCGGGAGCATTAGGCAGCCATGTGAGGCTCTGAATGAATCTCTGGCTGCCAATAACCTCATGAGTTTCAAGCTGAAGAACCAAAGCTTTGGTGATCAGGGAATATTTTATTCAAGAAAGTCCCTGAAGTATAATGGAACAAGCTATGACTTGAGAGAGGTTGGGGCAGTCTGGATTAGACAGTTATGTCTTAAGTGTTTTCTGGGCAAAAAAGTTTCTTATATAATCTTGTGTTCATTTTTTATGGTGGTAGAGGGGATTGGATTGAAGTTGCATTACTCAGTCTGCAGAACCACTGCAGAATTCAGTTACTCCATTTTGCTTTCTCTTTGTGAACCCTTACAGTACATTTAACGTAATGGAATGTTTCAAGGAAAATTACAAGATAGTTTCTTCACAGAATACCTGCAGTTTTCCTGATCCATTTTATTTTTATAAACATAGTGACTTTAAACATAGAAATATGTATGTTTGTGAGTTAGGCTCTCTTTTTCTAAGTATAGACCAGATAAGCAGTTTCATAATTTATTGAAAACAATTTTGCTGGGTGGCACCTGTGGCTCAGTGAGTAGAGTGCCGGCGCCATATACCAAGGGTGGCGGGTTCAAACCCAGCCCCGGCCAAACTGTAACAAAAAAATAGCCAGGTGTTGTGGCGGTGCCTGTAGTCCCAGCTACTCGGGAGGCTGTGGTAAGAGAATCACCTAAGCCCAGGAGTTGGAGGTTGCTGTGAGCTGTGTGATACCATGGCACTCTACTGAGGGTGACAGAGTGAGACTCTGTCTCTATAAAACAAACAAAAACCAATTTTGCTTATTTTGTCCTCATTGTTGATTATCTTCTTGAATGTAGGATCTTTGTTAACAACAACAAAAAAATTTCTCATTTACCATTGAGCATTGCCTAAGCTCCCCGCATAAGGAGGAACCATATTTTCAGCCTTAATGCATTGATGAATGAATAAAGTTGGAATGCACAAGCTTCTTAAGCTTGAGAAAGAAAAAATACTCAGACTCAAAATGGTAATGGGCTTACAAGGCCATAACATTAAAGTAAAAGCTCTTAAATACCATAGGATACAAAAACGAGAATGAAATTGTGATTGTAATAATTATCAGGAAAGTAGGAACTGGAAGTTTCCTTCTTTACTAAAAGATGGAAAAATAGTCTGGAACAATGTCATGGAGTGCTGACCTTGGAGACAGGCTGCTAGATATGAATCCTGAGTTGGCTCTGTCTGATCCAGACAAGTAGCTTAGTTTTCTGTTTTGCGAAATAAGCATAGTAATATCTTCAGAGTGGTGTTTGTAAGATCGAAAGAAATAGCTCACAGAAAGGGTCTGGCCCACAGTAAACAGTTAATGGGGACTACTATTATTCAGGACCATAATAAACTTTTTACTAGAACATCTTGGCTTGTATGTTCTTGGGTTACTGATTTCTGAAACCTGCATTTTTTTTTTTTTTTTGAGAAGCTAAAGAACATGCCGTCTGAAGAGATAGTGTATGCAGTGACCTTATGCTACTGTTCCAGATTCTGTACTAATGCTCTGCCCCATTTCCCTCACCATATTGTCCATGCCCCGGTGACTTTGCTGGGCCCAGCATCTCCTTCTGTAGCCTAGCCATACTATGTGATTGGTCCTGCTTCCCTTCTTTCCTGTTAAGTCTTGAATGATAAAAATAGCAAGTTTGTCAAATCTTAGAGTACCACTGCTCTGGGAGGGAGAGTTAATGTCCTGGATGACCAAGCAAGGTTTCAGGGTTACAACCAAACTAAAAGATAAAATTTGCCAAAACAAGTACACAGTCCATTTGTATTAATGTAAACTATTCAAGCACAGGCTTGGGAGGAATTGACTCAATCTAGTGAGTTTTTTTTGATTTCAAAGTCAGGATGAGACAGTAACATGGTGCCTACTACATTTGGTCCTACACATGACTATTACTATGTGTGCAGGATTTAGGTTGAACTTCTCATGTTCCAGCATATAAAATGACATTCACCAACATGGGAAGACTAAGCAACTATCTAGGCTCACTCATCAGGGAAGTGGTTTACTGCTAAACACTAATCTTAAAGTTCATGTGCTGTAAATTGAGCCACGCATCTTACCTTCATTGTCATTTAAACCAGCCTATGCTGAACACATCCATATTATACTATGCCTTTCGTGGCTTTACTGGTTGCTTATGAAAAGTCAGAGACATCAGGGAGAAATGCTAAGGTTCTCTGATCTATCAGAGAAGACAAGGGAAGGTAGATTCCCAGTGTGACTTCTCATGGTCTGTTCATATTTGAAGTATCACTCTTTAGTTTTGGTCCCATAATTTTAAATGGCTGGTGACAAATATAGTCAGGGGAGAGCAATTGGATAAGACTAGGAACTATATCATAATAAAAAAATCAAAAGAATTGGGAAGGGTTGAGTTTGAAAAAATTTTGAGGACATGTGGTTGTTTTCATATACTTGAAACTATGTCATGAATAGAGGTATTTGATTTATTCTGTGCAACTCCAAGGGATTGATCTAGAACCAAGAAGTATAAATTTCAGTCACAGATCCAGTATGAGGAAGGATTTGCTGAACAGTAGGTGGATAAAAATCCTATGGGTAGCCTAGAGAGAGAATAAGTGTCCTCTCTTTGGAATTACTTAAGCAGGGACTGCCTAAACCAATACTAAAAGGCTGTTGAGCACAACAGATAAGCACAAGAAGTCTGCCATGAGAGTGTCTGGATGCTCTTCTTGGCTTTACTAACTGGGAGATGACAAAGCATTTATTCTATTACTCTCTTAGCACCTACCTTATAAGTTATCATGGATGTTCATGGACATAAAGTAATGCATGGTAAGAACTTACAAGTGTTAGCATTTATGATTATTATCAAAGCATGCCATAGAGAGGATTTCTTCAAAGAGTAAAAGGTTTTGTTAGAGCTTCTTTCCATTTTAAGACTATAGCTACAATTACTTGCAATGATAAAATCAAACTGTTAATTTTATGAGTGGACCATTGAGACTATCATATATATGCTACATCCAAATAGTCAATATATTTCACTTCACCACCATAAATATAACCAGAGCATGTACAAAGAGACAGAGATAAGAGATGGGCATACATCTTATAAGGCTGATACATGGATAGCTATTTTGAAGAGACTGACTTAAGTATTAGAATGGGCAATAGAAATTGCCAGAATTACCTAGTAGAGGAATTGCAGGATCAAATGGTAGGTCTACTTTTAGTTCCTTGAGTGTTCTCCAAACTTCTTTCCAAAAAGGTCATATTAGCTTGCATTCTTACCAGCAGTGTAGAAGTGTTCTCTTCTCTCTGCGTCGGTGCCAACATCTGTGGTTTTGGGATTTTGTGATGTGGGCTAATCTTACTGGAGTTAGATTAACCTCAAAGTGGTTTTGATTTGCATTGATAATTAAGGATGATGAGCATTTTTTCATGTGTTTGAAGGCCTTGCACCTGTCTTCATCAGAGAACCTTCTGTTCAACTCTCTTGCCCACATAGAAATGCGGTTATTCTTTTCTTATTGATTAGTTTGAGTTCTCTGTAGATTCTAGTTATCAGACCTTTGTCAGAAGTGTAAAGTGCAAAAATATTCTCCCATTCTGAAGATAGTCTGTTTGTTTTACTTACTGTGCTCTTAGCTGTGCAAAAGCCTTTTAGTTTTATCAGATCCCAGTAATGTATTTTTGGTGTTGCTTCAACTGCCTGAGGGGGTCCTCCTCATGAAATATTCTCCCATGGCCAATTTCTTCAAGAGTTTTCCCTGCACTCTTTTCTAGTATTTTTATAGTTTCATGTCTTAAGTTTAAATCTTTTATCCAGTGAGAATCAATTTTTGTTAATGGTGAAAGGTGGGGGTCCCGTTTCAGTCTTCTATAGATCTCCAGTTAGTTCACTCAGATCAAAATTTATTTTACAACAACCAGGGGGACCTGAGTGCAGCTGTCTTTCCTTCCTTCTCATCTTCCCCAGGAAAGTCTGTTCTCAGTTTCACCCAAATTAGTCTCAGAATTCAGTTGTCTCTTTTGTCCAACATTCCATCATGCAATTCATTAAACTCTTCACATGAAATATTTAAAAAAAATTATTTTACAACAAAGACATTTGCACCAGAATGTTTATTGCAGCCCAATTCATAATAGCCAAGACATGGAAACAGCCCAAGTGCCCATCGACCCATGACTGGATTAACAAATTATGGTATATGTACACCCTGGAATACTATGCAGGCATAAAAAAGACAGAGACTTCACATCTTTTATGTTTACCTGGATGGAGCAGGAACATATTCTTCTTAGTAAAGTATCCCAAGAATCGGAAAAAGTATCCAATGTACTTGATACTACTATGAAATCAATTTATAACCACCTACACAATCATATGAATGACAAAACATAACTATAGTCCATAAAGTAGAAGGGAAGAGGAGAGAGAGTAGTGGGGAGAGGGGATATGAGAGAAGGGAGGGTATTTGGGGGGACCTCACCTAATGTGCATGATGCAATGGTACATTTCAAATCTATTAAGAAATAAGTATAATTGTGATGAATGTGTTACTTGGTTTAATGTAAACATTTCACATTGTATATCGAAGCAGTACCCTGAACCCCATAAATACATCAATGTATAAAGTTATGATTTAATAAAAAATAATTATTAAAAAAATTGCCAGATTTATCTGGGATATAGTATACATAAACTGCATAAAGTATTTTATGTTAATTAAGAATAGTTTTTTAAATTTCATATGCATAAACCAGGAATATTGTTAACAATATAATTTGAGCTAAATTGAGCTGCTAGTAAATTGAGTGGTTTATTCATCAGAATACATTTTCCTTGCTAATGCAACGTTGCAGCTTTTTTTAAATTGTATGTTAATAGTTTAATAGCCAAAGTTAAATGCTATTAATAAAATAGTACAGATTTCATTTGTAGAAGTCTATGATTTTCTTCAACATTTTATGAGTAATGTCAAAAAATGTGATGACAAAAAGAATACAAAACAAAATAATTATTAGACTTAATATAAAGGATGGAAAACTTGAATTGCATGCTTTCAGATAAAGCAAGGCATGATACATTATCTGGTGTACTATTCTGCAATAGCTTAATGCATATTGGTTGATCAAGAAAATTATATTGATGGCTTCATTTTAAATTAGAATTCTTAGTCAAGCTCTGTATATACAGATGAAGGTAAACCAAGCAGAGAATTGATATTTAGTAAATTTAAAAATACAATGTATTCTTTCCATTTTATCCTGTGGACGATGATTTCTGTGATAATTTCTGCTTGTTTTCTACTTAATTTGATCTATGTAGAAGTAGATCATATATATAACAGTAGGAATGTGGAAACTTTCAAATTTTCTCAAACATGAGCAAAAAGTATTAGAAAATAATAAATCTAGAGCTCATTCTTAGCTTAGTAATATAATTATAAAGTAGGGGAAATATGACTTCATGAGAATAAGATTTAAGGAGATGAACTCAACAGTACACTCAATCTCAGTCAATGACATGATTAAACCTCTGAGAACAGAAACACATTCTCCTAGTGCTCTAGCATCCAGAGGGAGGACTATCTTCACAACTAGTTAGAACAGCTGTGGAAGTATTGGGTAGTATTGTGGAAAATGTCATTTATGAAAGATATAGACCAATGGAGATGGTTGGCCAGAATGGAAAGGAAACTCAAAATTACATTGAATGGTAATGATGGGAAAAACCTGGCAATGGGGAGACAACTGGAGGACAAACTTTGCAAAAGCTATCAGGAAGATGGGATGGGTTCATTTTGGATAACTTGCCCAAGGATGGCCAATAAAAAAGGCATCTGTATGAAAATCATAAAATATATGGAAAATGCATTAGTATTAAAATACAATCTGCTAATTTTCTTGTGATATTCTTCTTTTTTAGAATTTTTACCAAAACTGGTCTCTCCATCTGTCTTATGGAATTGTTTCCTTATCACCTATTAAGAGAAATGTGTTAAAGTTTGCTACTTTTGGATTATTTTTAAAGGATCCGATAACTTTAAGACTATATTTTGAAGTTTTTATTGAATGGATATAGATTTTAGGATTGTGCTATTTTTCCTGAGATTGACTCATTAAAAAATCTTTTAAAGAATCTCTAGTAATGCTACTTCAGATATAATTTGTCTAATATCAGTATAGTTATATTTATTTTGGTTAATATTGTCATAGCATATATTTTTCTTGCCTTTAATCTTTGTGTCCTATTTAGTGTCTCTTTTAAGCAGAATATAAATCCAATATGGCAATCTTAATTCTATTTTTCATATATAATCTATTTTTGTTTAATGTAATTGTCAATACAGTTGGTTTTAAAGTGGTTACTTTGGAGATTACTGAAATAATTCTTAAAGCATATGTATTTTTCATTTTTTGGATAATACTGGAACCTTAAAACCTCCATTTAACCTTTTTAATGCATTTTAAATTAGATTTAAAAATTAATACTACACTATTTTATTTTATTTTATTTATTTTTTTCTTTTTTCTTTTTTTTATTGAACGGTAACTATGTACATTAATGCACTTCTGGGGTACAGTGTGGGGTTTTCACATGCAATCTGAAATACTTCCATCAACTGGTCAACACAGCCTTCATGTCATTTTCTCAGTTATTGCTTTAAAACATTCACATTCTACTCTTAGAAAGATTCACCTGTACCCCTATAAGGTAAACCTCAGAAGTGATCCCTCCAAACTCCCTCCCTCCACCCATTACCCCCTCCCTTCTCCCTCCGCACTATTTTATTTGAATAATTGACATTTATTAACATACACAAATTTGCCATTCTTAATTCCTTGTTTCTATTTTGGATCATTTTCCTTCTACCCAAAAAACTTTTTAGTATTTCTTGGATTTCAAATTTATTAGTGATAAATTCTGTTTTTCTTTCTTTGATAATGTATTTTATCAGTTTTGCAAATGGTTTTGCTGGGCGTAGAATTCTAGGTTGGCAGTAATCTCAGAATTACAAAATGTTGATTTTTTATTTACATAATTTATGTTAAGAAAATGGTATTCAGACTTATTGGTTTTCAACAGCTCCTTTGAAGGTAACAAAGGTTTTACTTTTCTGGATGTCTTAAAGGTATATTTCTGTGTTTAATAGTTTGACTATGATGTGGGTAAATGGCATTAAAAAAACTCTTGAATTTCTCAAATCCATGTTTGCTTTTGAGCCATTATCTGTATATATCTCTTCATTCCTGTGTTCTATCTCTCCTCCTAGGACTCTAATAACTACATTCTCTGATTTTTTTTTTCATTCTTAGTTATAAATGTGTTTTACAAACCTTTCAAGTCATTCTTCATGTATTCTGCTTTGTCCAATATACCATTAACATATTCCTTGAACACTTAATTTCAATTCTATATTTTAGCTCTAGAATGTCCATTTGAATCTTTAAAAACTGATAATTCTCTTTTGAAATTTTGTCCTTTCATTTATTTTACTCATCTTTGCAACTATTTCTAAAACTAATTAGTCATGTTTACTTTAAAGACCATTTCTCCTAACTTCTGTGTCTGATCATCTATAGGTCTGTTTCTGGTATAGATTTTTTTCTCTTTGTTGTTATTCATAAGATCTTGTTTCTTCATATGCCTACTAGTTTTTGATTGCATTTTGGGTACTCTATAAAATCTTGGGTACTCTAAAATAACAACCTCTAGGTGTTATTTTTCTCCAGAAACAATTTACCCTCTTTGGCTAGTGAGGAAAGAGGGAGATAGTTACCACTCTAATCAGGGACTGAGCTGTATTGGAACCGAGTTGTGGTTTGGGCAAGATGCATTTTACCTTTGCTTGTCCTTAGTATATATGGAAGAAAAGCTCTGTAAATCTTTGTCTTCTAAGTGCCAACTATCAGAAATTGGTCCTGCTTTTCTGATGTTTTCACTTGAGTTCTTCAGTGTGAAGTCATGTGCAGCTTCATATCTGACACGTGTGATGAGATGACTTAAACATACTTCCTGTCTTCTCCTTAAGTCTCTAATTCTGCCACTGTACACAGATCAACCATCAAATCTCTGCTGGTATCTTTGTCTTTCTGCAGTGGCCCCTGAATTCTAAACCTGTAGGGAATGCCCCAAATTGGCAAATTCTGCCAGGAAAAATGTAGTTTCAGATCAAAGTGTTCAATTTTAGAAATTTTATTTCCCCTAGTCTATTTTTTTACATTTTATGCTTTAATATTATACCATGATTCTTGTAAATTATCCAAGTTATGTAGTTGTCCTCATTGGGATTTTTCTTGTAGTAAATTGCTTCATCATACTTATAGAAATACAAATGTCTTTTTATCAAAATAAAAAAAAAGGATGTATTTTTCTCTCTGCACCAAACACATACAATTATAAGATGAGCTCAGTTGTTTGCTTATGGCAGGTTGACCCTAGTCAGAATTATAGCTTTAACTGTGTTTTTAGCATTATTATTTTATTTAATTTTTTTTAGTTTATACATTTTCTAGCTGTTCCATAATATTCTAATTTCAGTGAAACATATTTTCTACAAGATATCCCTATCATTTGTTTTTATAGATGTGCTAGACTCTTCTGCCTTGCCTTCCTTCCCATCAAAGTTTCCCATCAGATCCTCCTAGGGAATTGAGTAATTACCTGGATTAACTATAACCAGAGTTAGTGACTTACAACTTGCCATATCAAAATCATATCTCTATTTCAGTGGAATTTATAGCTTTTGCCCCAAAGTGTATGTATAATACAGGTAAGACTTTCTCATCCTAAAGTAGGAACCATAGGTGAGAGATAGGCAAGTTATCTCCTTCCCACCATTCATATAATGTAAACACTAAAAATTTACATCATTTTATTTATTGATCTACTTATTCAATCAACATTTATTACGACCCTATTTCCAGTTATTTTGAAAATCACTAGAAGAAATGCAGAGATGAATAAGACAGATCTTTTAAGAATATTGTGGGTTAGTAAAATAGGTAAAAATACATGACTATTATAGTACAAGGCTTAATGGCATAAGGACCTTAAAATAAAAAAATAAACTAGTGTGGCCATGTAGACAAAGGGATCTCTGGTCAATTAAACAGATCGTGTCAATCGATTATGAGTAGAGTATAAATGTCCTAACACAATAAGTGAGGTGAAGGCTATGGTAACCAGTTTGATGTAAGCATTCCAAATTCAGCACATTGTACCCTATAAATGCATTAAGGTACAGTTATGATTTAATAAAATTGTTAAAAGAAATTCCTTTTATAAAAAGTAGATTTTCAGTGAGGTTTTAAAAGGTGGATGGGATTTCTAATGAGGATGTATGTGGAGGGTGGTGATGGAGGGGGAAGGACTTTCTCAACAGAGAAAATACTATGAACAAATGTAGGAAATGTGAGAAGTACAGAGAGGTCCTATCATAGGGTGTAGTTTGGATTAAGGAGATAGGGAAAAGCAGCGATCTTAAAGTGACTTCTGGAGTATTGAAGATTGAATCCTTGATTATCTATAGTGATTAGTTTAACCTGAACTGCTGTTAAATATCAACAGGCACTGTGCCATGAACTGAGGACACGTTAATACTTTATTTTTGAACCCACAATCTAGTAAGATTCTACTAAGGTGTTTCATTTAATATAAGGTAAAGAGAAAAAAGGAAGGGTAGGGTCCAGTGGCTCACACCTGTAATCCTAGCACTCTGGGAGACTGAGCTGGGTGGATTGCTTGAGCTCAGGAATTGGAGACCAGCCTGAGAAAGAGCGACCACATCTCTAAAAATAGCTGGGCATTGTGGTTGGTGTCTGTAGTCCCAGCTATTTGGGAGGCTAAGACATGAGGATCACTTGAGCCTAAGAGTTTGAGGTTGCTGTGAACTATAATGACACAGCAGTCTACCCAGGGTGACAGAATGAGACTCTCAAAGTATGAACAAAGTGTTATTCCACCACAGAGGCCCTCTTGCCCTGGGGTTTCCCTATTTCCAGATTATACAGATTATCATAAAGTGTTCTCTGTATATAAAAGTATTTGTGACATTTGTCTGATTTTTATCAGCACTACTAGACAAAATAATTTAGATGAAAATATTCATTTAGTACATCTCAACTTTCATTGATCATTATTTATTCTCTTTCTCCTTCCTTTTTCTCTTTTATTTCTCTTAATATTTACTGAGTGAACCTTCATGCCGGGTACTGAAGCTGAGGATTCAGTGATAAGAGGTGATGTCCTGCTGATATCAGCCTAGACAAAGTTGAAGAGTTCCTTATACTCAAGAGGCCAGCAAATACTGTATACATGGATAAATCCATTTATTCCCCAGTGACTGAAGGTTGATTCCAGGTGCTTTGTGTATGCAGATAGTTTCTCTAAATATGGATCCTTTGGGAGGGCTTCCTAATATATTAAACCCTCTTTGTGTCTTTAGATTGGCTATCCCTGTACCTGCCAATGGCAAGGAAAATGATTAAAAGAAAAATCCCTATGCCTCTTATCTGTAGCATTAGGCTTACTCCAGCTGGTCCCCCCTCTTCTAAACTCTATTTCTCCTTCTGTGCATTTATAACACAGGTATAATTAAAACCAAGGAAGTTTTATAGAAGCTTTATTTATAGTAGCCAAAAAGTGGAAGCAACCCAGATATCCCTTGCAGGTAAGTAGAAAAACAAATTGTGGCATATTCATATAATGGAACACTACTCAGCAACAAGGAGAACCAACTGGTGATCTACACAACAACATGGATAAATTTTGAAAGAATTATGCTGTGTGAAAGAGGCCATATAAATAACCGATACTATATGATTTCATTTATAAAACTGTCGAAAATGCAAACTAGCATACAGGGAAAGAGAACAGAGCAGTGATTGCCTGGAGAGGAACCAGAAGGGTAGAGCCAGGAGAAAAGGATTGCAGAAGGGCATAAGAAAACTTTTGGGAGGGGTGGATGTGTGTACCATCTTGAGTATAGTGATGTTTTCATTGGTATGAATTTGTATTAGACAAATTCACAAAATCGTCTAATTCATCGAATGCCAATTACATTTCCACAAAGCTGCTGAAAGCAACAAAAGCAGGTTTCTGTTGTAGTTGTCTAATCTCATTCTTTGATAGAATCCAACTGATGAGAGTGACCAAGATATTCATTTTCATTCAATATTATCTCTATCCTCTAGGGTGGGTGTTCCAAGGTAGATATTCAGTCAATACTTGTTAAATGAATAAAATATGCTAAAGATATACTGCTGTTGAACTATATATGACTTGGCCTTGCTTTGATCACTTATTAAAGTGCTGATCAGGTTATAATGTTCCGTATTAGCCATATTTCCCTCGCTATAAAGCCAACCACAGTATGAACGCTCTTGAAATGATTTGTTGTAAAGGCAACTCCATCCCCATCCTACAATAAACCTAAGCTGAACTATCAATTTTAATAGGAATTTATGTTAGAAGTGAAAGCCACGAAAGGTTAGTAAACATCAAGAGACAGCTAAACCATCTTGCCTGTAATAGGTAGAGATAAGTTAGCATCTAAAGGAATACCACAGTGTGTAGTCCCATCTGGACAGGTGAATTAATGTTACAGTGAAATTACTACTAACTTCTGCTTTGCCAAATGTTTGAGTACAAATGATGTCCACCATGTCAGGGGGAGAACGATTTCACTTTTCCAGGTCTGTGAGAGTTCTAAATAGTGTGAGGGCAAAGCTTCAGAAGGAGTCTATGTGTATCCCTTTGGATTCCATCTAGAGTCATCATTTTTAAATTATTTTTTCTTTTGGCTTAGAGGTTATTAGTCATTTAGAAGGTCCCTCCACAAAAATTTCAACTGAGTCATTTGAAAAGTTATGAGGGAGTTAAACCTGGAGTGTGTCTTGGAAACTAATCTATCATTTTCTTCTTGGTACCCTCAATGGCAACAACCATCATGCATTAAGATGGTAAAAGCAAAAATTACAACATTCCCATAAGCAGCCTTCAATATAAATGTAAACACAGTGGCCGAATTGCCTCCAACATGGCAGCTTCTACTCTTTAACAGTGTTTTATATTCCCCATACTTATTCATTTCACGGACTCCCTACTGCAATACTTACTCTGCCTGCCAGCTTCTCTTGCCTTAAAATAGTTGTTCGAGCAGCTGCAAATGTTCTCGATGACAATTGCTTTTGTGATTTACTCAAAATCCTGACAATTTTTAGGTCTGGAAGAATAAAAAGCCTAAGATCTCTGGGGATATCACTGCTCAAGATTATATTTAATCTTCTGCAGTGACTTCCCTTAGTCCTTTTCTGTTTCAGCACACTGCCACAGGAGTTGTGAAAGGTCCCTCTGCCATTTCCCCTCTTCTGACAGGTATTATTTTGAAGCTGTTCTTTTATTTGGTGCCAGATAACATCTCTAAATTTGGGGGGTGCTATATTCACTAAGAATAATAGTCAGCTTGCAGGGTCTAATTTATCCTCTTACATTCCTGTGAAGTTACCATTAAGTTGTCCGTTGAATATTTGAGAATTTAAAAAAAAAAGGTCATTAATACAAGCCCATCTTTTGTTGACAATGAGAAACTGAGAAAATTGAAAAAGATTAGTTGGTCCTAGATCTTGAAAGTCTCAATTCATTTTAAAGATAGCAGATTCCTAATTCATACAGTTTGTCCGTATGTTTTTATAACATGTTAGTAAGAAGAAAAATTGCATTGTTTCCATGGGAAAATTAGTGAAGAAAAACATCTGCAATGACTTAGTGAAAAATGCACAAATCTACCTAGGTATCACATGTGACATTAGCATCTGAATGAAAAAAAGGATCTAAACAAGACATGTTTCTCTATTTCATCATAATCATTTTTTATAATTTTCAAAGTGTTTATACAGAATCCTTTTCTGAGTTATGAGTGTTTTGTAAACCTTTTAGGATATTTCTCAGTTAACATCTACAAAAATGTAATTGATGCTAGGTGTAGTTGCTTAAAAAAAAAAACTGGAAGAAATATCTACAACTTGTCAGAAGGATTTATATATTTGATTTTTATAACAAAAACACACCTATTGAGTTTGCACTATGATGACTCTCATTTTACAGAAGAGAAAGTGTGAGAACTGAAGCTTGGAAAGTTTTAACTTTCCCAAGGACTCACGTCTAGTAACTGGAAACCCTTGCTGAACTCAGGTCTGGAGGCACCAGAGTCTATATCCATTCTAGCCACAATGGTCCTGAGTTGTGCTGAACATCGCTTGGGATCCGGTGGAGGGAAGAAATGGTGTGGTCCCTCTCAGTGTAGATGTCTACTGTGTAGCAAGGCATGAAATCTTAGAACTGGTTTAGAAGTGATCTTAACTATAAAATTGGGATAGGAGATGCAGTGTTGAATTGTATTTTCAAGTTTAATTATGAATAAAAGTAACAAGGGAATTGTCTTAGTGTGGACCACTATAATAAAATACCATAAACTGATGGTTTACAAACAACAGCAACTTATATCTCACAGTTCTGGAGGCTGATTAAGGAGCAGGAGGATTCGGTTCTGCTGAGGGCCTGCTTTCTGTTTCATAAATGGTATCTTTTCACTGTTTTCTTATGGCGGAGGGGTAAAGGAGCTCTCTAGGGTTCCTTTTATAAAGGCACTAATTGCATTTTTTTTAGGGCTTTGCCTTCATGCCCTGATCACCTAATACAGTCACTTCAGGGCTAAGATCTCAACATACGGATTTGTGAGAGAGACAAAATATCCAGTCTGAAACAGGCATCTGTAGAAAAATTTATTCTGCCTCATGTTTGGTAATAATTCAGTCGGTTCTCTAGAGCCCAGGGGGTGAGGGATGATTAAAGATTTTCCCAGGTAATTCTCACGAGACTCATTGGGTTAGACGTCTTCTATGGGATCATTTAAACAGTGATTTTTATTAGGGTGACTTAAGGATTTTAGGAGTTGGTGTCCTCTGTACCATTTCCCAACCTCAGAAAAGCCTTCGTTTGTTGTAAGGCTTTCCGTTATTCAGATGCAGAAATCCCTTAAGCCTGTTCAATCATATGAAATTTGGAGTGTAATGTGGTATCCAAAAGACAAAATTCAGTTAAAAGTTGTAAATCTTTTATTTATCATAAAATGACCTATTTTATCCATACTTTTACATCCAGGACTTCACACAATCTGAAGAAAAAGGTACTCAATATTGTTCTATGAAATTGACATATGAAAACCTATTGTCAACAAATTTCTATTCATTTAACCAACTTGGGGGAGGGGCCACTACTTTGCATGGAACACCAGACACTATGCTAGATGCTGAGGATGCCTAGGCAAGCCCCCCGATTTCAGCTCTTGCTCTGACAGCACGTATAATCCAATCACGCAAATGGACCAATAGATTTACAATCAGTGAAATCCACTATCAAGCGTTGGCCTTGTAAAAGGCTAATTGTCCCCTAATATTTGTTTTACTCATCTTCCACAGTAAGAGAATTTTGTAATTGTTATAAAGCAAATATTTGCCATTCTGATCAACAGAATAAATGTGAAAATGTATGTGGACGTCCCCAGGAACCTTCCCGGGAGCACCTGATAGGTATCCTCTGCCCCTTGTTTTTGTTTTTCCTCTGTCCTGGTGATCAGAACATGGATATCGGTGACAGTTGTATCTTCGATTCTGAGAATTAGGGAGACTCCTCAGCATAGTCCAACAAAAGAGTCCCTGAGAAGTTTGGGAAGCAGAGCCACTGCACTATCCCTGGGTCACCTTCCTTGGGAGTTTTCTAGGGTCTGCTGAGAATAAATTATGGGAAGATGGTGATCTAGTCTTAAAATCAGGAAAGGAGTTTGCAGAAGTAAAATTTCGGCCTATATTTGATGGTTGTGTTTTTTTTTTTTTTTTTTTTTTTGAGACAGAGCCTCAAGCTGTCCCCCTGGGTAGAGTGCCGTGGCATTACAGCTCACAGCAACCTCCAACTCCTGGGCTCAAGCGAGTCTCCTGCCTCCGCCTCCCAAGTAGCTGGGACCACAGGCGCCTGCCACAACGCCCGGCTATTTTTTTGGTTGCAGCCGTCATTGTTGTTTGGTGGGTCCGGGCTGGGGATTCGAACCCACCACCTTAGGTGTACGTGGCTGGTGCCTTTGCCGGTTGAGCTATATGGTTGTTAGGTGGGTGACGTGTTGAGAATGAGATGAAGCAGGGGAATGGAAGGGTAGGGGAAGACCTCAACCTATAGAAAGACGGTTATGGTGAGGGAATTGTGTGAAAATGATTTGCAAAGCAACATTGTTCCAATCATAAGACATACTTTACATTATAAAACTTGTGTTTTCAACTCATGCTTCAAGGCCTGCTGGCAATTAACTTCCCACGTCTCTCATTACTCCCTTCCACAGATTTCAGATGAGGCTTATCAGTTTATAGTTCTCATCATACATTCTTCTTTGCCAACTTGTGCCATTTTTTTTAAAAGGACACCTAAACTCTGCCTCCTTCATGGGAAATGTTCTGAAAAACTCCAGCTCCCTCCCCAGAGATTTGACAAGTAGGATCCCCTCACCCATTTCCATTTGTATTCTTAAGCTGTCTGGCTTTCGTTATACTTTTCTTGTCCAGTTCCCATATTGGTTATCCAAGTGCAAGGACTACTCCTGTATTATCTTTTTTATCCTGGAATGCCTAACGTATACTAGTGGCGTATACAATACATTTTGTTGAATGAATGTCTTGAGCCAGGTTGAAAGTCCCTTCCAGCTGTCTTGCCCATAGATGTGGCTTGTTTGATGACAAGATTCTATCAGGCTAACTCAAAAGTAATCATTCCTCATTTTGAAAGCTTCAATATTAAAGGTGGCCTTGAAAAATTCATCAGGGGAATAAAGTTTTGCTCATCACTTCTGCTGCCCTGGGGTAAATGATGGCGGATAGATTGGGGCTACGATGGCCAAATGCAATATGAAATCTACTTTCTGTCTCTCTCTGGCCTGCCTGGTAGATTTTGATGTATTGAATTTTACATTCAGGTACCAATTTTCTTTTGATAAATTCATGCTCTAGGCTGTACAGGGCTGACCATTGCATTAGAAACATTCAGACAAATGATCAGATATGCAGGCAGAGTCCGTCTTCCAGGATGTGAGTAGCTTCCCTTGGAGTCTTTCAGTCCTGAAGAGCTTTTCATCTTCTTACTCAATGCTAGCACTACCGGCTATGAAAATAGATGCAGAAAGTTTACTGTTCTGGGGGACTTTCTGCCTCACCTGTATTGACTATTGTACTTGCATCCTTCCATAAAAATGTAACACCAACAGTGAGAAGAGGAGCCTCAGCTATAGGGAACCAGAGGGAGAATTAATTATTGCAGATAGTTGAACTTCCATATTAAGCAAGACAGCTGACCTAGCTAAGATAAATAAGTATTTTTTCAATTTAGATACGTCTGAAGAGAATTTCTTTAAATGTTTCCATTTGCCACCTTACCTTTTTACCTAGAAAATATGTAATATATTTTAATTTAAAAAATTATTCCAATTGCTGAGTATATATTCTATGTTAAGTACTAAGGATAAAAGTAGAAAATAGTATCTGACCTTAAGGAGCTTACAGTCTAGGAAGGGATTGGCAAATATTTTTGTCATAAAGCGTTAAGATAGTAAATACTTTTGGATTTGCAGGCTCAAAATTGTAAACTAGGAATGTGACTTAAAAATGACTTTATAAAACAGACCAATGCTTATAGTGCCTGTGCTACGGGAAACTCAAGTCTTCATTTCACTCATGAATTCCTTAATCCCTGCAGCTGAGGGCTGCAGGTCGGTGGGCCTATCAACACAGTGATAGAACCTCATCAGTTCTTTAAGCCAGGGACAGTTCTGTGTCACAACTATTCTGCTACTATAGTGCCACAAAAAGTGTAAGTCTTAAACTCCGTTTTATCTGTCAAACACCTAATCATCATGTAGACCCTCAAAAGTGTTCAAAGGAACCGTTATATAAAAGCTTCCCTGGCCGTGCCAAATAGGTTTCTCAGAATACCTCTAACCTTCACCTGCATCTGTTTTCCATTTATGAAGGGATTCCAGGCAGAGAATAGTGTCAGCAAAGGCGTGAAGGCATGGACTCTCCTAGGACTTTAGTTAACCAGCTGGCTAGACCAGAAGAGGCCTGGTGTGAAGGGTGAAAGTGCTGGTGCAATAGGGGAAAGTGTGAGATGGGATGTGGTCATGAAGGCTGGGAGAGCTGGCTGGGCCACTTGAACTTGATTCAGTGTAGACGAGAGGTCCACTGAAGTGCTTGCTGAAGGAAATTGCCATGACCAGATTAATGTTGAGAAAGATCATTCTATAGCCTGGTGAAGTGGGTTAAGGCTGCAGGCAGGGAGAGCAGATGGATGACAGCTCACTGGGGTGAAGGTCAGGGAAGCCAAAACAGTGTTTTAGGTGCAGTGGCCTTGGATGTCACATTCATCTAAGACCAAATCACACAGTAGAACCAGCACTATGGTGAGCCTGAATCAGAAGCAGAGCTTGTTGAAGGGTTTTGTGTTAGTGATTCTTAATGATCTGACGCCAAAAAAGCCACCTACCCTTTCAAGTTTATATTCTTAGTTGTAACACAAGGAAGGTAATTTCAGTGATTTCTAAGCTCTTTTTTTTTTTTTCCTTAAGATAAAAGGGTTTTGCTTTGTCAACCAGACTGGCTTGCTCACAGCCCACTGTAGCCTAGAACTCCTAAGCTAGCAGTTCTCAACCTGTGGGTCACGACCCCTTTGTATCAATGAAAATACATCCTGCACATCAGATATTTACATTACAATTCATAACAGTAGCAAAATTAATTATGAAGTAGCAATGAAAATAATTTTATGGTTAGGGGTCACCACACATGAGGAACTGTATTAAAGGGTTGTGGCGTTAGGAAGGCTGAGAACCACTGTCTTAGGCTCAAGCAACTCTCCTGCTTAGCCTCCCAAACAGCTGGAACTACAGGTATGCATGACCATGCTTAGCAAATTTTTAATTTTTTTGTCTTAAACAGACAGGGTCTCCCTCTGTTGCTTAGACGGGTCCAGAGCTTCTGGTCTCAAGCAGTCTTCCTGCCCCTGCCTTCCAAACTGCTGGGATTGCAGGCGGGAGCCACTGTACCCAGGCCTAAGCTATTTTCTGGTTTTACATATTTACAAATGAATTGCTTGATTTCCAGTCATTACGTTTATGTAGGCATGAGTCTCTACTCCCTGTTCTTTAATTTGGGCAATCTTACTCAAGTCTTAATATTTTTAAAGATCACTACATAGAGTTTAATTTTGTTGTATTGTAGAGATGTATATTGAAAACACTTCAGGATTTTTCTCCTCTTCTCCCTCATTGCCATCCTCTATTGATTCTCCCTGGGAGATGATTCACAAATCTACCACCACCACCCTGCTCTTTTTTTTCTCCCCGACTCCCCCATTCCGCATCGGACTCCGGAGTCACTCCTTCATCACCCTGGCTTTCACGGCCCTTTACTGTGGTCTTACCCTATCTCTCCATGTTCATTTTCTCTTCCCTTCCATGCTTCACTCAAAAACACGCCTTTGGTTTGAAACTACTTTTCCTGGCATATATCACAGGGTGTTATACTAAATAGGTTATTCTGTCTCCTCTGTAAAACTGGGAATGTGACTAACAAATGACTTTACAAAATAGATCAACGCTTATAGTGCCTGTGTGACAGGAAACTGGATTCTTCATTTCACTTGTAAGTTCCTTAATCCCTGCAGCAAAGGCTGCAAGTAGGTGGGCCTATCAACACAGAGCTGGAACCTCATCAGTGCTTGAACCCAGGGGAAGTTTTGGTAAATGTCAGTTCTCCCTTCTTCCTAGAATGCCTTTCTCATTTTCCTTTCCCAGCCTATGCCCAGGCTAATTCTCTCCTGGCTCCAACACAGCCCTTTCCTGCGTGACACTCTTGCTGAGTGCCTAAACAGGATGTCAATTCCTCTTCTTGAAAATTCCTTGTAGTACAGTTTTATACTTTCTGCATTTGTCTCAGTCTCACCTATATTTTAATTATCGTGTAGGGGTCTCCTCTGAGACAGAAATATTTAAAACAAAAAGATCTTTCTCTTAATTTGCTTCTCCTGAGGCATTCATCACAATGTTTGTAATAGGTGCTCAATTAAGGGAGCACCTATTCATGGGTGGAATGAAGAATCAAACTTCTAACACAAACTCTGAACATTGGTCTGTTTGGTAAAGTCAAAAAATCATGATTGTCGTAGAAATGAATGGCATCACTGCCTTCTACTGTGGTCTGAATCTGATAACCTGGGAACAATTGAAAAAACTCTTAACAACAAGAAATGAACCCTCCATTTCTGCATTCTAAGTACTAGAAAGGATTTACCTGTGGGGTCTGCAAAGAACAATTTGCATCTGGGTTTATGTGAAGGCTAGAAAGCCCCAGCGTCTGAGTGGGGCTGCTGACACAGCAGGGATCCAAGAAGCAGCCACGGGAGCAGGGGCTCAGGGCCAGGATGAAGAAATTAATAATCCACTTATTATTCAGAACAGTGAACGGCTGCAGGCTATTGGCAAGAGGGTTTAGCAATTATCTGATTAACTGCTAATGTTATACCAAGAAACCTCTTCAAGACCGTACTTTTTCTGTTAAGTGACACAGAATGGTAAGAAGCTGCTATTTTGTGCAAAAAGCTGAGAGCTGCAGGTAGGTGGGCCATACCCAGACCCTGGTGGGCCGTCACTCTTTCAAAGTTGGAAGCAAATGGCCATTTTTGCTGCTGTTATAACTCTTCCTGGAAATATCAGCTTCTCTATAGCACCATAACTCAAATTTAATATGAGAGCTGAAGTTGTTTTCGCTTTCATTTTGAGCTCTTGCTTAGAACAGAAGGGCTGGGTATCTATCTTTTCAGTGGGAACTTAGAAAACAGCCCTGCATATCTCTCTTCCTGACAGGCAAGGCATAACCAGAGCAGGAAGGGTCCTCTCTTGCTTCATGCTGTGGGTTTAAAGTTTACCAGTCTCTGCTGTCTGCTCTCCTTACACTCAAGAAATGTCCTCATGGCATTTCTTGAGAGTAAGGACAGATAGCAGCCAAAGGCCACCATCATGGCATACAAGGTGCCCCCCCTTTGCGCCTTAGGACACGGGTCTATTTGAATAGTCACCAAAGAATAGCAAGGCCCACACTGTCTTGAGAGAGAACTTAAGATTCATCAAGACTAGACTTGAGTGTGTTGATAGTAAGACACCTTTTCCAACATTTGAAAATACTCAGTTATCAATTGTATAAGAATAAATGAAAATACTCACTTCTCACTGGCAGTGATGACTGGAATCATTATGATAATTAACCCCTCCCTCCTTTTTCCTGATGATTCAGGATTCTGTAGGATGTCTCTGTAATAATAGTGAAAAGCAATTTCCTATTTCTACAGATAACATCCTAGACTATTCTCAGCAAACCCTACCCTACCCTTCAATTCCCAGCTATAAATTCCTCCCACTCTCTCCTCCAGTCTGTGGGGGAAAATTGACTTCACAAATGCAAACATTTGATGTAATTTTTCAGTGGGATAATCACTGATGCCAGTATCAGGCAAAGGTTAAGCAAGAAAATGTTCACATTAAAACCTTTCACTTTGTCACAGTTCGTGAAACAGAGGTGCTCTGAAAGCAAAGGCATTTTGCAGCTGAAAAGGCATTTAAGTGAGAAAATCAAATTCTGTATAGAAGTATCACAGTAGCTTTATTTCTAAAATTGGTTAATGGAAAGTCTTTTATGAGGATATCAATTATACCATGGCTAAAAAGTCAATTATGTAGTAATTGGCAGATAAAATAATGGATTCACCTTAGGTAAATTTAAAGTCATCTTTGAAATGTAGCTCTTTATTACTGCATCCTTGACATAGGAAATTAATTTTATCTATATAATGGTATTCATTACATATAAAAGTTTAATGATAAATGTCTTGCACAAATTTGAAAACCCACAGTATAAAAACAAAGTTGCATTTTTAACCAATTCTATTTTTTTCAATTAGTAACTTCACTAACCCATTCCTCCTTATCATTTGCTTAAAATGAATATGATGATTAAGTTTTGAATTTGTTCTTTCTTAACAAAATACACTAAGGCCAAAAAATGGATTCCTACTTTGTCCTTTCAGTGTGAATAGCAACAGGCAGGCTTTAGCTGAGAACTTGGGCTGTTCTGTGCATACCAGGCCTGTGCTGTTGCTTTAATCTCCTCTTCCCCTCTGGGTAAGCACCTGCTGTAGAAGGCAGCAGTGATCTCATCAGATCAGTGGGCTTTGTGAGGGGGAAGAGAGGCCTGCTGCTCTCAGGACTAATAGATGTCTCCAGGTAATCAGAAAGTGGTAGGAGAATTCTCCAGGGCTGGCATGGATTGACTGAGTGGCAGTGCAGTGTATCTTCCGAGAAGTAATCAACTTAAGTTCTATCCCCTGTACCTCCTTTCTGTTAATTCCTGAAATCTAGAATTAAGCCTCTCCAATCATTGATTATAGTCAAAATCAACTTCTAGGTTTGAAGTGAAAATCCCAAATGCTGTTCTCACGTCAATTGTCCATTTATGAAACAATTATTGAAGGCCTGCCTAATATATTTCATACAGTTATCTTCAAGAAAATCTTAATTCTTTTTTACATAGAAGACTAAAATGTAAACACTTGATTTTTATAAGTAGCTTATATCATTTGATCTAAAAAGAGATGTACTTAAAAAAACCCACTCCTCTCATATCTTAAATTTGCTCCTATTTCCAGAACAACCCTCCAAATATCCATTAAAGACTGATATTTCACACAGAGATAGTGGGTTACCTAAACTGTGTTTCAGGACAGCCAAATCCCTAAAGTACTCTGTGTATGCTGTGGCATGTCGCGGTTCTCAACCTGGGGGTTGTGACCCCTCTGTAACAATGGAAATACGTTGCGTGTTAGGAAGGTTGAGAACCACTGCATTAGAGACAGGAAGGGAGGGAATGAAATGTGCAAATGCCTGGGCCAAGTTTCAGGTGGAGAGAATCAGCAAGTGCAGAGGGCTCCGGACAGGGCCGTGGAAAGTCCTCTCTGACCACTTGTGCTTTCTGAGTGAAATAGGAGGTAAAGTCATGAGAATGGAGGGTGGGGGAGGAAGAGTTAGAGATTTGAGAAGCAAGAAGATGGGTAATGGTTTTCTTAAGATCTTGGGATAATGGAATTGTAATGACATTTTTTTGATCTTGGGAAAGGCCTGATGGAGGTAGGTTGTCACAAAGCTCAGGTGAGACCAGCCAGCATGGTCACGTGACTGACTTCAGTTACAATCACTGCAGGTACAGATGTGGAGTGGACAGACAGTAGGATTTCTCTGGAGTTAAGGTTTTATCAGGCAAAAGGACTAAGGAGAGAGGTGAGAGTTTAAGGTATAAGAGGATAGGGAGAAGAAAATTGGAGCAAGAAATTTTATATTACATGTGCGTGCTCATCTAAAATACTACCACTGAATACCAATCCTTTCTCCCACTACCCCAGAATCCATCTGTGAAGTTGTAAGGAGTAATTTACTCTTTAGGTTCCCTGAAAGTAACTCCCACACTAGGATTCTGTGCAGGTGATTTATTAAGGAAGGGCACATGGGAAACTGGTTGGTAAGGAAGGTGGGGAAGCAGGACAGGCAGGAGAGGATGTCCAGCAAAAAGGAGACCTCAGAGACTGGGCGCAGTGGCTCAAGCCTGTGATCCCAGGACTCTGGGAAGCCGAGGTCGTGCAATTGCCTGAGCTTACGGGTTTGAGACCAGCCTGAGCCACAGCGAGACCCCCATCTCTAAAAATAGCTGAGTGTTATGGTAGACACCTATTGTCCCAGCTACTCGGGAGCCTAAGGAAAGAGAACAGCTTGAGCTCAAGAATTTGAGGCTGCTGTGAGCTGTGACACCACAGCACTCCATCCAGGGTGACAAAATGAGACCATCTCAAAAAAAGAAAAAACCTCAGGTAGAGTTCACCTGATCTCTCAAGGTAACTCAAGCTCTAAGTTTCCAAATCATCTTGACCCTAGGTAAGGAGAGAGCTTTCATGCTATAATCATCAGTTAAAATCTTTTCCAAGGGCATGTGCATTTTAGAGCTCTGAGCTTTCTCTGCCTCTGAGCCAAGTAGGCTCCAGTGTCTCTAGAAGAGTCCTCTAAAAAATCGTGTTAGCTATTGGAGGCAGAAATTTACCAAAGAGTAGGTGAGGTACATACAGAATGACAAAGAATCCAAGGTGATGGGGTAGAGCACACTATTCTACTCTTCCCTCTGGTTTATCCACAGTAAATACCTGTAAATACTTCCAATTCTAACAAATACACATTTATCTTGTCCCTCTGCATAAGGGCGTGAACACATAATCTGGTTTAGTATATCTTCCTTGACTCTGTCTTAGTTTAGTCCACCATAATATCTCTTCAATGGTTCGTAATTGGTCTTCTGCTGTTCTTGATTTCATTGATTCATTCTCAAGACAGAAGAAAGGTATTTTCAAAATATAACTCATACTATGTGAATCCTTGACTTAGAATACAATCCAAACTCCTCAAAGTTATTCCAGTCTGCCTATTTTCGGCCTAAGTTGTTTTATCCTCTCACTGTTTTCTCTAGCAACATTTAGCTTCAGTCCTTTGAACATGCCAAGCTACTTCCTGATTTAGGCCCCTTCTGTTTGGAGACCTCTTCCCTTCTGCCTGGAGACACACCCTATCTGCCGCTTTTCCAATGATGCTACTGTTTGGTACTAAGTAGAATTAGTTCCTACCACCATTACTACTGCCACCTGCCCGCATTCTGAGTTTGTTTCTTTTCCAGCATTTTCACAACTTGATTATTTTATTAGCGTGTTCATTCCACCACACTGTAAGCCTCATGAGGGCAATGACTGTGGTGTCATGTTCAGTACTAGAGGCTCGACAAGTAATCCTTGGACTCATATGTTAACACCTGGGTGGAATGACTGCTGGCTTGTTTCCTTATTTGTGCACAAGTAAGAAGCTGCTTCCTGTTAGAAATTCCTGCTATACAGTCCACTTTTCTTCAATTGACTGAGCCTGAGGTTTAAATCCTGATGCCTGTCGGAGGTGCAAAACACTAAACCCTGTCTGCTGTAACATTAAGGGAAATGGCTGTGGATGGTTGAGGATTTTGATATGTTTTATTATTGTATTGAGTATATAATTATTACTCAATGACCAGTGTTTGGAATTAGTACAATGGAAAAATTGGTTGCATTTATGCTTTTGAATAGTAGTAATTTATGATTATCATTGCCTATACAAATGATTAAACCTCTGGGAAAAGTTTGAACTACAAAGTACTGAGCTCATAAATGCTTAGCAAATTCTATAGACACTAAATCACAGTTCACTCAGATTCATTTAGATCTATAGATGATTACCTAATGATATAAATAGTATTTTAATATATGACAAGTTAAAATAATTAGAAAAGTTACCTTTATTTTAAAAACAACACTTCAAACCTTGCAGGGAATTTTCAAATCTCAGGTGATGAATGAATTGTATCTGTTTTCTTACATGAAGTATATATTTATTAGTGGCTAAAGTATAGATCATTTCTAAAGTATAATTTTAGTTTAAATATCTAGAGGAAACATTGATCCTACATTTTTCATTTTCATTTTCTACTCATGAAGCTGACTGATTTCTAAATGACTTTGCTACTATAATCCAATTTAAGATTTAAAATTCCACAATGACAAGATGTTCAGGTTATGAAAAAATCTTAATGCTCAGTGCTCCAGTCACTTTTTATTATTAAGCTAGACACTTGGGGAGACCATCAGCTCTTTTCACTGCCAGAAAACCATTGGTGCATTGCAGCTGCACTCAATCTAACTGTGATCTGACCTCGTGTGAAATTTCAAGAATCCTGGCTTTTGATATGGAAGCAATATGTTTGTTTATGACTCTGTGAGCAGGGTGTAGGCCCAGAGGCCCCATTCTCTTCTATTTGCACTGTTCAAGGCTTCAGCAGCGTTAACACCTATGAAAAGCTGATATCAAAGAAAAATATCCCAAATTCTACTGGATAAGCATGTTTAAAAATATTTTTATTGAGGTGTAATTTACATATCATAAATTCACCCATTTTTAGTATGCAATTCGATGATTTTTTTTTAGTAAGTTTCCTGAATTGTGCAGCCATCACTATAATTCAGTTTACAACATTTTTATCACCCCTATAAGATCCTCCTGCTCATTTACAATTAATCCTTATTTCTACCCCCACTCCAGACAACTACTAATTTTCTCTCTCTCTAGATTTGCTTTTCTGGGCAATTTTGTTAAATGGAATCACACACCATGTCATCTTTTGTGTCTGGTTTTCACTTTGCGGAATGTTTTTGAGGTTCGTCTACATTACAGAATGTATGAGTGGTTTGTTTCTCTTCTATTGCTAAGGAGCAGGCCATTGTGTGGCTATCCTCCTACATTCTGTTCATCTGTTCACAATTTGACATTTGGGTTGTTTCCAAATCTGGGCTATTATCAATGTGCTAAGAACATTTTCATGCAGCTCTGGAAATAGCTTAATTTCTCTTGGGTAGATACCTAGGAGAGTAATTGGGTCTTATGGTATGTTGAACTTCTTAGAAACTAAAAGACATGTTTGAGTTCATAGCTGGGTGAGCTGCAGGGTTTATGAGGATAAATGCAAAGAAACAACCTTTTAAACAGCTTATGATTCATAAAAAGATAAAAACAACTTTACAAATCATTAGCCCCCTAGGAAATGCTAGACTATGAGGGAAGCTGAATGATACCACAGGAAAGGCATAGCATTGCTAAGATAGAATTTTCCTCAATTTATGGGTGGGGAGAGAGAATGATGTGAGGATGTGTCTTTGGGTATGGTTTAAAGATTTTGGGGAGATGACAAAAATAAGGGAATAAGAAAATACAGAAAATATTGAACACTCAGCCTCATAGAACAGGATATTTAAATGGGACTTCTTGGTCTCTTTTGAGATCTGCAAAAGACTAGGATATTACAATAGAGGTGAAATCAGCGGTTTAGATCGAGTTTCCATGGATCTATGCAGAATATGCTAAGAAATTATGAAAGCAAGTCTGCCAGCAACTGGCTATCAAAGGGTAGGATCTGAGATATGAAAGAAAAATGAAATCATTGGATAAGGAAGAATTTTCTCCATAATTGCCTTTGAGTTTTTCTTTTCTTAGCTCTAGTCCATCAGGAAAGAGGGAATGATTTCTTTTTTTCATCTTGGGTAAGTTAGACTTGCTTTAAATGGGCCACTTGGTTTCCTTGACGTGTGTCTCCTGGGGTTTCAGCTTAAAACAAAGAGGGTTGTCCCAGTTGCTGGCTGGATTGGTGCTGCCTGTGAGTAATGTTTGAAATTTCCATGGGTTGAGTAGGTAATTGATGAGTTAAAGGGGATCTTGTCCAAAAACTGCCTATAGAAGCAAAATACCATAATGGAACGTCTGGGTGGGATAACTTCCTGAATCCCAGAAACTGAAGATTAGAGCTTTAGGTAACCAGATAGAGAAGGGGCATCACTCATTTCTGGGGCCCTGCCACCAAGCACTCAGTAGAAGTTTATCCTAGAAGTTCAGTAGAACCTTCCTTTGTAAGACCAAGAGCCAGTCCATGTGCTTCCATTGTCCTCAAAGGAAGCATGTGCAGCCCAAGCCATGCAAGACTGAAGCCTTCTCCTTGAACTTCCCACCTACTTAGCTCAGCCCCATGGGAGTCAGAGGCCATGGCATGTGATGGGAAAAAGGACTAAGAGAATTAAACTTTGAAAGACTTTATAGGCAACTTGTAGGAATATACATATTACTCCATGGGCAAGAGCAGCTCCATAGCAATAGTCATGTGTAAAAAAAAAAAATGAAAAAAAAAATCTGAAAGTTGTGAGCAGAATCCAAATACAAAAAATTCTTTTTTTGCAGTTTTGGCTGGGACCAGGCTCACACCCACCACCCTAGGCATATGGGGCCAGCGCCCTACTCCTTGAGCCACAGGCACCACTTCAAATACAAAAAGTTCTGACAATTGTGTGCTAGAGAAACACAAGATGGGGTTATGGCTGGTGGGGGTAATAAAGCTGACCTCTTTAAAAGATTTATGTAAGAAAAGTTTGCTTTTCAAGGTAAGCAAGAAGTTGCACAACACTGTCTTTTCCTCACTGTACTAAGTCCCCAGACTTCAGTCCCCTGGTGGTCTGAAAGAGTTAATGTTCCATCCTAAGCACCCCGACTAGCACCAGGGAATTCTTAAGATGGGTGGTGAGGAGGAAAGAATTCAGTCCATTTATTTACTGAGCTCTCACAGGGCTGTGAGTAAACAGAGGAAAACAAATCTGAGGAGGGGAGAGATCAGTACATACCACCTCACTGCTAAAATTTAAAATCCAGCAGCATGTTCCTGCATGCTACTTTCCTGAAAACCAAGGGAAAATCAGAAAATTCTGGCTGTAAATGTCAGTGAACTGCTGGATTGGAGAGTCAATAGAAAAATATACAGTATTTTGTGACCTTAAATGCAGTTAAGTAGAGCTTCCGGGAGAACAGAATTTTCTAGTAGTTTTGATTTACAATCAGTGAGTTCAAGCTATGACTAGAAGGATAAACGTGATACGGTATGTGAGTAGGAGAGGGATAGCCCAGTTTCTCATTAAACTTTCACTTTTTAAGGAACATTCAAGGGTAGTCCGTTACCCAGTCTGACACTTGGGAGGGGCACTTTGATACTCGGAATAACTAAGCAAGTGATAAGTCTGTGCTTCCCATAATCACGTAATTTCATAAGTCTTAAACGCAGCTCTCTGCTCTTTTCTATCCTCTCCCATTGAAGGTTAAGTCCTTATAGTTTCAACATGAGGCTGTTAATAGCTTAATAGTAATGGTTTCTGTTTTGAGCACATGACAAACCTCGACAGATATCATCTCATTTAATTCTGGTAGAACTCACCAAGAAGGGTGCTTATGGGTGAGAAAGGGGATTGAGAGATTCTGAGACTTGCCTGAAGGCATGAGTTAAATGATAGTGTAGGAAAAGAACCAGGGCTGGCTGTCTTCAAAGTCTATTCTGTCCACCCTGGATCACTTTCAGAAACATGAACCACAAGGACTTCAGGGATTCAGAAGTGGTTCTGCTGAAGTTACTTACTGCCACACAACCCCAAACCCAAAGGCTTTATGTGGTGGAGAATGGATCTTCCTATTTGTGTAAGTATGTTTTAGGCATTTTTGTGTAACAGCCTACATGTCACCTGTTTATATCACATGTGCTTCTAAGAAAACGTGGTAACATGCCATTCTTTCCCTTTCTTCATTCTCTAAAATAGTTTAATTTCTAAGGAATTATTTTGTTCTTCCCTTGAAGTTTGCTGTCATGTGTATTTTTATTTCAGAGATGTTTAACCCATTCATATTCCCCCCTTTTTTCTTCCCCTACTTACAAATCTTTTTCTATTTCTTCTATGCCTAGTCCTTTTTTTTGTTGGTTTCTTGTGATCTTTCTTTCTTCCTCCCCTTTCCCCTGTCTCCTTTCTCCTTTCCTTTCCTTTCCTTTCCCTTTCCCTTTCCCTTTCCCTTTTCCAACAGAGTCTCACTTTATCACCCTTGGTAGAGTGCTGTGGTGTCACACAGCTCACAGCAGCCTCCAGTTCCTGGGCATAGGTGATTCTCTTGCCTCAGCCTCCTGAGTAGCTGGGACTACAGGCGCCTGCCACAATGCCTGGCTGTTTTTTTTTTTTTTTGCAAGTTGGCGGGGTCGGGTTTGAACCCGCCACCCTCAGTATATGGGGCCAGCGCCCTACTCACTCAGCCACAGGCACCGCCCTCTTGTGATTTTTCTTGGTTGCTGCCTCCTCTTCCTCTGCATCGTCTTCAATGTCCTAAGGTGTTCTCTTCTACCTTCATTTTTCTTTTCGAGATTTTAGATAATCTCACTTCCTCTGCATAGAGCTGATCCTGTACCCTTCCTTTCTGTGGTTCTTTGACTTTTAGAATCAATCAGCCTTGGAGTTGTTCCCTTGACAACTGAAACCCTAACTGTGGAGCATTTGTCCAGTTGCCTAATTTCCTTAACCAAGGTGCTTCTTGAATGGATAAAGAATACGATTACTTCATAGTGTCATTGAGAATATAAAACACGTAATACATGCAAGGTTTCTTCTTTATAGTGAGAGTTCCACGTTTCTTCCTTATGCTTTTCTTTCCTTTATTTGTAGACTTGAACTAATAGTTTTATTTTGGGGGAATCTTGGCTCACCTTTTTCATGCAGAGTCTTTTTTCCTTAGATGAAAGGACTATATACCATTTCTTTTGAACTAATATTTTAACATTATATAACTTCTCTTTTTTCTTCTAGTAATAGCTGACTCTGTGATCTAAGAAGTAGTTTTAAGCCTGGCCTTTGTTATTTTCCATTGCTGATTTTACAGTTTGAAAAATTAATTCAACTGTTATTTATTATGTATCAGGCACTGAGGCTATAAGAATGAACAAAACAAGCAAAACTCCCCCACCCTCTTGAAGCTTATTTGCAATTGGGATAGGAGAAAGATGAACAATTTAAAAAGTGTTAAATATATAGAATGTAATTTCTGGATTGCTGAACACATCCAGATGCTGGGAAGGGGTGCACCCTTCGAGGCCATGGAAGCCCCCCCATGCCTTGTCCTAAGTATCTCTTCCATTTGACTAATTCCTGGGTTATAGTCACATGCATAAAAATGAATCTAGACACAGACTTTAGGGTCTTCACAAATTAACTTAAAAATTTATCAAAGACCTATGTGTAAAAACTATACAACTAAACTAAGAAGTATAAAAATCCTAGAAGATAATATAGAAAATCTAAATGACTGGGGTTTGGTGATGACTTTCTAGATATAACACCAAAGCCATGATCCATGAAAGGAGTTATAAGTTGGATTTTATTACATACAATTTAGAAACTTCTCTGCAAAGGAAACTGCCAAGTGAAAGAGAAGATGAACCACAGACTGGGAAAGGATATTTACAGAAAATATATCCAATAAAGGACAACTGTATAAAACATACAAAGAATTTTTAAAAATCAAGAAAATTACAACCCTATTTGAAAATAGGCTAAGAGATCTGAACAGACAACTCACAGAAAGATATAAAGATGATAACCGTATGAAAAGATACTTAATGTTATGTCTTCAGAGAATTGCAAATTAAAACAATGATATACTACTACATACCTATTACAATGGCAAAAATTCAAAATACTGATACCACCTGGCAAGAATGGAACAACAGAAACTCATTTTTTGCTTATGGAAATTCAAAATAGTACAGCCACTTTGGAAGACAGTTTGGCAATTTCTCACAAAACTAAGTATACCCTTACCCTATGATCCAGCAATCATACTCTTTGGTATTTGTGCAAATGGGTTGAAATACATTTATATAAAAAACTGCACATGGAAGTTTATGGCTACTTTATTAATTGCCAAAACTTGGAATCAAGATGTTCTTTCAGTCGGTGAATTATGGAGAAATTGTAGATGCATTTTGCTTAATGAAAGAAGCCAGTCTGAAAAAGCTACATATTGTATGATACCAACTATATGGCCTTCTATAAAAAGCAGAACTATAGAGATGGTAAAAATAGCAGTGGTTGCCAAAAGTTACTGCAGAGGGAGTGGTAAGTAGGCAGAGCACAGTGAAATTTTGGTTACTGAAAGTGTACTGTATGATACTATAATGATATATGCCATTACACACATGTCAGAATATGTAGAAAGCATACCGCAAGAATAAAGCTTAATGTAAACTATGGACTTTGGGTGGTAGTTATATATCAGTATAGTTCATTGATTATGACAAATGTACCACTGTGGTGTGGTGGGGGAGACTGTGGGGACAGAGGTCATAGAGGAACTCTGCACTTCACACTTAGTTTTGCTGTGAATTAAGTGCTCTAAGAAATGGTCCATTAAAACGTAAAATGTGTATTTCCTGCATGTCTTCTGCTTATATTCTAATCTCACCTGTCTCCTAATCTGTTGTCACTAATGGTTCTGCAGTGTCCACAGGCTACCATTTTGGTTGTTGATACCAGCAATGGCCAAATGTTTTGCTTTTTTTGGCAAAAATTCCTCTTACAACTTATTCAGAGCAATTTTGTAAAATGGGTATAGGTTTCATAAGAACTCTACAAGGCAGGTAGAACATCTAACTTTTCCCCCTCTGGTAAAGGAGGAAACCAATTGGCCTAAAACGTAAGTAACTTGTTGCAGGTCACACACCCTGGTAGGGGAAAAGTTGAATTAGACCTCTGATTCTCTTCTCTGTCTTAGAGAAAAAGCCTAAAATTTTCAGTAAGAAAACATTTGTAGAAAATGTTTTCTACTCCCTGCATTTCTCTGGAATGAGATATAATTTGTGCTTTTCATACACCAGTGCGAATGTTTGGCCTCTCTGGGTTGGTTGATAGTCCTACAGGAGGGTATTATAACTGCTGTGACTTTCAGACAGAGGTGAGTCTTCAGATCTAATATCTATATTGTCATTCTTTGCAAAGCTATCAATATTTTCTGCTACTGAAACGCAACCGAAATTTATAGAGTATTGAAAACAGAAAGCGCAGCCTGAATATGTAAGTAAAGAGAAGACATTCCAATATAACCCTCCATAATAACACAGATAAGGATTTAAACACTGAATTTTGAATACTTGCTGGCAAAGGAAGAATATTTTATACAATTGGAAAATAAAATTTTAAGAAACAACTATTTTAATTTCTAATTCTTTAAACAACAGCATGACAGAATATCAACTAAATCAAATTAGAAATAATTCCCTTAGCAACACTTCTAAGGATTTTCACCATTTTTTTCCCTTACGGTGGCAAAATTGATGGTTGTAGAAGAACATTTGTTCTTCTGTAATAGAATTTTAGCTGGGCACATGGTCCCCTGATTAAAGACTCCATTTCCCAGCCTTCTTTGGAGGTATTTGTGACTGTGTGAATATCGTCTGGCTAATGGGGTGTTACTGGAAGCTAAATGTGCAAGTTTCCTGTTATGCTTGAAAAAGGAGATTTACTTCCCCTTCACAGACCCGGATGAATATGTAACATAATGGACTCTGGAGCAGCCGCGTTGGGTCACAAGATGAAACCAATGTTGAGGATGGCAGATTGACAGGATCGAAGTTCACCCACCTGCCTTTCTGTGAAAGAGATAAACTAAGCTACTATCATTTGGGGACTGTTACAGCTGCTGAATCAGTTTCTAATGAACACAAAAGTTAGTGTCAAAACTATATTACATTTGCTGTATAATTTGTTATACATTATTGTCCTAAAACTGACAGTGATAACCATGCACATTGTTCTCTCCCCAGGGTACGGTTTCACTCGTTCTCATCCGTTTTGATACCTTTGTAAATGTTAGAGTTAATGGGACCTTATAAATCATTATTTGAATGGAGAGTACTCCAACAGAGAGAGAAAGAGTGAGAGCGAGCTTAAATGGCAATAGGAAAAATCTGCTTCCTCAAGTGAGCGTTCAGCTTCTAGTGCTTCATACAACATGGGGTGGTACCAAGGCTAATTTTGTGTAAGTGATCCAAATGTAACACTTCCACGAATTTCCTCACTTAATTAAGCTGTGTTATGCCGTTCCAATTTAAATTACATTTCTAAGATTTTATTTCCTTTAAAGTAGAGATAATACCTTTTCAAAGTTTCCTCAAGCACTTCACTCTCTCTCTCTCTTTTTTTTTTTTTTGTAGGTTTTGGCCAGGGCTGGATTTGAACGTGCCACCTCCAGTTTATGGGGCTGGCACCCTACTCCTTTGAGCCACAGGCACTGCCCTCAAGCACTTCTTGGTATATATTTGATGCAGCAGTAATGTTAGTGTCTTCTTGTGGGCATAGAAAAATTGATTCCTCAATGATAATACAAAAAAAGTAACATTTTTTTCTATTAAAAATCAGTTTATAGTAAAGTCAGAAGAGAGAAATGCTTGCTATTGGCACACAATACAATCAGTCTTACACTTGTATGGCTGCCAGTTCCATGAAGAGAAAGTAGGCACCTTGTGGCAAAGCTTTTCCAGTTAACCTGCCTCTGCTTTGGATGTGTTAGGGCTGAAAGGAGCAGGTATTTAAGCTGCTAACCTTTTCATTTAAGCAATACCGTTCTCATATGTTCTTTTTTTAATCCTATTGCTTCCTCATTATTCTTACCCTTTTTATTTGCTCTTCCAATTCTGTTAATGAGTTCACATCATCATCAATTTCTCCACCAGGATGCTTATTTCCTGATCCAGGAAGTTCATTAACATGTAAAACTAAAAGGCTTGGGGTAAAAATGTCCAAAGCAACAGATTGGCTCCTTGCCACAGTTTTAGTCTTTCCTCTCTCCTGACCTATGCATTTTTGTTTAGAGAGAGTTTGAGAAGCAGTCTGAAGAGAGAAAAGCAGGAACAAGTTGGAGGGTATCGCGAGTGTACAGGTGCCTTTAAGAATAAAGTTGTAGCTTGAAAGACTTCAAATATATATAGTTTTTTAAAAAGTTCCCTTCCCACTTTTGAGATTTCACATATCAGTAAAATTTAACAAAATTCGGGGACTGGCACATAGTCATCAACCCTTTTTTCTTTTCTCGAATGACTAGGGAAAACTGTGATAAGAATGTAGAATAAGACTGTCATCTTAAGGCACAGAAGTTCCAGGCTGGTTATAGCAGAAAGGACAGACCATTAGAGAAGTATTTAATATAACTGACCCATAAGAAATATGTGTCATAATGAAGTACAGTTTTTGAATTGAATACGTTTATTTCTATCAAAACGACTATATGTGGGTCTTATTTTTGTTTTAGTCAGAGACTGGAAAAATGTTCTCTCTCAACCAGATCGTGGTTTACTAGGGTTGAGAGCTATTTGTGCTTGCTCTTTTACTGGCTACTGTTGTCCAGTGATTCAGATTTGTGTTCTTTATTCGGCCACACACTTCATTTTGGCTGGACCAACTGTCACTACCAGCACATGTCACCTCATTTTCCAGGCTCCTTCCCGATCCTTGAGATGTTAATGACATTCCAAACCATCACACTATATATAGAACAAGTGATTCATCAGCGGAACCTACATCTTCCAAGAATCTGTCCTGAGATACAGCCCCACTGAGGTAGGGTTTAAAGTCAGCTTTTACAAATCACTGTGATGGGTTACTTGCTACGGTAGGGGAGTCTTGACAGCTGTGACAGAATGCTTCTGTGGATAAAACGTGGTAGGGGAAATGGCTGAGCCCGTCCTTTAAAATAGAATCAATGTTTGCCAACTGCCTCACCATCTTGTCTCAGTATTACATTGGGGACTAGAATTAAGGGAGCTTATGATAAATGCCTCTTCTAGGACCCCACTTCAACAAATATCGAAAAGTAATGTAAGAACAGTAATCTCAATGAACTATGTTAACAGAAATATCAATTTGAAATTTTGTTTATCCTTAATTAACTGAAATTCTCCATTGGGGAGCTATTAGAAGAATAAGCAAAATATTTGCAAATGTAAGGAAATAATTGTTAGAATTCAATAAGTTATGGTCACAGGTTTATCTATGACATGATTTCTAAACTTTTAATATGTCTTTTTTGACCGACAAATGGCATTTTGCTCCCCTCCCTTTCTATCTTGTTTCTTTTTTGATATTAACCATGCATATACTGTGAAATCAGGATATTAAGAACTTTGCTAATTTCCTTTATAATAATTCTAATAAATAACACAAAAGAGCAATTGTGATCACAGCAGACAAACATGGCAAGAAAAATCTCAGGATAAGTTCTAGAGACACTAAGGGTCAGTTATTTTTTTTGCACCTGGAAACTTTATTCAGAGGAAAATTAATCCAGAAATCAGTCCTACTACAGTGTTTCCCCCTTGAGAGAAGAGGAGTAAAAATCATGTCTTGGGAAATTTCAGACAAAATTTCCTTCATGTGCCCAACTTAGATATTTCTCGTGCCCTTTGCTATCTGGCACCTAATGTCAAAAAAGTAATTAACTATTGTGACTTTAAAGAAAGTACTTCAAACATGGTGCTTTCCAAGCTATTGGCTTATAAAATCAAAGTAGGATTGTAACAAAGGTATTTAAGCAGATGGAGGTCAAAGTTAAAAGACTTTACATTACCTTATTGTTATAGTTGATGGAGAGACAAACATATCTCAAGTGTCCTAATAAGGACCATGGACTCTTCAGAATTAATAGTATTTTGCTTTATCATTCAAGTGACATGTTTATTGCATAAAGTACCTACCTTTTTCCTAGATTTTATAGGAATGGCTTAGGTGATCTATTACATGCACTCTTGCTCCTTGAGAAGTCCCTTTAAGGATGGCCCCTGCTATAGTCAACCACCAGTAACCAATACAAAAGATGTGGAGGAAAGGGATGTGGCGCTTGTAATTGAGTTTTGTATAGTCTAATTAGCCGAGGGATGCTACTACTTTAAAACTACAGTGAAGAATATTTACAGTATATAATTGAGGATAAATTTTTTGTTTCATATAGACCAGGAGTTCTCAACTGAGGTTGATTGCGTACCTGCTGATGGTGATACCTGGCAATGTTAGGTGACAGTTTTTGTTGTTACAAAGCAGGAGTGGGGTGGGTGAGAAATCTCACTACTGGTGTCTACTGGGTAAACATAGTGCATAAGACAGCCCCCCAATACAGACCAATCTTGCACGTAATGCCAACTATCTTGCTATTAGAAACCCTCCTTGAATCTTGACATACCTATGAATCACCTGGGAATCCTGTGAAAACGTAGATGCTAGTCAGTAGGTCTGGTGTGGAGCCTGACGTTCTGTTTTTTCTAACATTCAAGGCCACCGATGCTGCTAATGCTGGTTGGTCTATGGGCTACTGTTTGAGCTAGAGGGCTTTAGGTAGTGAGTGTTGGAAAAGATTAGAAGTTAGAGATTAATGCCAAGCAGAGCAGCCTTTCTTAAGGGAAAACCCTTACAGACGGTGAAATTCATGATGGCTGATATTTCTTGATGTATAGGATGGTGAGAAGAAAACCAACAGTGAAGAAGTAAGGGTGACAATTCTCCCCATAAAATAAACCTGGGTTAGGTAGGGAGAAAGTGAAGGGCCATGTGGTGAAGAGACTTGGATTGCAAGAATGGCTCAGAGGTAATGTCACTCTGTGGCCTTAAGAAGATTACATCTTTTTGGGCCTCAGTTTCATCATTGTGAAGAGAATTCTGCAGAGGGTAATTATATGGAGATTAAAGCAAAATGAAACCTCATGTATAATTTTATTCCTTCTACATGTAATGTTACAATCAAACTGCCTAGGTTTGAATCTAGCTGTTTCCTGGAATAGTGCTTTCTTGGTTTTTACAGCTTCATATGGGACATAGGATGAGGCTTTACAAAACTATTCATAGGTATTTTCATTTGCCTGTGATGAACCACTGTTGCAGGGGCTTTGTGTGTATTCTGTATGACATATTAAAGTTTCACCAAAATGCTAGATGAAGGTAATTATTGGGATCCGTATTTTAGAAATGAGGAATTGAAGTCAACCTTGCTCAAGATCAGACACGGCGTAGCTGAGGTTCAAACGCAGGCTGTTTGGTTGTGGGTCTGTGCTTTTACCAACTACACTGCTGGAGTTTTCCAAAACATATCATCACTCCTAATTTCTAGCTTTTATTTCCCACAAAGCTTTTGCTGTGTTAACTGGCTTACTCAAGAAGCTGGCATTTTTATATTTTCAGGTTACTAGGCAGGCAAATGGGTGTCTTTACTGGTTGGATATGTGCAGTTTCTCTACTTGTGGGGACGAGAGAAGGGATGTCTCCCTGGACTCTTCTAGATCAATTGCTCTTTATTTTAGGGTCCTGGGATTCCACTGAAGCAGTAAGAGGTATCTATGACTTGTCCTCGATATTCCAGGATGCCTAGTGTCCATGATATATTGACCCCGTGATGATATGCATCATTCTACAAAAATATCAAAGTCATATGTTTTGAATGGCATTCAATCCTGTAGGTTCACAATATCTAGCCCATACTAATCACAAAACAATAGTAGTGTTATTGTAAATGGTTTAGAAATCACTGATCCGTAATGCTATGCCTCCCTGTCATGACTAGTCTAAACCTTACCCGTGAGGTTTTACACTATGAAAATCTGTACTTTCATTACACAGAATCCTCAATTTTCCTGCGTCTTAGCATTTCTCAAACCATCTGAGTTGACAACATCTTTTAACTCGCGACATTTCAAATTATATCACACATGTTCCCAGTGTCCCCACCTCCACTTCCCTGGAAATGGTGCATGTGTGGTGGTGTTGTCAGCAGCTGGGCTGTGCTTGGGCTGCATGTGATGCTGCTGATTCCTGTTTCTGGATATCCTCCCAGGGGAATGTAAGGGGATGAAAACATATCAGAAATTTCTTTTTAATAAATGTGTCATGAAATCTGTTGTGACAGATTTTAAACAAGTCTTTGCAACTGGACAAGATGAAGTGGCAACTCTGGGAGACTGGACAGAGCACATCAGCCCTACGAGTTTATTTTTGTTGCCTTTGCCTCCCCTGCTGCGTGCAAATGCTCCTCCCATGGAGCCTGTGAAGCTTGCCCTGTGCAAGGTCTCTGGCATCCAAAGCAAATACCCTCTGCCAGCCTCTGGATTCTGAATAAGAGGCAGTTAGAACCCCCCTTTCCTGGGAGGTGTCAGTCATGAGGTAAAGAAGCCTTTGGAGATGGGTTGGAGTGTGTCAGTCAGTCAAAGAGTAAACTCTGGCATTGAACAAATGGTGTGTTCCTGCATGCAGTGCCAGCAGGCAGCTTCTGGCTACAGACTCTTTTGCAGGGATAAAAGCCTTCCTAGTGCAGCTCTAGCAATTCTAAATATTTCATGCCTGTGCTCGAACAAAAAGTTGCCATGGGAAGGCTGACTTGAAGATGTATTATCAGCTTGGTATTTTCCAAGTTAAACTTTCTCGGTAGCTTGTCCTCCTTTGCCCCATTCCCACCCAAGTCAGAAACTCAAATTGCAAGTATTCTTTAGACATTACTATTTCTACCTCATCTTTTCTATTGAAATCTGTCTGCTCTCTCTTATGAACTCTGCTAAACACATCACACGCCACATGCTAATAGGAGAGGAAGCAGAAGCTACTTGATCTTGGGATTCGGTGAGAAGTATTTGTGAAAATCAAATTATTTTAGTGATCTATTGTTGGGAAACTATTCCAAAACTAAGTAGCTTAAAAAATGAGAATGTATTATCTGTGTTCCTGCGCATCAGGAATTCAGACGGTATAGTGAAGATATCTTTGTTCCAAGCTGTCTGGCTTCAGATGGAACACTGAAAGGCTAGGGACGGCGTCATCTGAAGGCTTATTTCATCTCACATCTAGCGGTTGATGCTGGCCTTCAGCTGGGAGCCTAGCTAGGCTGAGCATGGTAAGTTTGCAGTCTTTGTAACAGTGTGGCTAGATTTCAATGGCAAGCTTATTGAGAGAGAGAGATTGATTTTCATGACCATGGAAGTCGTGTAGGGTTACTTTTGTATATTCTATTTGTTCAGTTATAAAGGTCTGCCCAAATTCATGGAGACCCAATAACATTGTAAGAAGAACATGTGGGAAATAATTTGTGTGGTCTTCTTTGGAGAATATAGTCGATTTCTCAAATGTAACTACAAAAAGTTTACTTATACTTTGAGAGTATGAGTCTATCTCTCATAGTTTTTTGGCAATGTAATTTATAAACAGATGAAGCAGTTTGGGGTCACCAGATGAGGAGGTCTTGGCATGAGGAATGAAGAGGTTTGACACACAATCTGTGTTGGGGGACTGAGGAACTCTGGGAGGAGCCCTCCCGAGCAAACCTCGGGTCCATATTTATTATAAAACAGAAAGCAGGAGACAAAAGCTGCTTGTCTGACCTTAGCACTGATTAGGGAGGACATGGAGAAGGTCAGATAGGATGTCTCCACCTTTCTTTTTTCAAAACCACAGACCTTGAGCAGAACCTCTGCCTCCAGCATCGAGAGACCTTTGGAATATAGAGAATCTTTGCCATGACTATTAGGCTTGGGATTGACACACCTCACATACATTTTTGCTTGGAGGCCAGTTTTCTGATCTGCACATACACAACTTACATGCCATTCTTGTGATTCTCTAGATCTCTCAAGCCGGAAGTGAGCCTTATGCTAAAGATCAGGGCTCAGTTTCCCCTACAAACAGATATTATTCCGTTGCCATCTATGTAGTGTTTTATAGTATCTGTTGTTTTCATATGAATGTTAGAAAATTCATAAACTCATCCTAGAAAAAGTGCTACATACCTCATTGTTGAATGTCACTGTGGTCACCTTCAAAGGACTCCCCTTGGGAAGCTGTGCCCTGACACCAGCATCTCGTCACCCTTCAAAGGTCTTTTTCTAGGATGAGTTCACAAACTTAATTGTCACATCACGTATGATGGCAGCTCTGATGACCGTTCCAGAAAGAGTTCCAAAATGGCTTTGATGGGTGGACTAGGCACTGGCATTGGTGCATCGCTTCTCAAGGGGAGGACTTCAAAGGTGACCATAGTGATTATTCAGTGAGTTGGCGAACTTCATTGTCTGACTTCAGACACAGGACTGTGTTTCACTTGAAGCTGGGTAATTCAGAAATTCTCACCTGAATTAAAACTTATAAAGCTGCTGATGCTCAGAAGTAAACCTAGCTCAAAGTTACCAGATATTTAAGGACAGATTTGGGACTAGAACTTCTCTAACTCCTAGGCCTTTTCATCAGAATTCATAACATCTACAATTTTTACATCAAAAAATGAGCATTTATTGAATACTTTCCATTAGGGAGGCTCAGAGATAGAAACTGAGCCTACAAGGACAACTCTGATGCAGTCCCTGCCTTTAGGGAACTTGTGCTCAAGTGGAGAAGATAAACATATAAATATATGCATATGTTCAAAAAAGTGGGGTGGCTGTAGCAATCACAGTAGGCAAAGCTGCTTGTTGAACACAGAACCACTTAGTTCATTTTGGGATTCAGGGATGACTTTGGGAGGGATAAAATATTTAAGATTAAATTTTATTACTCAGCTCAAAGTAGATAGCTGCCTGAAAAAGGCCACATTGGGTACTTAAATTGCAATATACATATAAAAGTATTTATATGTAAATAAAAATATTTACCTAATATGGTATGGGAATTCTTCCTTGCCCTTCAATAAAGGTATACCTTTGTAAAATCTTGATTATAAATGTTTTCTTCTATTTTTGAATAGCATCATTTTAAAATCTTGTAGCTTCTGATTGGTAGTTCCTAGTATTTAGATCTCAAATGTTTTCTTGTGTATTTCATACAGTAACCGTACCGAGGTTTTCCTTCAGGAGGATGCTTAGCTTATTTATTTTCAAGTGTCTTTTTTTTCCTAATAGATGAGTTTAGGGCTATGGATTTCCCTCTTAATATACTGTTGCTGTATTGTACAACATAGATGTTTGTTCTTATTTTTGCTCAGTTTATGCTATAATCTTTTTAGCACGTATAAAAATTTTATCCCCTTTTAAAGCTGAATAACTCATATATAGAGATAACATTTTGTTGACTCATTCATCTGTTTAAGAACATTTGGGCTGCTTTTATCTTTTGGCTAGAAATTGGTATTCAAATATCTGCTTGAGTCCCTGTATTTAAGAGATATGCCCAGAAGTAGAATTGCTGGGCCATATGGTAATTCTATGGTGGTATTTTTTTTCTTTTTTGAGGAACTGCTACTGTTTTCTATCGTAGCTATACCCTTTTACATGCCCACCAGAAAGGTCAGAGTTCCCTATCCTTGACAACATGTAGTGTTTTCTTCTTAAATTTAAGTAGAATTAGAGGGCATAGTAGTTTTAATGTTACATGGTTGAATTGCATAATGAAGTCTACATTTTTTTTTTTTTTTGAGATGGAGCCTCAAGCTGTCCCCCTGGGTAGAGTGCCATGGCATCACGCTCACAGCAACCTCCAACTCCTGGGCTCAAGCGAGTCTCCTGCCTCAGCCTCCCAAGTAGCTGGGACTACAGGCGCCCACCACAACGCCTGGCCATTTTTTGGTTGCAGCCATCATTATTGTTTGGCGAGCCCGGGCTGGGGATTCAAACCCGCCACCTTAGGTGTATGTGGCTGGCGCCTTAGCCGCTTGAGCCACAGGCGCTGAGCCAAAGTCTACATTTTTAATGTACTTGTCACTTGAGTAATGTACATTACACCCAGTAGGTAATTTTTTATTCTGTAGCCCCCCGCCCTTCCTGTTCTGAGTCTTCAAAGTTTAAAGTCATTCTGTATGATCATTGTGCATCATAATTTTTGTTATGAACTATTTCTGAAAGTGACTTTTAGAAGAGTTTAAAGTCCAGACTCATGAGAATTGTCGTTGGTGATCATTCTTTTCACTTTTATTCATAAATTTTTAATATATACTTTTATTAATAGTCCATATTGAAAAGTACAATTTGTGCTTACAAAAGTATGGCCAATTACCTTTCTTTTTGTAAATCTGCACTCATATTTATTTCAAGTTTTGTCTGACTTCCCTGCACAATTTCATTTTATTGTATACATTTATAGTATACCATATATATTATATACACTGGTACATATACATTTGATAAATGTATACATTGTGAAAAGATCAAGCCAATTAATATATTCATTGTTTCATATACTTTTTGGTGAGAGCATTTAAGATCTAATCTCTTAGCAACTTACAAGTATATAAGACATTGTTGTTAACTAGTCATGATGCTGTATGGTAATTCCAGAACTTACTCATCTTGTCTAACTGAAACTTTATACTCATTACCCAATTCTTGTCCCTGTCACTCAGTCTCTGTTGACTACTGCAGTACTCTCTGCTTCTTAATGTTCCACATATAATTGAGCTCATACATACAGTGTGTGTCTTTCTGTGCTTGGTTCATTAGCATAATGTCCTGTAGAGTTATTCATTTTGTTACAAATAACAGGATTTCCTAACACTGAATAGTGTTTCATTGTATATAAATTTGAGTTTTTATTGAGTTTTTATATACTTCACTATTATTGGTGACTATAATCTATAAAATATGTATCACTTGGTATTGAGATTTTTTGTTTTGATAGGTAATTAAACATTTTATTTCTCATGTTTCCTTAAAAATAAGTATTTTTAAGGAAAAAAATTATTGGGTAGATTCTCTGTTAATTATATTGCTTTTTTTAATGTCCAAAATCAATTGTATTTATGTTACTTATGTTGATTCTAGGAAACTCCACTGATCTCAGTCTGATTGCTCTTGGCTAGTTATGAATTTCCTTAACCCTTTAAAGTTATGAATTATCCTTAACCATTTAAAGGAGGTCTCCCTCCTAGACTGTCTCCATGTGGATCCAGGTGGTTCTTCCTGAAATGGCCCAATGTGTAACTCACTGTACAGAGTGTTCTTCTCTTCCTGACAGATGGATACGCTTCTTATTAGTCTGTCCTTCGGTCTTTCCTCTTCAGAAATCAGTCCTTCCAGAAGTTCCTTGATATGCTTATTAACAACCTCAGCTCTCTCTAATCTCTGGTCTTCTGGAAGCCCTTAAATTCACACATTTCCTGAAGGTGTTTAGTTTATGGGCCTTTTCTGGATCCTTAATACAGATTCCTCTGCCACTACCTCTTATCATGGTAAACACTCCAAGTAACTGGTGTCTAGGCCCCTGACCTACTCTACATAGGCCTGAGTGCAGCAACCACCTGCAAACATTGACCATCTTATTCTGGACAGGCATGCTGCAAGCCATCTATATTGAGTCTTTAATCATGTTTTTGAATCACGTTTTGTTTAATCATATTTTGTTATTTCCTGGTTAGGATAATGAAAAGGAGTATATTTAAATATTTATATATGATTTTTTTTGGCTGGGGCTGAGTTTGAACCTGCCACCTCCAGTATATGGGGCTGGCACCCTACTCCTTTGGGCCACAGGTGCTGCCCCACTTATATATATTTTTAGAGATTATACTGTTATATGTATAAATAAAATTTTTATATCTATCTAATGAATTTTACCTTTTTAAGCTACTGCTACTCATCTTATTTAAAGGAAAATTTATACTTCTGGTAGAAAGTATAACATTGAAGTAAAGTATAACATCAGAAAACATTGAAGTTATCACTTCCCAAATTCAATTCATTAAATGTCGTGTTGGCTCTAATTTTAATATATTGACTATCTGACTGCCTAAAACAACATTCCCTGCTACCATTCCCATCCAAGTCACCACCATCTCTCTCCTAGATTACGTCAATTCACTCTAAATGCCCTGATTCCAACTTTACTAAAGACTATATACTTCACATATCAGCCAGATGTTTCAGTCATGAATCAGATCATGTTCTTCCTCTACTCAGGCCTTCTGAGGCAGGCATAACCTCTCCTGGGGGCTTATGTCCTAGCTCTTCCTGCTTCTTAGAAACATCTCTCACCAAATGTCCACCAAATGTCCACATCTACTCCTTTCCTTCTTTTGTTCAAATGACATCTTTTCAGTGATATCTTTTCAGATTACTATTTTTTAAATGGAAACTTCTATACCTAATTCTGTGTCCTCCTTCCTTGCTTTGTTTTCCAAAGTCGTTACCACTATCTAATAGCTTGTATAACTTATTTTGGTTATTGCCTTTTCCCTCTCAATGGAATATAGTCATCAGGAAGGCAAAGAGTTTGTTTTATATGTACTATGTTATTAGGATGGCACCTGAAATATAGTAGGGGCTATATGTACACACATACTTACAGTGTGTATATATTTGACTGTAAAAATGAATGAAATAACCATTTTTTAACAATCCAAAATGCTTTTTGCCTTAGAGACTGCCTTGTCATATTTCTACTATTTCTCAGTAGTTTTTCTATCCATTTACTTTTGCTATTTCTATTTGAATATGCTTCAGGGATGATTCTTTTAAAGCTTATGGTTGGTGGTAATTAATATCCAATCTGAGAGTCTCTGTCTTTTAATCAGTGAGTTTGATTCATTTACTTTTACTGTAGTTATTGATACATTTGTTTCTAATTTATTTTGTACATTCTATTCACTTTTTATGCTATCTCCTTTATTTCCCCATTTTTGACTTTTGTAAAAATTATTTCCATTGTTATTTTTCTATTTATTTTGTTTTAGAAATTATTTTTATTTCTACAGTTAGCTCTTATTTGTCAAATTTTCAAATTACTTGAATTACATATTGTGAACATTATCATAGTTTGTTTCATTTTCTTAATAGCATTATTTAAAATGTGGGTTATATATTTTTTAATTTTAAAATTAATATTTAAATATCCTATGTAAGAAGTTTTTACTATTCAGTGATATGTTTGCCTGTTCTTATATCAGTATGAGTCTTCATTATCATAGCTCCAAAGTATGATAGTATATTTATTATTTTTCAAGATTGCTTTACCTAGTTTTATCAAATCAGGCCTTAAGGAAAAGAATAACCTCACTTCAAGAAGTGGGGATTCTTCCAAAAGATGGCATTAGATTCTTGCTGCAACATCAACTCTTTCCTGGGTCTCCACCTACTGTCCTAGTCTGCAGATTTTGGACTCAACCAATCTCCACAATCACATGAACCAAATTTCCTTAAAAATCAATGTCTGTCTTTCTTCTCGGCCTACCTAATATTTCCCTTGGCAATAATCTGTTACCCTTTATATCAATGCTAGATTTAATGTGCTAATTATTTTTGGACATAATTTCTACTTATGTATATTGGTCTGTACTTTTCTGTTCTGTAATATTTTTGTTAGGATTTGGTATCAGGCTTATACAGATCTCATTAAATGACTTGGGAAATGGTCTTTCCTCTTCTATTGATTGAAAGTGTTTGTGTAAAATTAGTACTTAAAATATTTAATAGAACTCACTAGAAAAGCCATCTGAAGATTCTTCTGTGGTAAATTTTTAATTCCCAATTACTTTTTAAAAAAATGTGTAAATGCTTTACAGATTTTTAATTTTTTTTTTTTTTATCAATTTTGGTATATCTATTTGGTATACCAATAGACCAATTCATGGGTCTATTTCCATATTAGCCAAGTTATTCCTAATATTGACAGAGTTTATATCATACCTTCATTTTCTTTTTAATTAGTGTAGAATCTGTGCTCAAAATCTCTAAACCATTTTTCATATCAAAAATTTTTGTTTTTTTTTTACTTTGATCAAATTTTCTTGGTTTATCAATTTTATTTCTTTCTCTTTAAAATTAATTTTTATTATTTTGAGTCAGTTCTTTGAGTGCAAGAATATTATGCCTTCAATACATTCAAGATCAAAGGCACATGAACCACATAATAAAGCCAGAATATCTGTTTTTTACTAACTGTACCTCCAATGTTTTCTTTCGATTTAATCTCAAAGTTTTTCCTGTTTTTTAAAATGGTGAGTTAAAGGTTTTTAAAAATCTTTCCTTTTTAAAAAAATCATTTCAAAATACTGAGGGTCACATGCTTTGGTAATATAATTTACTTTGATATATTCTCAAATTGTGCCCCTCACTCAGAATGTGTGCAGTGTACACAAGTGATGTACCCATTGGATAGGAATTCATTCATCTTCTCTTCTCACCTTCTTAAATTTCACTGAGTTTTGCTTTTGTATGTGCCCCAATGTGCTGATCAACTAGTACTGAGTGCATCTAGTGTTTGTTCCACTTTTGTGATACTTCATTGAAATAAGTCTCCATTTCCATCCAAGTTGTTAATCTAGGTTGTTATTTTTCAAAGGACCAAATTGTGATTCTGCTAGTATTTTTATTTATGGAAAAGTTTTTTTTCTGTTTCTTGAGATTATAAATTTAGAGAATTGATTATAAACTTCTTTTAAATATAAGCATATATTTTCCTTTAAGGACTTCTGCTGTATTTTCAAAACTTGAATGTTGTTCCCTATAATTAAGGTGGAAATAGTTTCTAATTTGTAATTTCTTCTTTGATTTATGGCTGTTTAGAAAGGGTTTTATTTCTAAATACTTGGGAATTTCTAGATATTTTATTGTTGGTATATAGTTTGTTAGCAAATATGTTCTAAATAACTTTAATTCATTGGAAGTTTTCTGAGACTTGTTTTATGACCCATCACATTGTCTTGGTCAATTTTGTTTGTTTACTCAAAGAATGTATATGCTCCAGTTTTCTTGGTATAATATTTACAAATCTCAATTAGGTCTGGTTGGTTAAAGTGTTTAGATATTTTATATTTTTGTCTATCTTTTCAACTACTGTTAAAGCCTATTAAAATCTCTTACTATGATTACTTGTGCTGTTTCTTCCTTTAGCTTTGTCAACTTTTCTAGGCTATTTTTCCTGTTAATATTTTGCCATTGTACAAAATACTGTGTTTTCGGGTTGCCGTGTTTTCACTGTGAAGTACATTTTGTCCCTCTTACCACCTCTTAGGTAATGCCACATAATCTAAGTTTTGTTATGAAATTACTCCACATCAAAAAAGGTACCAGTCTTTCTATTGGTCCAAGTAGACTAAGTGCTTTAACAACATCCAGATTACAATGATTTAAGGTTTACTTTGTGCTCCTGCCAGTGAATGTTTCCAGGAAGAGGGCTGTCACCCACAGTCACTCTGGATATCATCTCCTCCTCCACCATTACTTACCACCCCCGAAGAGCCGCTGAATTCCCGGAATCTGGCTAACAAAAGAGAAGAGTGAATAGTGTTGACACAGGTTTTCTAGAGTCAGTCTCAGAAATGGTGTATCTCCCTTCTGCCTATATTTAGTTGGCTGGAATTCAGCTTTTTAGCCATTCCTAATAGAAGGAGAAAAATGAGAAATGTGGAGTAGCTGTGTGACTGGGAGGAGAGTGAAATACCTCTGAAAAAATACAAGTTCGCTCACTAGGTTGAATAATGCATTGAGTTTCTACTCAAATAAAATGCCATATCTTCTATTACCTTAGATAAAACTAATCTTGCCTCTGTCTTTTTAGGACATTTGCTTTGAGCCTTGATTAAAAGACAACCTGCATTAGAGGAAGTTATAGATTCATTTTTCTTTCCCGTGAGGTAGCAGGCCACTTGAGGTACACATAAACCTATGTATCCTTATAGGTTTATTTGGTAACATTTAGTTCACAGGCAGTATGTGTATGTTGTACAGAATTGTGAGAGAGACTATAATCCAAAGAGTTGCCAAGAAATTTTCAGACTTTCAATTTTTATCATTTGATCCTCATTTTATTCTGGAAGCAAAGGATCAGAAAAATTACATGCCATATCTACATTTATATAGCTAGTAAATGTCTGAAATGGAACTTGCACTGAAAATGAGTATCCTGCTGGTTATTGTCTTTTGGTAACCAATATGACAGTGATGACTGCTTTTTAATTGAGGTAAAACAGTAAAAATGGCATTTTAAAAAGTTAAACTTTTTGGTGAACACCTTATTTAGGAGCCAGTTCAGTATTTTTAGGACAATATTCCTTAGTGCCAGTTGTGAGTACACAAAGTACATTTCTCTATAGCTTTTTGAAGATCATTTTCATTTTAATACACTGTAAATAAGTGCCAAAAAATGGCAGAATGATGTCACCTTGGGAGTAAAACATAAATTGTATGCATCAGACCCATAATTTTTTATACTTCAGAAAAACATGATTATTTTAATGTAGTTTTTGGAATTATTTATTTATTTATTTTTTTTTTTGGAGACAGAGTCTCAAGCTGTCCCCCTGGGTAGAGTGCCATGGCTTCACTGCTCACAGCAACCTCCAACTCCTGGGCTCAAGCGAGTCTCCTGCCTCAGCCTCCCAAGTAGCTGGGACCACAGGCGCCCACCACAACGCCCGGCTATTTTTTGGTTGCAGCCATTATTGTTGTTTGGCGGGTCCGGGTTGGATTCAAACCTGCCACCTTAGGTGTATGTGGCTGGCACCTTAGCCGCTTGAGCCACAGGCGCCGAGCCTAGTTTTTGGAATTATAAATGAATCTTATGTTTTCAGGACAATGTGTAATAGAGGCAAATTGCTGGAACAATTTAGTCACACCACATTCACTTGATATGGTTAATTTTATATGTCAACTTGACTACACTATGAGGTATGTTCATATATTTGGTCAAACATTATTCTGGGTGTATCTGGGGGGTGTTTCTAGATGAGATAAACATTTGAATGGCAGATTGAATAAAGCATAGCGGATTGTGTGCAGCCCATGCACATTAGGAAGGGAATAAGTCCAAGCACTGCCCCCTGCCCCACCCCCCAAAAAAACACTGACCTTTCCATGAGTAAGAGGAGATTCCTCTGCCTGACTGTCTTGAGCTGGAATTTTTTTTTTTCTTGCCTTTTGACACAAACTTCAATATTGGTTCTCTGGATTCTTAAGCCTTTGGACACTGTTGGCTTTCCTGGGTCTCCAGCTTGCCAACTACAGATTTTGGGACTTATCAGTTTTCATTAGATTACGAATGTGTGTATCTCAAAATTTTCTTGATGGCCCACATAATCTTTACACACACATCCTATTGCATCTGTTACTCTGGAGAATCCTGACTAATATATTTAACAGTAATAATTTTAAACACAGTTTTATAAAACATTTCTACCCATCAAACAGTGGCAACAAATGTTGGTTTGCCCAGGTAACAAAGAGTTAATGGAGTCTCTTTAGATAAATGGAGAAATTATGATTGGGGTACTTTTAAAAATATAAACGCACACTTTTAAGATTCTAAATAAAAATATAATTACTAAGTGATTCCTCTTGATTAGCACCTCTATTCTCATGATGAGCTAGGATTCTGTAATGTTGGAAGAATGACACTTAGTCAAAAGTTCAAGTGATAGGCAATAAGTAAGCAGTACATTCCGGATCTCTTCAATTAAGTATGTTTAGCAGCAGGGAAGTTATTTTTCTACACAGAAATAGAAATGAAATGATAAAACCGTTTTCTTACTTATCTAAAATAGAAACCTTACCTATAAGGACTTCAAATCTAACATTTTATTCTTCCATGTATCATATTAAGGAAATGATAAAGAATCCCCCTTTAAAAAGATCAATATATTGTTATATATCAGAGTTATTCTGTCATTCATGGACAACAAATACCTTCATAGCACTGAGAGGAAATGATCATGTTCAAACTGCATTTGTGTGTATTTTGTTTTCAACGCCAAGTGAGACTGACTTGGATTAACACTGACAGTTTTAGCATAGACAGCTCTGGCCTTAAAGGAGAATTCATTGATTAGTATCCCGAGGGTACAGCTGGAATTTCCTTCAAAGACTTGATCAGCCACAAGTTCACTGTGCCATGTTATAGACAGAATGTGGGACTTAGGTGGCTTATTTGAAGGTCAGAAATAATCTGATTTTGGTGTAGCCCTACTTCTCACAGGTAACTGAATATGAATAGAGAATTTTTGTTCCTTTGTTTAGGAAGATGTACCTTAGTAAACTTTCTGTTATGAAATATGTGCCTAAGTTTTCAGCCACTTTCTAAGACCCACATTCTGCCTACTATTTTGAGCCTTAAGAATCATACACAGCGTTGTTTCTATTGTCAGCTTTTTTCTGAAAGTCCCATTCATCTCTAATAATGCATGTATAAATATTCATAAAGGAATTATAGTAGACTTTTGTGTCAAAATGAATATTCAATCAAATATTTATTGATAAGATAATACATGGCAAAAAACATCATTGGCTCTGGGAATATCAAGTTGAATAAGACTCATTTCTTGGTTTAAAAAAGACAAAAATATATTGATAGTATATTTAAGTAATGGAGTAGTTTGGTTAGAGTAACCTATTGAAGATGAAAATTATAAAATCTGGAAATGTCTCTGAATGGTTAACTACTATATCGTTAGTATCCACTTAACAATTGTAGTGCAGTGGATGTTGACCAAAAGCAGGTAAAACTAGAGGATGCTACTCTTATGAGACAAATTGTTACAGTTGAAACCTGTTATTTTGAAGTTCTTTGCTTGAGGTCGTGCCCAACCTACCTGAGGCTCTGAAGGCTGAAAGCTACTCTTCTATAGGCTTGAAGTATCAGAGAGCAAGTCTGAAAAAGCCAGGAAGTTAGGGAGTTATCCAGGAAGGAAGAGACACAAAGCCCCCAAATCTGCACATAAAATTCACTGCAATCCTTATCTGTGTGCTAACCTGGCACAACTAGCTGGTGTGCTTGGGGGAAGTCTTATGAGGCTGAGCAAAAACCAGCACCTGGAAATCAAAATAGCTTGCAGAAGTATCAGATGGTCACTGCAAGGGGACAGAGATTGGGTTGCAGTTCACATCTGGATCTAGAAGAAACAGATCACTCATTACAATTACATAGCAGCATCTAGTTTCTATAACTTACCATCCCTAATATCCAGTATATGAAAAAATAGATGTGAAGAAGCAAATTTGACTTATTCTCAAAGAAAGTGACTAATATAAAGTGATCATGCAAAAACCCAGATGTTTCATATGCAAAAAAGAAACTTTTATATTTTTAAACAGCTTTATAAATGTAAATAACTTTAAAGCAGCTATTATGTTTTAAGAAGATTAAGGTAGATATATGTATGATGATTAAAATGATAAAGAATCTCAGTAGATGAAGCAAACTAAAAGGATATTCTAGAGTTAAAATATGTAATAACCAGAAGGAAAAATTATCACATCAAAAGTGGCAGGGAAAACAGTAAGTATACTTGAAGATAGATCAATAGAAAGCATCAATATGGAGAACAAAGAAAAAGGCTTGGAAAAAAATTAACAGTGCCATAAAGACATGGATAATAGTAAGTGGTTTAACATACATAAAACTGGAGTCCCAGAAGGAGAGAAGAAACAGAATGAGACAGAATAAATAGAATGTAAATTCTACATTTAGAGCCAAACTCTGTATTATTCACAATTGCATTCTTCATACCTAGCACAGTATAATTATTGTGTAAACATTTAATGATTATTAACATTTCAGTAAATACTTGAATACATAGTTTCAGAAGCTAGGCAGACACATTGTCTAAGTTAGCATTTTATAAAATCATAGTGATTAGGTGACTAGTATAAGTAGGTACTCTAATAAATTGAGGTGGTAGATGGGATCTATTAACATGACTTTTTAGAATCTAAAGGAAGAAATTCTAAATGCTGTAGAGAACTTTTTAAGTTAATTTCATGGCTTCAAATAACTATTTTTTTTCTTGGATTTCCAGTGATCAGCTTTATTTTTCTCTCATAGTCTATTTATAAAGCCTAAGCTAGGATACAAAATATAGGTATGCCATTCATTATTGAGTAGCAGTACCTGTTTGGTAAATAGGTTGACATTCAAATTGCATTTTCTTGACATGCTTTGATCAAAGATTTAGAAAGTAAAATGAGTAAATAGAATAGGAACATTGTATGAAGGCTGAGACTACAGGGAACAGAAACTAAATATTGTCCCCATATTGAAGATCTAAGATTCTTGCTTACTTCCTCAAGAATTATTGTTTTAAGCTCTGGACATTTCTAAGTACATGTGAGCTCTGAAAAGATATGGTGAATCTTAACACCTTAGTGCCTCTAGCTCTGTCAATGGTGGATCAAGAATATGTTTTTTCCCAGAGGTGATTGGATGAACATAGCATAACTGAAGGTTCTGAGAAGAATATATACATCTGCAAAAAGAATTAACAATAAAGATTTTTAAGGAAAGTGTTGTCTTTTTTTTTTTTTTTTTTTTGGTGAGGTTGTATCTGTGTTATAGTTCTAATCAGGATTTCCAAGATCCAGTATGATAGTGTATTTTTGACAATCCAAATATTTTGTCATGTATTTGGCATACAGAAAAAAAGTAAGGGAAAAGAAAAATCTCCATGTTAGAGTGAAAATAATACTTGACCTGGAACAAAATGACCTGGGCTGTATTATGTTTTTCCCTTAATCCATGATGTGACTGCGGGTAATCACATCCTTTTCTTGGATTTAAGTTATTCATGCATAACATAGGGGTTTAACTCTTTTTTTTAAGCTTTGTGAAAAAGGCAACAGAGAAGGATACCATAAAATCATTTGCAATGATTTTTTTGTAATGGGAATCTTAGAAATACTTTAAGGGCCACTTCTGCTATTATGTACCTACCAATACTACTATTATTACATTTAAGCAAAAGTATACATGACTAAAGTATAGACTTCATTGGTTAATATTGTGATTATTTGTTAAACTTCATTATTGTGAATATGAATGGGGAAGCATTTTAGGTAGCAGGAATCCTAACAACACTGAGGATATATTGGGGAACATCTTTTCCCCTTCTGTAGATAGTAGAATGAGACATGGGGACTGAGTCCTAAGCATTCATTGAGCACCTGTTGTGTGTTAGATGCTGGAAATAGAGCAGAAATGCCTCCCCTCATGGCACTTGCCATTTAGGATTTATTCCTTTTGTAATCCCTGTCTGTTTAATGTCATTAATTGATCCTCACACCATTTAAAGAGAAAATAACTACCAATGTTCACACAAATTAGGGAAAATATTTAGTATTGAATAAAGAAATATTCTGCCTGGGAAATACAATGGCAGCAGAAAAACGTGCCTGTCTGCAAGGAATCTGAGAGGACTAGATCACATTTTGTGCCTTTAGGTAGAAAGAGCCAACACATTCATTCGAAGCCAAACCCATCCAAAGTCACCCAATCTTACATAAAGCCATCTAGCAGACACAACTGTCATATGTTACAATGTTCCCTGCCAAAAAATTAATTGGCTCAGGCTGGCTTTGAATTCATCTCAGATTTACACAAAACTTCCCGAAAGGTTTGTCTACCTCAAGAAAACTTTCATGAACTTAGTTCCAAGTTTCAAATTTTGACAAACACCTGAAACTGAGCAAGATTTTCTTGGTTTCCTATTTGGTGCAGAGGTCCTGCTAGCTCTAATTATGAGGCCTCCAGGGAACACAAGGAAAGATATACACACACACACACACAAATCTCTGAAATAAATCATGAAGGAAGAAAAACTTCAGGAAAACAAATAGAAAACAAGCTTAATTTTAAATAATAAAATTTATAAGATATTTGCATTGAAAATGTTGCTGTGGTATAATAGCACTTGAACACATTTCTGGGTGCATTTTATTGCTAAATGTTAATTTTCAGAATAAATGCCAAACCTATTCAGAGGGTGATGCATAAATAAAAGATCAGAAATACTTTTTACATTGCCCTCAACCCTGTAAAGTTTTATATTTTTTCATTTTGTTTACTGACATTCAAAGATGAGTTAGCATAAGATGAAAAAATAATTCAATTGGCAATGGCATTTGAGTCATATATAGGGTATACCATAAAGTTGAGATTTAAATGATCAAATTTATTTGCCCTTGGGTGACTTAATCAACAAAATCAGTCCCAATATTTGATTTCAGTGTTTTTTATTCAAAATGATGCCAGATAATCACATTGTGTTATGGCGTTTCCCCCACTTACCCTTTGTTTCATGTCAAACTATATCAAGGGAGTTGATTCAGATTGCTGCTGTTCTTGACTCTGACTTTGTAAGATCTTTTCAATTGGAGGACATTTGAACTGTTTTATTCTAAAGAGAAGCTTATTTCCTATAAGTATTCTTTTGAAGCTGAAGCTCCCTTAGGTTTCTCATTGAAATGAAAACTTCTGTGAATATGCTGTTATTTCATTAATTAAGTGGGTTTTGAGCACCTACTATATTCCCACTCTCAGGAGGTATATGAACTCAAGGATTTACTCACCTAACACAATATGCAAACCATCATAAAGCATAAAAGCATATGCCACAAAAAAATTAATGAAATAAAAAACAAACATTGTAGAGGGAAAAAGGAAGCTGAGGATGGCCACAGTTTACCTGGATGGTTAAGGATACTTGATCTTGGAAGGGGATGAGTAAGACACTAAGCCAAGAAAATAACATGATTGAAGGGAATTAAGAAGGAAGAAGAATTGAGGATGATATGACTATGACAAATATATTTACTAAAGTTATTTTTAATCTACTTAGGAGGCATCTGACTTGCCAAGAGATTACACTTGTTGCATTTAGTAAGATGGGTTAGCCATGGTGGGTTTGACAGCAAAGCATAGAAAATTAGTCTTTGGTTGATGTCTTGGTTTTGCTCACCTTTTGAAAATCATTGTTTTCTTCATGATATATGCCAATCAGACAGAAGATACAGACATCAGCCATATGGTTTAAAGAAAACTTCATGAAAGAGAAATGTAACAGGCAGAGAAGAACGCTGACTCTGAGGTCACGTGTATGTTTTTTAAGCTGCTTTTAGCAATTAATAACTGTATGGCATTAGCCAATTTACTTTATTGTTAATAAGAAAAAATGGGCAATGGTAGACCTCATAGTTTTTTTTGGATGAAAAACAAAGTTATTAATACATGTAGAGCTTGCATCAATATTTTGTATATAGAAGACACTCATATCTTAGCTATTGTGCTATGATTATTACACCATCTTCTAGATTATTACACCATACTTTATAATGTGGAAGAAGAGGATGACCTCTTAAGTTCAGCACAAATGGCTTCAATTTTCTTATTATAATATTGTATGGGCTATCTTGAAAGGCAAGGTGTTTATTTCAAATAAAAGAGATTATCATGAAAGTTTTAAAAGACAGCCAGGAGCACTGTGGCTGTATGAGAATGATGCATTTTAGGTCTGAAGTGCTCTCAGTTGGGGGTCACATAATTCAAAAGAACTTCCTTTCTGCTATTTAATAGCCTACACATTTACTAAGCAGAGATAAGCACTATTTTCTGCCTACACCTTTACTAAGAAGAGATAAGCAATATTTTCATTTATATATGATTTTGGGGGGTTAAATTTCAATTAAAGTTGAGCTTCTAAATTTGGCCCATTCAAGATGGTACCTTACATCACGTCTTTGTTATTGAAATGCCTATAGGAAATGTTCAAGGGTTTGAAAAGAATGTCTAATATTTATATTATCTGGTATTGATATTCTGTTCTTTTTGTCCTCACATAATTTATGAAAAGAGTGGATAACTTATAGTCTCTATTTAGTAAGAGTCTGTAGATTGAAGGCACAAACATCTGAGATAGATTAAACAGCAAAGAAAGAGTAGGCTCAACTCTTAATTGAATATAAATTAAGGAAATACACTATTGGAAGTAAAACTTGTTCACCAAACTAAACTGGCCTTCTAAGGGGTCATTATCTCTCTTCATATCTGTACAAGCTTAGTGTTAGATGAAGGATGTGAAAGGTTTCTGGCTTGTATTCCTTCCTTGCAGGGCTCATTTAGACTAATCCTTTAAGTGTTTGCTTCAGGGATTGTCTTCCATAAGGCTTTCTTGATTCTACTTGCTTGTTTTATGACTTTCCCCCAAGTTCCCATAGTATCCTATCTTAGTTAGTTTAGGTTCCTATAACAAAAATATCATAGAATGGATGGCCTGAATGACAAATATTTTTCTTATAACCCTGGAGGTTGAGAAGTTTAAGACCAGACTTCCAGCATGGTTGGCATCTGGTGAGGACCCTCTTTCTGGTTTGCAGTCAGACATCTTGTTCTTATGCCTTCACATGGTAAGAAGAGAGAGACAGGATGTAAGCACTCTAGTCTTATAATGCTACAAATCCCATCAGAAGGCTGCATCTCATCTCCTAATTACTTCCCAAAAGCCAAATTTTCCAAATATCATCTCACTGGGGATTGAGGTTTCAACATGCAGTTAAGTGCATATCACACTTGGACCTCTCTACCTTTGCACTTACCTCGTTGACATGCACTTGTCCCTTTTTGCATTTCTCATTCACTAGACCAGTTGTTCTCCACCTTCCTGATGCCGTGGCCCTTTAATACAGTTCTGGTGGGTTGTGACCCACAGGTTGAGAACCACTGCACTAGACCCTTCAGTCTTCAAGGACAAAGTTATGTCTGTCTTAGCCATCTTCGTGGTGTAATACTTAGCATGAAATAAGATATTCCTTAAATGTTGAAATAAATTGAAAAGTTACAGTGGTGTTATTAGTGACATAGCAAAATCTGGTGGTTCTTTCTAGACTTACTTCAACAAATTATTATTTATTAGACTTTCTAGAACATAATAGAACTTGTTTATTTTGGTTTCCTGGCGTGAAAATTCAGAGCTTGTAAAATTTAAGCATGTCTTTACAGATACAAACTTATTTGCATAAGTTTATGTAACAAATGACAAATGGCTGCAGATGATAAAAGTGAAACAACTCAACACATCCATTTACTTTTTTACCCTATCTAGGCATTAAATAGAACCTCTTAAAAATAAAGACATACATAAATCGTGCCTTCACCATTTGAATTATGTGAGTTTATGTGTCTAATGTATGTAAATAGATATTTGTAAAATGCATAGATACACAATTTTAATATAGTAGGTCAAGGAACTCATTAATTTAGCAAAAAGATATAGAGTAGAGCCATTTTTTTCTTTTTAATACAAGGACTTATATAGACATGAGCTTAAACTCTGACTTTATAGCTGTGTGATTTTGGACACTTTATTTAACCTGTTTCATCTTCGGTATTCCTCAGATGTAATATAGAGACAATAATACATATTTTGCACAATTCTGGTTAGGAATGATGCAATGTTACACTTGAAGTGGTTAATATAATTCCTGCATCTAGCAGATGGTCAATAAGTGGTAGTCTTACTGTTTTTATGGTTGTCATAAGAAGAGGCAATTTTGTAATTTTACTTCCTTTGCTAACTTTCCTTTCTTCACCTGTCAGATGGTAATCAGAATCTTTTACCTCACTGGTGGTTACGAAGGTCACATGTGAAAATGCCTCTGAAAATGCTTTGTACTATGTATGGTGATATTACACAAAATAAAGTGACAGTTAAATCATTTTTGCTTTTAAAGAGATAGAGTACTGGCTAGAGTACTCTTTACAAAGGTCTCTTTAAAAATGCTACTGAACTGTAGTTCTGCAAGTTACAGAACAACCCCTTTAAATTTCCTGCTCACTCAGTTTCATTTTTTCTAGTGTTTGGTTAGAGGACGTCTTTGGTTTCCTTCGTTTGTCACGGTGTGGGAGACCTAATCAGTATTGAAGCAGGCTCTGCCAATTAACTGGAAGAAGCACTTGTCTCTTTTTCTGATTGTGTACAAAACACCGGGCTTTGTTTTATCAGTTTGAACAGGTTTGCTACATGACTGCATCTTCAAAAATGCCAATAAATGCATTTGGACTTATAAAAATGTCCAGTGAAGGTGTGTTTCTTCCTGTTAATCATTCTTTGCCACTGTGCAGGTGTCGTTCTTTGTTGTGTTTCTAATCTTTCAGTCGAACTTGGTTTGGTCCTTTAAACTCTTATTAAATTCATTCTTCTTCCTCGTATTGGTATTTATGCGAGCCCACTGAGCCTGAGCATTTCAACTGGACCAAATTCTGCCCTGAAAACCTATAACCCTACTTATTCTTGAGAGCTGATTTTTCATCCCAGAGTTTAATAGCACAATTCAGTGTCCTTTAAAGGTTTGCTGAAAACCTTGTATAGCAAGAAGCCAACAGAATTTATGTTTATACTTGTTTCTGAGTGAGAAAATTTTCAGAAACTGAAAACTGGCTTTACAATTATTATTGACTATTATTTCTTAGCAATTTCCTTCCAGATGTCTCAAAATGTCATAGCACAATTTTTTATTATCCATTTTCAACTGCAGCTTTTCCCATATATTTGCAAATGGGAATAAAGTCAACACGATCTTGACTTTACTTCCTTGACCATCATTAAGTATTCCTTCTTGGATTACCAAACTGGATACCTATGGACTCTTTGTTCAATAGCAGGTCCTTCCTTGCTCAATTTTTCATACCTCTCCAAAGAACCAAGTCTAAAGAAGTATACCATGAGGATTCTACCATGTGAATTCCATGGTGTTTAGCAAAATTTCTGGAAAGACCTCTTATCCTTGGGGAGGCCACAGTTAAGAGCATGAACTTTTTTTTTTTTTTGCAGTTTTTGGCTGGGGCCGGGCTTTGAACCTGCTGCCTCCAGTATATGGGGCCGGCACCCTACTCCTTAGTCACAGGTGCTTCCCAAGAGCATGAACTTTTTAGTTAGGCAAAAATAGGTTCAAAATCTAGCTTTAGGTTTTAGAAGGAAATTGTGTAAATTATTTTACTTCTCTAAGTTTCGGTTTTACTTTTTGAGAAAACAGGAATAGTTGTGCCTAATTTATGAAGTTGCGTTATGAAATTAGACAATTAATGTAGACTCATTACTATGATTATTGTTTGTCCTTATAAAAAACAGTGAAATGGATTCCTGTACATTCTTGAGGAGTTCTAAAATCTCACATTCCCTAAGTGGCATTTGAATCAGTTAGGGATGCTTTTGGCTTCAAGGAATAAGAATCTCAACTGTTCTGCTTTATACCAATGGAAGTGAATTTATTTTGTTATTTTCACAAAATAGTTCAGAGGTAGACCATTGTTGGTACTGATTTAGAAGCTTAATGATATCAGAGTTCATATCCCTGAAAAGCTCTTATGCACTTTTTCATGTTATAAGAAGGTTGCTGTAGCCTCAGCTGTCACATAGATGTGAAAATCCTTAACATCATATTACCAAGGTAAATACAGTACCATATAAGAAGAATAAAACATCATGACTTGGTGATATTTTTCTAGCAATATTTTTACATGATATACATGTCCATATACAATGATAGTGGAAGTGACCATATTAAAACATTTTTAAAATGATACAGACTCATCTTAATGTGTATAGAAAAAGTATTTGATGAGATTGAACATTTAGCAAACCAGGATATAAAAGGAAATTTCCTCAATCAAATAAAAGGACCTCCACATACATTCTCCAGCTTAATAATAGAATAGCAAGAACTAATCCTCTAACACTAAGAATAAAGCAAGGCTGTTTATTCTTAAAATTTTTATTAGAATTGCAGAGGAGGGTATTCATAGCTCAGTGGGTAGGGCACCAGCCACATATACCCAGGCTGGCTGGTTCTAACCCAGCCCCGGCCAGCTAAACAATAATGACAACTGCAACAAAAAAATAGCTGGGTGTTGTGGCGGAAGCCTGTAGTTCCAGGTACTTGGGAGGCTGAGGCAAGAGAATCACTTAAGCCCAAGAGTTTGAGGTTGCTGTGAGCCGTGACACCATGGCAGTCTCCTGAGGGTGACATAGTGAGTCTCTGTCTCAAAAAAAAAAAAAAAAAAAAAAAAAAGAAAAGACAGAGGAGGTGTTAGCTAGTACTGTAATGGAATAAAAAGAAATGAGTCACATAGATAGGAAAGGAAGAAATAAATTCCCCTTATTCACAGTTAGTATCATTCTTTATATAGAAGTCTTAAGAAATCAACCACAAAGCTGCTAGAACTAATATGTAAATTTACAAAGATCCCAAGATACAAAGACAGAATCAGTCCAAAAGTTAGTTGAATTTCTGTATATTAGCAATGAACAATTGGGAAAACAACATTTATAACAGCAGCAAGACATGAACTACTCAGATGCATTTAAAACACATGTATGTATCCAAGAGAAATGAAAACATAAAACGTATATTCATACAAAGATTAACACATGAACATTCATCACAGCATTATTCACCATCATCCCAAACTAGGAACAACCCAAATGTCCATCAGGAGGTGATCGGTAAGCCAATTGTGATATATCCAAATAATACAATGCTAACTGGCAGTGAAAAGGAGTGAACTATTAACATACTCAGCAACGTGGATGATTCTCACAGACATTCTGCTAATTAAAAGACACGACAGAGTACATACTATATGGATCTGTATTTACAAAAAGCAAATCAATTATTTGGGATGAGTGATATGGGACATTGTCAAGTGGTACAAGAGAATTTTTTGGGAGGGGGAAATGTGCTATATTTTTATTTTGGTTATATTTGTAAAAATTCATTGAAAGAGTGACTTAATATGGATGCATTGCTCTATGTGTAAATTATGCCTTAATAAAATATAAAAAGAAAATGTCAGCATTCTGCTTAACAATTGTTTATAGAAAATATTCTAGGTAGAAACTATGAGGGCTGTTGTGCACGATCAGCTGAAAATGACATGACTGCCTTCAGAAGGCCGGGAGTTAACATTGATGCCTCCATGCTAATCAGAACATGTTGAGTCTCTTTAGAGAACAAAACACTGAGAGGTAAAATGCTAAAGTGAACGAAAGTATATCCAATTTACAATCAAATAAAAATGCTGTGGGAATAAAGCCAAAGAATATTCTTAGATTGGACTTGTTTAGCTTTCTAAATTTAACCAGCTGGAATTCTTTAAGTACCATCCTTATTCAATGTTTTGAAGTGAAGCATTTGCTTTTTATTTGAAAAACGCCTTCTCTGGAAGACTTAAAGTACATTTTTATTTGTAATAAAGAAAATGATGGTTTATTATAGGTTTAATATATCGTGAGCGAAGATTGCAAGCCCCCCAAGTGAGACGATTTGTGGCAAGGCTGTTGGAGAGACAGCGTATACCCTGATAGAGGGAAGGCTGCTAACCTTCACCTTGCGAGTGGACACACACGTAGCTCAAGACCACAGAACAACAGATCACTTTATAATATGTGATATATTTTAGTTGTTAATAGTGATGAGGTTTGAGAAGTTTTTCAGTGATACAGCACTCTACATCTTATGTTTTAATAGGACTACAAAACTCTCACAACTTTGTTCTGTTTTTCAAAAATCTTTTTTTCACAAATAAATGTATATTAAAGAGCATGCATGAACTTCCTTATTTACTGACTCAATACTCATTCTGTTCATTTTCTCATAGATCATCCATGCCAGTGAAAATTCTTTCCATACTAGCTCTTGACAAGGCAATTAAAGCAGAATATTGAACTAGTTTTAACAAATTTGAGAAGCAGTTTATTTTCTTTATCAAGAGATGTTATTCCCTTAGGGGATGGAAAATCACATCCAAGATACTAATTTTCTCATAAAGAGATTTGGAGGGATTCCTTTTCCTACTATCCCAATTAATTCCTCCAAAGAAGGAGATTTCTCATTTTGAGCCAAATTCGAAGCACCAGAAAATGATACCATGAATTTTAAAAAGGAAGCTGCTGTGCCAGACACGAGGGGCTCCAGTACACACACTCAGTGCTTCAGAATTAGTGTAATCAGTGACATGAGTTGTGAGATAGTCTTTTGGCTAACTAACATCTTTCACTGCCAACACCCTATTGTTTTCTTTCTTAAAATTTTTTTGGGCAATATTAGATAAAATTCTCATTCTCTAAAGCATCGGATCTTTTTGAAAAGGCTCCTACATATTCTTTGCCCCAAAGGAGTACTGAGAAATGTAAGAGAAGATGAAAGCCGGGTAATAGAGAAGATTTTCCTGATTGATGGATATACATACTTGCCCTAGCATGGGTTTGCTACTTGACTGTGTAGTTCCAGTCAATTCAGCTGGATTAGGTATTGGTCTGGCCATGACTCTGTAGGAGAACCATGAAGCACCGGAGTATCAGCTCTTACTGGCTGCAGTGAGAACCCCTGTGTTTGAAGCAGAGGGATAACAATTAATAAAAGATGGGGGGCAGTAGTATTCCCACCTGATACGTTGAGTATTTCCCCACTTTGTTTTCAAGAGTTGAAGTATAAGCGATCTTACTCAAAATTTAGCCATTGAAGGTTGTATATGACACAGTGCCTAGGGGCACTTTAACATTACTAGACTGGTTAAATGTTATAAAGAAGGAGAAGGTAAAATAATTTACTTCTAAGATAAAAAGTACTAACAAGGAGTTTGTGAGATATGTTTGCAAGAGTCTTTCATGTCACAAGACAAAAGAATAATTCATTAATATCCAGAAATTCAAAATTTTTATATTAGAATATACTGAAGTGAGGGATATGTGTTATCATAGAGGATTCTCAAAACATATTTCATGAAATAAATGTAAAGCAACCAACTAACAACTTGTAGCCTAAAGGGACTTTTGCGTGGCCATATGCCATTTGCCTAAATATTACTATGCTTACTGGCTGTGCACAGTGGCTCATGCTTGTAATCCTAGCACATGTAATCCTAGTGCTTTGGAAGGCCAAGGTGGGAGGATCTCTTAAGGTCAGGAGTTATAGACCAGCCTGTCTCTACAAAAAAATTAGTCGGGCATGGTGGTGTGTCCCTGTAGTCCCAGCTACTCAAAGGCTGAAGTGGACAGATGGCTTGAGTGCAGGAGTTTGAAGCTGCAGTGAGCTATGGTTGAACATGGGCAGCAGAGTGAGACCTTGTCTCTTAAAAGAAGGGAAATAAAGGAAAATAGTTACTATGCTTATGAATGGTGAATGACTTGTTTTGAAGGTGCTGATTAATATGTGGTAGCTGTGACAAGGCATCTCTTCATTGATATATTCGAACTGTAAGGTCATATGCTGAAACTTAAGAAATTGTGGGAGAAAGGACTTGCCGGTAGGCACTGAGTATGTGCAGTGGTTGGTGTGGTCGTGTTGCGTAGTTGGTCTCATTTAACAGACTAAAAAGACAAGTTATAGATATTTAATAAGAATGCTGCATTTAGGTTATAAAAATTGGTCCACACTTTTTCAATAAGACAGGTTGTAACTGAAAGAAGACATTTGAGCCAACTGCATGTTTTAAAAGATCATTTCTTTTAAATCTGTTGATAATGTGGAGCCATGTGGTTTAGACAGCAAGCATACATCTACAATCTCAAGAAGAAATGGATAAATTCTTAGCAACTTATATGGACTTTTTTTTAATGGACTTTATTATTTGAGGTACATTTTCTTTTTATCTAATTTGTTGAGAGTTTTTATCATGAAAGGATGTTGAATTTTGTCAAATGCCTTTCCCTACCTATTAAGATTATCCTTCCTTTTGTTAAATCATATGATTTTTATTCTCCATTATTTTCGTGGTTTATTATGTTGATTGAGTTACGTATTTTGAACCATCTTTGTGTCCCAGGGATAAATTCCACTTGCTCTCAGTCACAGTGTGTGATTCTCTCAATGTACTGTTTAATTTGCTTTGCTAGTATTTTATTATTGATATTTGCATCAATTTCATCAGGGTTATTGGCCCATAATTTTTTTTTTCTTGCATTGTCCTTGTCTGTTTTTGATATGAGGGTAATGCTGGCCTTGTAGGATGAATTTGAAACTATTTCCTCCTTTTTAGTGTTTCAGGAGAGTTTGAGAGTTTGATATTTTTTCTAAATGTTTGCTAAGCTTCACCACTTGGTCCTGGGCTTTTCTTTGTCTTAAGATTTTTGATTATTACTTCAGTCTCCTTACTCATAATTGGTCTGCTCAGATTTTCTTTATGATTCAGTTTTGGTAGGCTTTATGTGTCTACATATTCATCCATTTTTTTCTAGGTTGTCCAATTCGTTGGTGTGTAACTGATCACAGTAGTTTCTTAAAATCCTATGTATTCCTGTGATGTCAGTCGTCATGTCTCCTCTTTCATTTCTATTCATTTGGGTTTTCTCTATTTTTTCTTAGTCTAGCTAAGGCTTTCTCAATTTTATCTTTTCCAAAAGTCTACTCTTAGTTTTGTTGACCTTTTGTATTGCTTTTCTAACATCTCTTTCATTTGTTTCTACTCTGATCTTTGTGTTTCCCTCCCTTTAACTTGGTTAGGGATGCTGAAGTGCTTTCAGACTTTTTCTATGTATGTACTCACTCCATCCCTCCTGTTCCATCTCGTGTGTGATGGAGTAGTTCTTAAGATTGTGCAAAGCCAGGCTGAGTGCTAAGAGCCTCCATGTTTTTCTCCTAGGGAGTACCCTAAAATCAGAGTGCAGTTTGCGTGCCTTTTCCCAATCCCACAGGGTTGAGCTGGTTGACTGTACTCTTCCTAAGCCACTTTTAAATTCTAATACTTACTGTCTGGGGACGGGGCAGAATCTGGGAGTTTGCCAAAGGGCAGTGAGGGGGAATAATGAGGTATGCAGACCTTTGAGGATGCCAGCACTCCAATTTGTTGGGTCTGTAGGCAAAGCATTCCCTAAGAGGCATGGACATGGCCTGATGGTGTCTAAGAAGTGGTTAATAGGATATGCAATCTTTTTGAGTCTCAAACTTGAGTTGTCATGAGGCTTTGCTTCTCCTCTCTGCAGCTAGCTTGTCCCAGACCCTTATCCTCAATGATCCCTTCACTATTCTAGGTAGGATAAGAGAGAAGGGGGCCTGTCGTGCAGCATCCTACATAGCTAGGAAATTCTACTGGTTCATTGCACCCTCACTTCCCTCTGTGGGAGGAGTATGGCTCATGTGGTGGTTTCTCTTGATACTGAGCTGTGTTACTTTGGGGGAGAAATGGCACAAGTAAAGTGCCATTTTTTTCTATTTTCAATGTGTTAATAGTCAGATTTTTTGATGCAACAGTGAGTTGCTGTAACTCCTCTGTTGTGTTCTTGAGCTCCCACCAAGGTACCTTTGTCCATGTGGTAGTTAAAATAGGTGCACTGTGTGAGATGATGGCTGGAAACTTCTATTTGGCCATCTTGCTGATGTCATCCTTCCTGAGGTGATTTTCTTATAAATTCCCAAATTAAAGAACCTGTCAGATATATAGTTATCCATACAATGAGGACTTTGGTAAATACAATAAATTCATGCGCTCAGAAGAGGGATGTCGGGCCCCTTTAAGAAGGTTTCCGTAACACATTCGGGGTGTGCTAGACCACACATAAAGTGTACTTTTTTTTTTTTTTAAAACAGGGAATAAAATTATTTTTAATAAGCTATGATACCAAGTTGAAATTATATGCTACAGTTCAAAATTTGGTTTACTGCATTACAGTTTACATTTTTATAGAATGCATATAAATTGTAGAAATTTTACACAAATTTCTACAAGCCTAATTTTATCTTACTGACTTTTACTAAACTTTTTGACCTAAAGAATAAGCAAGATATGAGACATGAACTAGAAAACTTGAACGTCAAATATGTTATTAAAGCAACAGGTATATATAAAAAAAGAATGATAAAGCCCAAGGAGAGAGCTCATAAAGAGTTTCTATATCAAGAAAAGACAATTTTATTTCTATGAAATTTCTATTTTCCTAGGTCAGGAATATGCCCTTTGTTGGCAATATCACTTCTTTGTGGCTTGGTACCATGAATATCCTTACATTCTGGAATTCTTTGACACTTTCAGAAGGATGGAAGAGTGTTGGAGCTATTGGGGATCTCACGGACCCCAACCTGGGACAGTGGTCAGCAAGGAAGATGGTGCTGGGGAAAACAGGAGATTTTACACCAACTTTATAGCATAACGCCTGCAAGCCTACATTGTGTCGTGTGCCAGGCAGCAGCTTGAAAACAATACGGTAACCTGCCCTGCTTCTCAGGAGTCTTTTTTTTGAGTACCTAATAGAGTATATGTTCAAGGATGCACGGCAGTCAGCAGTCAACGTCAAACTGAGAGAGGGGAGGTTACAGCCCCCAGGAAGGTTGGGCAAAGGATAAATAGGGATAGAGGGTAATGGAACATTTGAAGAAGCCAGACAACAGTGCAAGCCGGAGAGAGAGGGGAAGAGCAAGTCTGATCTCCCAGGCAGACATCTCAGCTTCTCTAGTCTAAGCTACTAATTGGTGGACCCGCTCATCTGCACTGCTGATTTCTCTATGCAGGGACAGTCACACAGACATTCCTGTGATTGGGCACCATACCCTGAGTTGGAAGGTCTGTGAGGAATTCAGCCAGTCTACCTCCCACATGAAGCCACAGTCACGAAGCTGATGACTAGGTGGCTGTGGGAAGGAGCAGAGGAAGCACATGAAGAAGTAGTAACTTCCGAGAGGATCGGGTGATACAGGAAGCACACTGTGACATCTGCGAAGATCATGAAGTGCTAAGATTCACAAGTTACACGTTCGCTGTGAAGTTACATGAACCTAGATGGCACAGCTGATGGCACACCCAGGCTATATAGCATAGCCTGTAGCTCCTGGGCTGCAACCCTGTATAGCATGTTATTATATGGGGTACTGTGGGCAATTTTAATACATGGCAGTTATTTGCATATCTAAAAATATCTAAATCTAGAAAAGGTACAAAGTGGGATATAAAAGATAAAAAATAGTCTATCTGTGTAGGGCACTCACCATGAGGTTGCTCTGGCTGAGTCAGTGAGTGAGTGGTGAAGCCTAGACCATTACTGTATCCTATTATAGACTGTATAAAATGTAGGCTATCTTAAATTTATAAAGAAAAGTTCTTTCTTTAATAATAAATTAACCATAGCTTACCACAACTTTTCACCTTATAATTCTTTTGTAATATTTTAGTTTAAACACAAATACATTGTATAGTGGTACACAAATATTTCTCTTTATATCTTTATTCTATATGCCTTTTTCTGTTTTAATTTTTTATTCTTTTTACATTTTAATTTTTTTGTTAAAAACTGAGACATACACACACACACCCATGAGCTTAGGCCTTCACAGGGTCAGGATCATTCAATATCTCTCTCTTCCACCTCCACATCTTGTACCCCTGGAAGGTCTTCAGTCATATTGTCATCTCCTATAATAGCAATGAGTCTCTCCTCCTAGTATCCGCACCCTCATGTAAACTTCTCTTGAGTGTAGGCTGAATTTAATGACTTACTTCTAACAAATAGAATACAGCCAAAGTGATGTCTTGTCACTTTTTAAAAAATTTTTTGAGACAGTCTCACTCTGTCATCCTGGGTAGAGTGCCATGTTGTCATAGCTCACAGCAACCTCAAATTCTTGGGCTCAAGCAATCCTGTTGCTTCAGCCTCTCAGAGTGCTTAGGGATACAGGTATGAGTCACCACACCTGGCTAGGATGTCCCTTCTAATATTAGATAATAAAATGGTTGTCTCTAGAATGCTCTTCCTTGTTCTCTCTTGGATACCTCACTCTGCAAGAAGCTAGTTGCTGTGTGTCATGAAGGCCTGTAGGAGTGGACTCAGAAACAAATCACGTGAGGCCAGCTGGTGGCCACACAGGGAGTTTGAAGTGGATTTTCTATGGCCTGAAGGCTCCTGGGCAAATAGGGCTTAGAAGATTTTCTCTAAGTTGAGCTTTATGATGACTGTAACTTTGTAGCCTCTGTGGGAGATCATGTCCAAGGCCATTCAGCTAAGACACTCCCAGATTTCTGACTTCTAGAAAGTGTGAGTAGGAATATTTGTTGTTTCCGTGCTAAATTTTAGAATAATTTATGACACAGAAGTAGATAATTAATAGTTTTTAGTAATGATGATTCTCTATTTTATTTGTCTTTTTATGGTTTATATATGCCTGACATCAAGTGATTTAAACAATGGCCCTGTGCTATTGTCCTAATTTGTAGTAAAAAATCTGAGGTTCAAAGTGCAAGACTTCAAAAGCAGAAAAAATTGTGGAAGACTTCAAAAGCAGAAAAAATTAAATCAAGATGTGAATTTATATCTGCTCAGTCTAAATATAATGTTTTTTTTTTTTTAACAATGATCTTGTTTCCCTTCTCTTTTCACTAAATGCTAGCAAAAAAGGGAATGCAAAGAAACTACTTAAATTTCCTGAAAATATTAATGGATTATGACTTTCCATCCCAAGTACTGGTGGTTATTACTACATATGTTATAAGATCAAATATTGACCTGTATATAAAAGCAGTTAGACTCTGAAATAAGAAGTTTTTGTCATACACAATAGTGAATTCTAGAAATGAATCAATCTCTAAATTTCTTGGGAAATGTGTGAGCCCCTTAATCTTGTTAAATTAGCTCTTTGTTCTTTTTTTCAACAAATTATGTGGCCTCATTTTAAAGGACTTTAGTTTGACTTATCATTATTAAAATAGCCGTCTGCAATGAAGGTGACATTTTGTGCTGTCTCCGTGGGTTCCCCTGGCCACTGGCTTCCATCGTCGCATCCCCAGTGCTTTTCATCTCCTCATTCTAATTGCTGTACTTTTGGATGCTGGCCCTGATTGGGACAGGCAGTTGAAATGGCTTGTACTGGGTGATTGACACTGCCTGTATAAATACCTATTCTCTTAAGCCCACACCATGTCACAGGCTGTCAGAGCTAGTCTACTGCCAGGGCCTTTTCAAAATCATAATTAAAGCATGATGCTCACTAGTCAATTATAAGTTCATAAATTAGGCTCTATGGAAAAAAAAAAAAAACCTAACTCTTAGGGCTCTACATATAAGAGTTGAATACTCTTCCTTTCTTATGTTTTTGAATCTAGTTGGTATTTGAGTCCATGGTTTCCAGATAAAATTGGCATTTGAATGCATCATATTTGGGTAGCTGCAAAACCTACTAGATTGCCAAGTATTCTGCCCCCAGTAAAGATGGTTGATGGATGAACAGCTGTTTAATAGAGAGGAGGAGATGTATACGGCTTGTAAGAGCATTTTACTAGGTGTGGGGGATGAGCAGAGATCAGGTATGTCTGATAAACTTATGAACAATTCTGAAATAATTCTCAGGATGTATCATGATTATTGGATTTTAAGAAGTCAGTACTGAAAGGGAAGGGCCTGTTTCTAAATGTGAAGTGATCATAAATTGATTGCAAAGATGGCTTAATTTTAATGATCTCTAATTAAAGAGAAATTTCCAGAAAGTCATGCGATTGCATTTTGATTTTCCTCTTCCTTGTAATTTCTTTCACACGTTCTCCCTTTACTCTGTGGCTATAATTAACCTGTTCCATTTCTTTTTGGTACCATCAATACTCTCATTGTTTCAGGGTTATGAGAATTAAGAGTCATGTATGCAATAGACATGTCACAGACCCGCACAGAAGGAGCTCGTTAAGTAAAAGTTATTAGTGATTACTTTTCAGTAATGCCAGTCATATCTCAGAAGCTCCATTCTAGCTATGGGTCTTGATTTGTATTTCTATAAGAAATGGTGGTGGAATTCAAGAGGTTCTTCAAAAAATTAGAAACAGAAGTACAGAATCCAGCAATCAATCCTACTTCTGGGTCTATATCCCAAAGAACTGAAACCAGGATTTCAAAAAGAGTTGAGCACTGCCACGTTCACTGCAGCATTAGCCAAGATAGTAAAATGATTTAAAACATCATTGATGGATAGAAAAGAGAAAGTGGTATATTATTTGTCCTTAAAAATAGAAGGAAATCCTGCTACAGGTGACATCACAGATGAACCTTGAGCACATTATGCTGAGTGAAATTAGTCAAGGAAGAAAGAATTCCACTCATTTCATGTAAATATGATTCCACTTAAATGGAATATCCAGAATAATCAAATTCATAGAAACAGACAATAGAACAGTGTCCCCAGATACTTGGGGTGGGGGCGTAGTTGCTGTTTGATTGGTATAAAGTTTCAGTTATACAAAATGAGTTTTAGAGATTTGCTGTGACATTGTGCCCGTAGTTAACAACACCGTATCATGCACTTAAACATTTGAGAGGGTAGAGGTCATGTTATATTCTTAACCACCATGACAAGATAGCTATTATTATAATATAATTATTTTAAGATTTACCTCCAAAACTGTCCTGCCCATTATTCCCAGAATATGATTATTCTAATAAAACCCCATGATATATATATTTTTTAAAATCTAGGACTATCTTACTCATTAAAATCAAACTTCAGAGATAAAAGAATCTTGATCAGATCAGAACTGTCCTATAGTTTAGTGAGAGTTTTAAATTCACATCCCTATTTGAAGGCCTTTTTTTTTTTTTTTTTTTTGGAAGCGTATCACTCTGTCACTCTGGATAGAGTGCAGTGGTGCCTTAGCTCACAGCAACCTCAAAGCCCTGGGCTCAAGCAATCCTCTTGCGTTAGCCTCCTGAGTAGATCGGACTATAATCACCTACCACAGCTATCTTTTTAGAGGCAGGGGTCTCACTCTTGCTCAGGCTGGTCTCAAATTCTTGAGCTCTGGCGATCCACCCCCTTGGCCTCCCAGAGTGCTAAGATTACAGGCGTAAAGGCAGATTTCTAAAGAATTTTTTTTGATGAATGTTTTTGGGATTATAACAATAGACTATCTAGGTCAGCCATCGTGACCCATGGGAACTGTAATAAAAGGCTGTGGCATTAGGAAGGTTCAGAACCACTGATCTAGGTGAATAAGTTAATACAATTGTATTTATTAAGTATTTAAGAGAACCGAGCACTCACTTTTTGATAAATGCTGAAGATTTTCACAAAAGGTACCATTACCCAAGCACTACTCATGCTTAAAATGTTACTTATTTTAAAATAATTCCCAAACCCTGTAAGATACATGTTACTATCACCATTGAAAAAATGAGGAAATTCGGGAAGAGAGAGTTTTAGCAACTTGCCTAAGGTCATCTATCCTGGTAGGAAAAAAAAATTATGATGTCACCTTGGTGAGTCTTATTTCAAAACTTGTGTACTCTTTACGCTATTTTGCGGCCTCCCTGGAGCTCATTTTCTAGTCCTGGGAAATTTCTGTCTGAGGTTGGATAGGGTTCCGGAGCTTGAGACAAAGGTTTGGGAACAGGTCATTTATAGAGGGAAAGCTCTAAAAGAAAATGAGCAAAACAAGATGGGGTCCGGAGTAAACTAAGTAATCATGCCGTCCCCGCTGGAGCCTGGCTCCGCTGACTCCACCAGGATCTCAGGAGCAGGGTATCACCGTGTTAGCTGCACCTCAGGGCAACACCGCAGGTGCTTCTCGAATCATTTAGTCATGAGAAAGGCAGGGTGGTTTTCCCTCTTCAGGTGGCCCAGTCAGAGCTAAAGAAAATTCTCTGGAGAAGGAGGAAGCTGTGAGTCATTAGCAGTGAGGGACAGTTTGCAGTCTGGTAAAGGGGAATCTGTCTTGGGCACTAGGAAGAACCACCGCGCTCACCTTCCTTAACTCACCGTGATGGGGAAATCAATCAGGCAAGGCCACTGAGGAAAGCTATATTATGTGAATGCATGGACTCTTCAGATTCAACTAATGAGCTTTGGGAAACTGGCCCTTTAAGGTAAGAGGATAAGAATTGATTTAGACGGATTTCAGAGCTTGAAGCACCCAGCAGCTAACAGTTGAGTTATGGAAGGGATTCTGTCACAGATTCTTTTCCCTTAGCAAAGCCACGGTGCTGGGGTATAAAAATGGCCGTGGTGAGCGGACAGCATCCTCTCTCTCTTCCTTCAGCAACTCTGCCCACTCATTCTTGGAGGTATGTCATGCAACTTTGAGGAAAGTGCTGGCTGAAAACTGGAAGATGGAATCAGGAGAAATAACTCCCTGTGGCTAGCCAATTTTGATGTAAATAAAAAATGCTAGTTAGTTTCTCTGATATGAGTCACTAAAATCCCAATGTGTGATTTTTATTTGGGGTTGTATTTATAAAATGATTCTGCCATGCAGAAATTATTTTAGGCTTGAATGTGATAAGTATGAAACAATGCTCATTATCATAAAAAACTTATACTTTAAAGAGTTTCAATACAGAATAAGAAGGCCCAAACACTGGATATTGAAATGATGTGGGTAATGATGTCTAATGGTGTTGTTCTAGAAGGGAAAGATTGTCTCCACAAATCATAGTTGAAAAGGTATCGGCCTCAGTAATGAAGTAAAATTTTCTTCAAAATTTCACAGAAAATTATATTTGATTGAAAATTATTCTCTAGGGTCCTATTACAGTGGTTATTATATTTGGTAATAAGAGGCTTAAATTACAGCTTAAAATCTGTGAGTAGGGAAACAGCAGCATTCATCCCAGGGAGGCCCTGGCGTGCGCATTCTGCCCTATAGTTAATGAGTTTGCTTCCTTAGAATCACTGCCGGGGCAGAATTTCTGGGAAGGCTCCGCCAGGCATTTCCTGTGCTCCCCAGAGTTCCCTATTGCAGCCGTTTGCACTTGCTGCTGAAGTTTCCCACAGGCTCATGTGTTCAAGGTAATTTTCAAGCAGATGAGGGGCTTATTGCACAGGGGTCTGTAATTTTCGTCACGTGAGCCCTGATCTTGTTTTGAGAGACCTGTCTCTTCAAGAGTATGGAGGAGGGCAAAGTGTGATTGAAGCGTCACTTTGTTGACCCACTCAGAAATCTTTTTCTGATCCAACTGTGGAAACCTGTTAGACATATGGTAGAAAGCTGCGTTTCCTCACTGCTCTGTCAGTGACCCACCTCCAAGGTGCCCAAATATTTGGGTACCGCTATTTGATCTTTCAAAGACAATACGCAAATCCTCTATCTAATATAGGGTCATCCTAATATATTTAATAACCAGGTTCTTTTTCTTTGAAATTCTAATCTACCCTCGATGGGATAGAAACATGCACACCTTAGAAAAATGATTTCAGAAATGACGGACCACAGCACGGGTTTTTTTTGTGAAAAGGACAAATAGTTAGGGGCAACTTTTTGGATCCCATTTGCTACCTGGTGCTTTCCCTGTATCCCTGGCCAATTCCGTCCGATCCCTATTACCCTTGCCCTTGTAGCATCTATTCCCTTTTGAATAAAATCATAATGTGGGAAGTCTTTTAAGGAATACATTGTGGAACTGTTGTGAGACACAAATGAAAAGACATCTAATTTTTCCGATGTCTGAGACTATCTGTATCTTCTTTGGTTTTTTAGAAGTGATAAATCTTGGGTACCAAAAGACGTAGAGGAAGAGAAAAAGAAATCGTGTTTGCTAATCTTCCGCTCTAGAGGAAGCTAAACACTTAAACCATATCTGCATATTCATGTGTGGGTGGATACACATGTTCACACACACATGTGGTCAAACAAGGCTGTCGGAGAGGGAGTAGGATATTTAAACATTTGAACATCTAAATCTATTAAATGAAGCCTGTGATGGAGAAATACCCAAAACATTCAATAAAGCTTTTCAACCTGAATATAGGGTTGCCATGACAACGAAACTCAAAACCCCCTCTTCTTCATATAAAGTTGCTGAGAATATGCCCATGGTGGAAGCAGCATGGAGTACTCAGATTTATAACTGCCGAGCAGAGGTACAAAGACTTTCCAAAACATTTGATAAAGCTTCAGGGTGAACATTTTAATATCCTCCTTTGAAAAAATAATAATAAAGAGACGCCAGCCATTTTCACACCATTTCATCTAAACCATTTTGAGAATTTCATGCTATTTTTTAAATCATTTTCCTATAATAGAAAACAGTGTCGATTACAGTGGCCTAATGAGTTATATTAATAACGTTGATCTTAAATGGGTTTGGAGAAAGCCAAGTACGGCATGGAAGGAGTTCTTGCTGAAATAAAGCAACAGTTTTCTGACTGCTGCTGACTCAGTGCTGCAGGGTGTGACTTATCCTCGCCACGTGTTCCTTGGGAAGCCTTGAAAAATGCAAAGCCATACTCTTCTAGAGAAAACAGAAGCAGTATATCAGATTATCTTATTTCCAACCCTTCAGGAGTTTCTTAGAAGGACGGAATGTACACGAACATGCGTGCATATAGCATGTGGTTTTTCACCTCATGTACATATCTGCATGTATTATACATTGGGGGTGTGTGCATATTTGGGAACAGTCAACACAAAGGATGGCACACAGGACTGGACTTATTAGTACCTAAAATTTCCTCTCAATGGTGTGTACTTTGAAGGAAATTAAGATGATTGATTTATCAATGTCTAATATATATTTTCCTATTTTTATCTATGCAAAAATGAAGAAAGGAAAGATTTAATCATCATGCTCTTATGCAAAGCTTTAGAGTCAGGTAATCTATGTCTAAACGGTCTGAGTAGTACACACCAAGGAGGAGTGTGTCAGATCGTGGATATCCTTTCTTGTTTCCTGGAGGTAATTTATGATTATACAGTGTGAGCAGGTGTTTTTTAAGTGAACAGATAGTGCTGTTGGATTGATTTTGTTTGTATGTGTGTTTGCTTGCTTGCTTATGCTTTCCCCAGCTCAAGCCTGCTTTGCAGCGAGCAGTTCATCAAATCCAGGGGAATATTGTTTTATTTAGCCTGTTTTTATTTGGAGGATGATAGCAATCCTTTAGTCTCCTGTAGTTGATACCAAATTGTATGCATTTAATGACAAGCAAGGATGCGTTCCTCCAAATAGATTGATCTCTGAGGGAGGTCAGGCAGGTTTTCTAAAAGCACACATGGAAAAACTCATTAATATCCCTTAAGCAATGTGCTTTCTGGGCAAATGCTTATTGCTTTGGAGTTAAGTGCCCATTTATTCCCATCATGCTAATTACTCTTTAATGCAAAGTATCTAATATTGGTTATCTCAATGATCTAAGTAGTGTTTTTCAAAGAGTGGACTAGACCATCACCACCACCATCATCATTGCCTGTGAACTTGTTAGAAATGCAAGTTCTCAGACTCGATATCACACCTACTTTACCAGAAACTTGGGAAATGGGGTTCAAAGTCTGTGCTTATCATACTTATCAATTATTTTTATCTACACTAAAGTTTGACAACCACTGCTCTGTGCAGGGTAGTACTTGGGATGATATTGTTGATGACACTGACATTGATGATAAAGAGTAGGAAGAAGAGGGCAGGTGGAAGAGAAGGACAGAAATTAGAACTTTAGACTCTATGAGGCATGCAAGAATTATTTGCTGGTACCCCTTCCTTTCATGCGTGGATCCTAAAAAGACTTAACTGGCTTGCATAAGGTCAGAAATGCAGTAAGAAAAAAATAAAATTTGCTGGTTATCTAAGATAAGTAAAAGCTGAATATCAATTAGAAACGTAGAAAGGAGTTTTCATATTTGTGATGTATAACAACATCTTCATTGACAATGTGGCCCTTTCCTATGTAGTGTTGAGTCCAGCTTCTAATGAATACTCCGCTGGCTGAGGCTTTACTCTGAAAAGGCCTTTTTGGAGATGGAGCTATAAGTAATGATGAGGTTGCTTTCCTATGTTTAGAGAACCCCAAAGCAGTAAATATTGGAAAAAAATATGCACATCTAAGGCCCATAATACAAAAACTAATGTTCTGCTATCACACAAAATATGCACATAAACATTACATAAGAAATGCCTCCAATAAAATGATAAATAAATAGGATCAGACCATTTTAGAATGTAAACTTCTGCAGCAGTAGTTCTCAAAATTGGATGCACAATAGTATCACCTGAGAAGTTTTAAAATACCTGCTACCTAACCGAGACCAGTTAAGCTGCAATCTCTAGCTGTGAAACCCACGCCTCTCCAAATGATGGTAAGGTACAGCCACATCGAGTGGTTGCAATTCTACAGCCTTAACACCTAAAGCGTGGTCTTTGGATTGGCAACGTAGGCATCACATGGGGGGCCTTTTAGAAATCCATTATCTTAGGTCCTACCTCAGTCTATTAAATCCCTAAATCTTATTGATTGATTTTTAAATCGTAACTGTGTACATTAATGCATTTATGAAAAATCTCCAAATCTTAACACCCTCAGGGCTCACCTCAGATTCTACATTTTAAAGAGATCACAAGGTGATTTGTGTGCATATCAAAGATTAAGAAATATCAGCTTCTCTATTTAAAATGTAGAAGAAAGGAACTCTACTGACACAGACAATTTTCAGATAACTGAAAATAAAAATGAAATATCAATCTCACTATTGTTTATTTTTTGCATGCCTCTATAAATATACAATTTATATTACACGTGTACTTTGTATTTTTATAGACGATTTTTAGATCATACTCTTTACAAAGTTTCACATTATTCGTTTTCATTGTTGCAATATTTAGCATTGCACTAGAACTTTTTTTATGGTAATTGAAAAGCTATTGGTAGAAAGTCCTACAATGTGTTTGTTATTCACACATCATAAATATCAATCAAGGTTGGATATTTTATATTTAATAATTTATTGGAAATTGTCAATATTAAATTACATTAAAGAATTCCACTTATGTCTGATTTTAGAGGAATAGGAGCAGGACTGGTCTAAACCTCTTAGGTAGACAAGAAGTATATTGAGGAAAAGTCTTTTTGGCTAAAACAAGTCAAGATAACTTCTATCTGCAAATAATAGTCTTGGAGAAATTATTTCTATTTGTTATGCTTTGTTATTTCAGTGCATTTTCATACTTCCCCAAACTCTTAAATGCATGCATTAAATTTGTTTTAAAAATGACTCTTACAGTTTGGTGGAATAAAGGTGAAAAGGGTTAATATTGAGCAGTTGTGGTAAAAAGAGAGTTTTATAAAATCAAGCTGTCTGTTTTTATGGGTTGTTGAATTTTATGGGCTTATAATATGTGTCCAAGGAATTATGAAATGAAAGAATATTGTTAGACTAACGCTTTAGCCTGGTTCTCATTGCTTCACTGTGCCAGGTAGAATGTGCCCTCCTGAACAGTGTGGGATGGTGACAGAGCTGGTCAACAGAAAAGGGGAGAGAGGGTCATGAGATTTGGGGATTTGTAAGGACCATTAAATCCTGGTTTGCTAACGGCAGTCCAGGTAGTTGCCTATTGTCATGGAATAAAGTGTTCCCTTTCAGTCTCCAGCTCGGTGGTTCTCCACCTTCCTAATGCCGTGGCCCTTTAATACCGTTCCCGTGGGTTGCAACCCACAGGTCGAGAACCACTTCTTTAGCATGTCCTGATTTAGAGATAAATGGTACAACCCACAGAACACCAAATCTAACTCGACTGTGCTATGGAGGAGTAAATTCTAAGGGATTGACTACATTATTCTTTGCAACAACAGCAACAGCAAGCAAAACTTTGAATGGCTCTCCCTTGTCCTCGGATCAAGTCCAAAGGTCCTCCTTACCTCTTTAGTCTCTGCTCATTTATCTCTGTTTCTTCTGCATTTCTCTTTTGTTGTTGTCTACTCCTTGCTCCTATCTACCTCTCAATCTCATAGTAAGTCATATATTCACACATGCAAACGAAGGCAGTTGTAGTGCTATTTTCCCAACATTCCCAGCTATTCTCCTTTTTAGGTACCTGGTAAGATTATACGCACCAGCTTCCTAGTGAGCCAATTAATCAAACAGAGTAGCAAGGACATAGGTGTCTGTTTACTTTTTGAACCTAGTATTGGAAGCTTGAAATCATTCTATCACCGAGGTCCTATTTTTGTGTACTGATATTTTCTACACATTGATCTTATTTTTCTTGTTCTTATTTTCTCTTTAAATCCAATTTTCTTTAGGGGTTATTTTTCAAAACTTAATATCATCTTAAATCTTTTTTTAAAGGTGAGGCATAAATGGATATATAAATGTCACGTGTGGCATTTGAGTACTGAACAGTTGAGTACTGAACATCCGAGAATCAATGAGACAAGGACCTTTCCCTGAGAAACCTCATGATCAGGTGTCACACTAGTTACCAGCAGTTTCCCCAACCAGGGTGCTTCTTCTAATTGTCATTCTTTGGTTTTATTTCTCAATTTGTTCAGAACCTGGGTGGAAAAGAGGTGTACTATTGATTGGGCACCTCTTGGAGAGTCCAGTATTTGGTGCACTGACTAGAATCATGAGGATGGAAAATAAAAGACTTGACATTAGGGGAACAAAATATAGTTTAGAAAGGCTTTTGGTGAGGCAGACCACTGTGGCCTTGGCAGTTTGCTGAGGCTTGTATTAGGCCAAGGGGAGTTTTATAGTTGCTGTCTGCTTTTAATTGCACAGCCAGGGCAGCAGGCTTTAAACCAGTCACATGGTCTTCTGATCTTGGCGATTGACTATGAGTCAGTGGTTATTATGAAAGTACTTGGCTGTGGCCAAGGTGTGCAGAAGGCCCATGTGAGTACTATGTGAATGGGCTGGCCAAGACGGCCATATGGCCCTTAGTGGATGGCATAGTTGAGGCAAGGATTCAGTTACAGTACACAGGTCTGATCTTTCTCTGCAGACAATGAAGCAAAGACATGGGCAGTGGGCCTCAGTAAGAGACGGCTTCAGAGAGGAGCTATAGCTGGGGCTCATGCAAAGGTATTAGTAAGGAAAAGAGAGCCTTCAAGCCTTTTAGCTATGGATGAATAGAATGATATTTGCTGTTCTGAAACTGGAAGGAACCTACCTCAATTCTATTGGGACCTCTAAGCAGTAAGAAGCTTCAATATTTAAATTGTTTGTGCAAGGCCTAGGGAGGCAGGTTGTTGATGGGCTGCCCCGAATTCCATTCTATATTTTTGGCCAAACGATAAAATGGAGGGACTGTACTGTGGATTTGCGATTTCAATTCTCTTGAACTTTAATAGCTTTAGAATTATACTTGCAAGAGGATTTAACTTTTTTTTTTTTTTTTTTTTTGA
>NW_003852401.1:2330800-2351085 GCF_000181295.1 Otolemur garnettii
TTTTTTTTTTTGCAGTTGTCATTGCTGTTTAGCAAGTCTGGGCTGGGCTTGAACCCACCAGCCTTGGTGTATGTGGTTGACGCCCTACTAACTGGACTGTGGGTGCCAAGCTGGATTTAACTTTTTAACTATGATTTTATTTTTCCCTGGGTATTTTGTAATGGACGGAGGCTTTGTTGCATATTTGGGGATCTCTTTGCATTTTGTTATACAGTTTATTTTAATATTGTCATTTGAATTATAGATCTTTTGACATGCAGTAAAGATAATATAACTGGACCATTATAGAGATGAGTTATTCAATACGGACTGAATTTTCAACTCCGTATATGTAAGTAGTCTTGGAGTTGATTTAGTTAATGACATGGATCACACCTGTGGCTTTCCAGTTGGCTGTGAGAGAATACAACAAAGTGCTGGGGCTGGTACTGGGGAAACAGCTTCATGAAGGTGATAGAACATGACCGTCTCATCTTTGAGGATAAACACACCCCAGTTTGGTACAGATTTAGCAGTAGGACGAATAGGATAAGAGGACAAAGCTAGGGAATTTCAGAGTGAAATATTTCCTGTGGATTCCAAGTGAGGAGAGGTTTAAACTCATGACTGGCCTCTCTCTGCACTGTACTCTTGCCTTTGTATGTTCAGAGGTGGTTACTTATTTGACTAATTTGAGAAGTATAATCTAGGCATGCTCAGTTGAGCCCAGCTCTTCTTCCTCCTGGGAGTGAACTGCCCACTGCCAGCCATCATCTCTGCTCCTCTTTCAACGAGCTTTCCAGGGACAGGGTTTGACTTATTGATTTTTCAGAACTTTTCCTGGGAACAGGGGGCTATGTATTAGGATCTCTTTGGTTATCTGTAGAACAGATGGGGGCTATTCCAGATCTGTTTGTAAGGAATCAGGTATTTTAATGTAAACAGATCCTCAATTCTGGGGGTTAGTTAGGGTTTTCCATGAGATATACTTTGTTTTGAATTGGTATAAGGTGCCATGGCTCTAGTAACAAAAGCATCACGTATTGAAGGCTGTTCTCTAATTTGGAAGTTGGTTTGTTCTTCCAGGAGTAAAATCAAATTGAACAAACTGAAGAGACGTTCACATAACCATTACATATACAGTATAATAAAAAGCATGCTGTGAGTTTACTTTAAAATTGAGTCTATGACTGCAGTCAAATTGCTCACTAAGGATTTTAACATAGCTGAAAATCCATTCTCTAGAGATTCTTTTTATTTCCCTTGAAGATTCCACATCAGCTTCTTTGAGTATCCGAATGATATTTGTGTGTGTTCTATTTCATTTTTATCTTGCCTTTGTTTACCAAATGCCATCACTCATTAACCTATATGTTAAGGTTGTTCCTTTACTATTAAGTTACTTTGTTTTTCAATTTATTTCTTTATATTTGAAGCCTATTCCTTAGAATTGGTGAGACGCTGAGGTTGGATCTGAGTCTCTGGGTCTATTTAGTTTTTCTTAATAGCATTATCAGGAATTAAGTGCTTACTATGACTTTAAAATTTTGTAATTCTTAAGGCATTGGAGTGGCAGCATTAGACAACATTATACCAAATATAAACCTCGTAGTTCCTTGCTTTCACACTCTAATCAGAAGCATTTTAATCCTCAAAGCCAAAAGGTGAGCAGGATTTTAAAAATTTCTTTGCGAGTAGAAAGTGACCTTTTCAGTCTTACAGGACAGGAGTCAATGATTCGCCTCAGCTACTTTTGACAATCATAGTGAGGGTTAAAACTGCACACAACAAAGTTTAAACTAAAGTCTTTTGTTTTAGCAAAATGTGTGTCTTTTGTTTTCTTAAAAGAAAATCTCCTATAAGAATTGTGTCTGAAATAGGCTTTGTAGCATTAGACTTTCTGTAGCTTTCTTGTTATTAATTTATTTTATTTCACTCAGATGAGGAGGAAATAGGTCCCTGAAAGTTTTAGACAGGAAATTTACTATTTTTCCACCAATTTTTACTTAAGTCTTGCTGCTGATCTTTAGGTGGGTCTTGTCTGTACTTCTAGCAGAGTGGAAGTGTGCTACTTCACCAACAGAGGGCAGTGTGTATTTGCTAAACAACAAGAACTCTCTCCAAGTCTCAGCATTTAGAAAACTGTCCTTTGCAAAGAGTAGAAAGGACACCAGGAAAGGATTTCTTTCTTTCTCATTCTGTAGCTTTGACTACAGATGCCATTTTTTGATGAAAATTATAAAAAATATCTTCTCCTTAATGGCTCCTAACCCCTGAGGGAGAAATGGAGGAGAAAAAAGGCAAAATAGATAGAGGGTCTCAACCACCCTGATCCCAGTATTACAAAAAATTTTCCTATTGCTATGTCAGTCTCACACGGGCCCCGTTATGCGGACTTTCGGCCTTCAGACAAGAAAAGAGGCTGTGATTTGACAGGCTGTGTCGATGCTAGAATTTGCTTTGTATGTTTTCTGTATATTTGGGGGCTTTTGGTTTTCTGACAGAAAAGCAGCTTGGTGAAGATTGTAATTGTGATATAAAATTTAATATATGTAGCATTAAAGGTGGTCACCTAAAAGATGCTTAATTTGGCCACCTAAGGTAGGTGAGAGGCAAATATTGTTGTATAGAGGAGAAATTAGAGCCAGAGAGGTCAAGTAACCTTCTTCAATCACCTGCCCAGCAAGCAGCAGAGCTAAGAATTGAACTCAAGTCTCATTGAGGTTAAAGGCTGGATTCATTCCAAATCTCCCAACTTCACAAGACTCTATTGACCCTCTGCTAAGTGGCCAGCTCTGGAAATTCTTGAGTATTCAAGCTTTTGCAAGTTGGAGTCATAGAAAGCTGTGACTCAGCATGTTGAGAACATAGATGTACAAATGCAGGGTAGTTCGTGGTTTTCTTCTCATCCAATTTTTACATTTTTCTTGGCCCTCAAGAAATGTGCTTTTTTGGTAATTTCTCTTCATCTGTCCCTGGATGAAAAGGCTAGACAGGCAAGAAATCGAGGCTCTGCAAATGGACGTGGAAGTCCCTGTGTACATTATTAGTTGAGTTGGTAGAGTTATAATTTGAACTCATGTCTGTCTGGCTCTAATCCAAGCAAAATTTCTATTATTTATGTTTGTCTGCAGAAGGAGAAAAAGTAATAAAGGCAAGAGATTGCCTGAAGGATGGCTTCGAAAGGTGTATCATCTAGACCACCTAAAAGAAATAATCCAGCAAAAAATAGGCCAGAAGTAGAACCACTGAAAGTTCTTGACAAGGGAAGCTAGTAAGGAAATGAGGCACAGATGGGGGAGGCTTTGAGCTGCAGAAGGAAATCAGTGTGATCTCACTCAGACCTCCTCATCAGACGCCAGGCCACCAGACAGGGTGGGCGCAGATTGCATTAGCCTCTCCATTATCTTAATTTCCTTTTCCCAAATACAGCAGCCTGCCTTTTGAAGAATATTCTTACTGTCACAGAGAGCCTCTTGTCTTTTTCTTTCTATTTTTTTGCCCATAATGAGTAAACACAGAGGTCCAGGCAGTCAGAGGTGGAAGCCAAACGCAAGTGTTTTCAGGAAGATCTCTGAAATAAACACTGAAGTGCTGTATTTCATAACCCTACACAAAACTGACAGTAGCCAGCTGTTGTCTGAGCTAAGCACCATCCTAAAGAGCCAAGAGCCACGAGGCGAAAAGGGAGAGAGTGAAAATAACTCCTCTCTTACTGAACCATAGATGACAGATCAGCCAAAAAGGACCCTGGAGGGAGCAAAAGTCAATGAGGCGGAAGTCCTTGCGAGTGACCCCTTCCTGCTCCCCTTTATGCTCCAGAAATAATCCACCCACACGGCCTTTATTGGTACAGCATCTGAATGTGGGCTCTTAAAACAGCTCTATGTATCTGCGCTGAGTTTTGCAATAATTATATTTCATAACATGACATTTCCCAAGATTTGGATTTATTCTTAAGGCTTTTTTTCTTCACATATTTTCTGTATTTCTATCTCTCCATCCTGTATCACCCCCAAAATATGAAACATAAAGAACAAACAAACAGACAAATAAAACCATAAGACCCCCTTCTTGTCCTTACTTTCATGACTCCTTGGTTGGAAAAAATTTCTCAAGCACTCAAGGACTTTCTAGGCTAATCCTACAAATTCTTCTTTTCAGACCTAGATATGAGTGCTGGTTGGTGGGAGAGAAAACTCTGAATAAGAATTCAATTTGGCCCAAGGTAAAATAAAAATTGAATTTTAAGGCTCTGTTTGATCATGGTTGGAATAAGAGTGGAGATGTGCTGGAGGTGGTCATTTTATTTTGGAAAACACCATATGGCTTATTCTGCGGGTGGTGTCTGTAAAGGTACATCTGAAGGCTGATGTGAGAAAGGGTTTAAAAGCTAAATTTGTTTGTGGGAGGCGCCTGTGGCTCAAGGAGTACGGCACCAGCCCCATATACCAGGGGTGGCAGGTTCAAGCCTGGCCCTGGCCAAAACTGCAAAAAGAGAAAAGCTAAATGGTGGTGTGTAACAAAGTAACATCACCCTGAAGAATTCTGGTGAAGATGAGATATGAGTTTGAAATGTGGAGAAGAGAGGCTATCTCTTTAAAGAATAGATCTACAATCTAGCTATAGACTGGAGCTTAGTAAAAAGTATGACTCTTAAGCCTTAATTCTAGCCAAGGAATGTTCAGTGTTAGCTGATAGTGACTTTTATATTGGTTCCTATTCTGTGCTCTAGTCCAGTAGCCCATGATGTCTTTAAATCTTCAATCCAAGTGCCCTGTTTTCAGCACTTCAGCCCAAGTGTGCTGGCCTGGCTACGATAGTGCTCTGATGAATGAAGACAAGGGATGAGAGTCAAGTTTTAAGTATGTGTAATAATGGGTCAAAAGAGAAAAATGGGCCTTGAATCAAAGACAATGGGAAAGAACCAAGAAATCATTGAGTACAGAAATTTCAAAAGAGAAATAATAAGAGCAATGAACCCCACACTCACCCCAAATCTATAGATTTTCCAAGACTGTATGAACTATACCACAGCTCACATAGGGGGAAATCAATTCATTTTATTTAGTTATCAAGAGTAAAAAGGACCCCTTAAGCCTGTGGATATCTAATTATATTTGTTTGTCATTTTATGTTGAATTCAATTCAATTTTATATGATGATTTTTTTAAGCTTGGAGTTAAGTTGTTAACAATCTCGGTCTATTTGTTGTGCTGAAGGTTGATCTAAATATGATTAGATATTTAACTGAAGGGAATTTTCTTTTTGACTATCATTCAATTTTCAGTCACACACTATGGCCTCCACTTTACATTTTTACTAAGAAATATTGAATTTTTTGGTTAGAAATCTCTGCTTGAATTTACTTTCACATACTATCTGAGTAAAGAACATACAAGTTGTCAATAGTTATGTATTGATAATTTATAAAATTCCATCCTTCCCTTTTCGCTGATTTATTTTCCAGGATGTGTGTGATTCATACACATCATTTGCTATTATTTTTCTATTACTGAACAATAGAAAGAAAATCTTGCCATTTCTCAGCACCAGTTAGCATGAAAACATAAATGATATAGGTATGGAAAAGAAAAACTGTTTTGTCGTGCTCCCATGTGGCCCTGCTACGGTGCTATAAGTATTCTTTTTTTTAAGAAAAACATTTTTGATATGCAAATTATTCCTTTTTATTCCATAAGTTTTATCTCTTTCCTTATTTTTCAGACCTTTTCTTTTGCCACTTGTAAGATTCTAGCTTTAAATGTTTCTGTTTTCTAGTTCTGGGTTGGCAGGGCAATCAGACAGTGGCAACTGCTCACCCTACTTGGTATAGCTGTCTGGGTATCCTATTCTTGGTGTGGCCACTTGAATAGTTTCAATCTTTTCTTTCATGTGCTCTTTCTCTCTCTCTTTCTCTATGTTTGGGTAGATATGCCAGGAGGAAGACTCCTCTTTGGTTGACAGAAGTCTATCTCTTTATTTCCTGCCCATTGGTATCATTCCTCTCTCTGGTACAGGCAGCCCTGCCTACCTGGATCTCAACTGTGTTGTGACTTGGCAATTCTGACTCTTGCACCTGCTGCTGATCTCTTGTCCAGAACATTGAGGTTGCCTGTGTTGTGTTGGCAGTGATCTCCCATCTCACTGGGGGCAGAGTTGCCTAGCATAGAAGGGTCAAGTTTGGCGTCTAGTTCTCTCTACAGTGTATTTTGGTAACTGTTCTTTCAGAGCAAGCGGAGAGGCAGAATTCCCTTGAATTGAATTATATATCTTGCAGTTGGATAGTGCTGGGATTATGTATTGGAAGCAGGAATGAAGAAGTATAAAAATAAAGTTTTCAACCCTCTACTCTGCAGGACTTGTTTGACTAATAGGTAGAGTATATCCCTAGGGGTCTAATTTTACTTTTCAGATACTTTTAATTAGGGTAAACATTTGTTAGAGCAACACTATAATTGTCTGGCATCATGAGAGGGTGTATGATCTGAATTGTGGATTGATGTCCTAAAAACCAATCCTGCCCTTTTCTGGAATACAACCATGAAACTTTTCAAATACACAAAGTAAGCTTTCCACATTATCTGAGTTTTCCAGAGGCTGACAGGGCAGAGCATAGTTTTGTTCTGTTTTACTGAGACAACAGCTCTTCTCTCCAAAGTGTCGCTTTGATCTCTGGCAGGAGGGCCTAGAAAGATGGAATTCTTTGTGTTGGCTTGTGGAAAGATGAGACTGAAAATGTATTTAGATTTGAAGTCTATGGGTTATTTGCTGCTCTTTGCCACTTCCCTTGAGCATCGGAAAGACTCCTTTAAAATGGGGTTACACCCTTTGGTAAATCTAAGCACAGAGGTGGCATCAAATCCATACGTAGAAATATTCTTTCTATTTAATAGCATTGGTGGTGGTGGTTATGGAAAGAATCTCATCTTCACAATTAAAATTACGTCTTTTCTCTCTAAAAATGTCATTCTATAAAGAGTGACTCATGTAAGTTGTCATCTGAAACAGTAACTTCTTAGAGTAAAAAAAAGAGCTAAAATGCCCCAAGGGTATAATTGTTAAAATATTTTTATATACGCAAAAACAGGTTGGCTTTGCTACATTGGTGGATTAATTATAAAGTAGATCTTTTCAAAATTCCTTTCAAAAATAAAATGCTATCTAAAAACTAAAAATAACATATATCTACACCAAGTGGCATTTCAGTCAGTCAAGTCTGCGCTCTTCAACAACTATGTCTTTCCGAAGGTTTTTTCCTTCCTCCTGGACTGTTACCCGTCACTTACGCCATCACTACGGTTCTCTTTCAAAGAGCTATGTTAAGTGTCATTCTGAAGATTGACCAAAAAATGTTACTCATTTTAGTACCCACTGACATAACAAAGTACCTCACACATATGTCAACACAAAAAAGATTAGGTAAGGGAGGGTTAGAAGCTCCAAGTTAGATACAGAACTTCAGTGAATTTTTAAAGGATTTATGCTACGAATTCCTAAAGCCTTTACTGGGGGGGACCCTTCATTTGCTCTGTAGTTAAGCGTATACTCCAGTTTGCCTAGACTTTTCCTTTTTTTCCTGGCATTTGGGGCATTTATGTCACGTTTTTACCTTTTAATCAACTTATTGTTAATAGCCATATTATTAACTATGATATAATCCAAAATTACTAGGTATATGAAGAACAAGGAAGATGTGAACATAACGAAAGTGATCAGGTATGACCAGCCTCCTTTTCTGAAGGAGATAAGCCCATGTATGGCATATGGATGCATCAATATATTTGCGGCTATAATGTGAAATTTAAAATGAGATGTCTGAGAAAATTTTTACACATTAACATTTTAATGAAAAAGTGCGATTTTATCGTTTTAGATAATCAGGTACTTCTACAAGACACATTAGGAAACCCCGTAATTCCCCAGCATGATCCTCCCCAATCCTAACCTCCTTTACTAAGAGATAATCAATTTTTTCTTTATTTAAACATTTTGTCTTTCATTTTTTCAATATCAATACAATGTTTCTAAATTTTAAAATGTAGACATTATCCTCAGCTAAGCCAGTTTATAAGTCAGTTGGTGTAAATATAGTAAATAATTATCTTGGCTCTCTACTTACATTTGTTTAGTTTAGGTTTACATATGCTTATTAACTCTTCCTTTCAGCATTATGTAAGAATGTAAAATCCTATTCAATTTGGTCAAAGGCATCAAACAATACATCAGTTCCATTTGTTTTTCTCCTGGAGATCGCTCTCCTAGGAAGGGAAATTTTTCTTTTCTCTATTATTTTTGTTTCCCTCTCTCTCCTTAACTGGGTACCCTCTCATTCTCTAGCAATTTTCTAAGCCGTCATTTTAAAAACGTGGTGTAAGTGCATATAACCTCAGTCAATTCTCATTTTTTATTGATAGGGAGTAGAAATTTAATTTGGATACAATTTTCTAAATTTGAAGGCATTGATGACACATACCTTCTAGTGCTTTTGTCTAGAGGTCTTACACTACTATGATTACTCATCTCTTATATACAACCTACTTCATAATTTTAGAAACTTTTTTTTTTTTTTTTGGCAGGGGCTGGGTTTGAACCTACCACCTCCAGCATATGGGGCCAGTGCCTTACTCTTTTGAGCCACAGGTGCTGCACCAACTTTAGAAATTTTTTAGAAAATTAACTTCTCAGTGTACTGAAATTTCAGGCACTTTGCTTTGATGTGGCTCTTACGTTCATTACTTTGGAGATATCTTGTATTATTCCTTGATTTTCTTTTCTGCAGTTTTATCTTTTTGGGAAGTGGAATGTTGAACTTTCTAGGTTGATCCTTTAATTTTCTTAACTATTATTTCCCTTTCTATTTGTTTCTTGCCTTTGTTATTTGAGTGATTCCTCAGGTTTATCTTTTAATGTCTCCATCATTTTTTATTCATTTCATCTTTTTTTCTGCAAATTTCCTCACATTTTCTAAGGCCTTGAAAATATAATTTTTTTTCTGTTGTATAGCTGCGGGTAATGTAGGTAATTGCTCCTCTCTCTGATTATGTTAATTGTAATTTTTTTTTTTTCATTCTTTTCTCTGCACTGTAATGGTTTCTTCTGAATTCTTTTTCCCATTTGGCTGTTGTAATTTCTGTCTTCAATATTAGAACTTTAGCTGAAATATCTGGAACTCCTTTGCAGTCCCTTTGTATCTAAAAAGTGAACTACTACAGAGAGGATAAGACAATTGATGTGTGTGGCAGAGGCTTGTTGATCTCTCAGCCTCACTGTAGGCAAAGACCAGACATGTTATCATAGAAGCCCGAGACCTATAGATCATTTCTTGAAATTCTTTAGTTCCTCCTGAGAGGGGGATTATGTCTATAAACCAGTCGCATAGAAGGAGCAGAGCTGATGATTTAACTGTTCTTTAAACAGACATTAACAACACTCCCTCTATCTAATTTCAGCCCTATCATTTGCCCTTCTTTCAGAGATACTGGACCACAAATTCTCAGCTTTTTAAATGTTGTGAATCTACTTGCCAATGCTTAGGTTTTAAAAGTTTTCTGGTTTTTTTTGTATTTGTTATCATTGTCCCAATTTTTTTTGACATCTGTCACCTGTTAAAATAACTTCCCTTGACTCCCCTGTTCTCCTTGTCCTAGTTTGTTTATACTTCTATATTCCTTTCAGTGGGCTCCGGACGGAGGAGAGAAGAGTTATAACACATGTGTCCTGGCTACCTTATTTAACAGGAAGTCCAGAGAAGCTGTCTGAAAGCTATAGAGACACTTCCTCTTATATTTGCATGGAATCAAAAATAAAGTCTATAATCCTTTAGCATGGCTTTTAGTGATTACTTTGGTTGCCTCCAGAATGCAACATAAGTGTGATTTTTTTCAGAATTGGTCTCAGATATAGGAGTATTTCTCACATGGCTCACTGTGGTGGTGGTGGTGGGATTTTTACTGCATTGAAAGGAATAAGAACTTGCCTTCTGTTCCCATACTAAGCTAAAAATCCAAATGGAGTAAGCAGGTTAAGAAGCAAGAGCAGAAAGCCTCTCACCCTTAGCCCTGGAATTCAGGGTTTCTGAAGTCACACTGCAGGTTACAAAGCCATCAAAATTATCCAACTGTGTCTGTCTTAGCAGTTAGGACATGGAGGCTGGAGATTGGGATCAAAGAGCAGAATTATCGAGTTCAGCAAAGGGAGGGGCTCAGAAAATGAGCCACACTACTAACATGGCTGGTTCCAGGACCCGTCTGGGAAACCCTGGCCCATGTAATCCCCTGTGCATGGCACATACCTTCATCAGCAGATATGACACATTCAAAAACGCTTATTGATTCCTACTGTGTGCAGCTACTGGCTGGTTGGCAATTAGACTGTTTATGACAGACTCTTTCACTAGACTGTGAGTTCTTTGAGGCCATGTCTAAATCATTTTCATAACCCTAATACCTAAGGCAGTGAATGAACTATTTAGCACACTCACTGGATATCTGTGGCATGAATGATAAAACACATATACAGAAGGTGCCAAAAATGTATAGCATTTTTTTTCCTTTCTTAAGATATGTATACATGTTTTTGACACCCTCTGTATTTCGTTTAGTTCTATGCCTAATTTCTAAATACTTGAATTAGGCAAAAGAAGTAAGATATGAAAAATAATAACCAACCATTTAGATGATATTTTTGGAGTTCGATTTCTTGCTAGAAAGATTTTGCTTTCAATGTCAACTTTTCATCCCATTTGCTAGGCAATTAACTAAGGCAACTACAATCTGATTGTTACATGTTTTTATCAGGTCAACTTATTGATGATATGAATTGTCAGTGCCTCCTGATTTTAACTTCAGGGGACTTTCAGAGCTTAACACTTGTCGTCATCTTCTTCTTTACCTGAAATCACTTTAGCTTATTGTTGGGCTCTATACCATGAAGTTCAGACCCAAAGAAGCTAGACGCAAGGTTCAGCTTTATTTACTACGTCAGTGATTTTGAGTAAAACAGTTAATTACACTAAATCGTAATTTCTTTAATAGCTCAAACAATATGGGACTATTATAAAGATTAGGAGGGAAGGCACATCTGAAATAAAATGTGATAAATTTCAGTTAATATAATAATGTACACGCATATACTGTATACATAATGTACTAGGAATTGCCAGTGCGGTAATAAGAGAGAATCCTGTCTTTTCTCTTAAAAAAAAAAAAAGTATGCATTTTGAGAAATTTTGCATTTTTAAGTTTGAATTATAAGGCTCAGAGGATTTCCCTCTGAGGACTGACTGTTTCTAGAGGGAACTGTGGCAGGCAGGACACTGTTTTGTATCATTCCTGGGTGTATCAACAGAAGTATCATTACAAAAATATTCATAGGGGGCCTAATAAGTGCCAAATACCTCATGCTTCCTGGACGATGGGGGCTGAACAGAGGGCAAAGGCAGTGTTTAAGATGCTTAATATTTGGAGGGCTTACCTCAAACTAATTAATATAGCTTTTGCCTCAAATTGTATTAAAACAAATCAACGCACTGTATCCCACATATGCACAAATGTATTCGTGATCTATGTGTATATGACTTAATAAAAGGAAAAAAAGATGCTTAATATTTATGAATGAACATAGTAGATTTCTTCCATCCATAATCCACATTCACTGTTAACACTTTAGGGCAGGATTTAGCTAAGCAGATTAATAATAAAGAATGCCCAAAATGGGAGCTTTGTAACCTATTGTTGAGAAAATTTGTTTTAAAATCGGTTTGAGAAACCTTGGTGAGGCTGATGTAAAGGTTTATGTTCTTTTAAACAGAAAATTCTATTTTCTCTTTATTCCTTAATTTATAAGAGTGACATATTAATGCATCATTAAAAGAAAGTATTCAAATAACAGAGAGGCATATAGAATAAAATATAAAAAATTCTTCTTTTAGGCCTTCTCACCCTATTACCCTCCCAGAGATAACCACTGTGAATACTTTTAATATTCTCATCTTTTTAATACGGATTCACGTACACACGTATGTCTTTATGTCTTATCCTTTGAAGACATTGGCACTTACAAGTAGAAAAAGAGGTTGCTCTAAGGCAATGGTTGTCAACCTTCCTAATGCTGTGGCCCTTTAATACAGTTCCTCTGGGTCACGACCCACAGGTTGAGAACCACTGCTCTAAGGTATATTTTCAAGTAAAAAGAATTCAGGTTGTCAAGTCAGATCATCTTAAATTCAAATCGCTGTTTTGCCACTTAGCTCTGTGACCTTTAGCATATTTCTTAAATTTTCTAAACTTTAAGTTTACTCACTAATGAAATTAAAGTAAAAATACTGTGCAGAGTTGTTGCGAAGAGTGAATCATGTGGGACTCACAGGGTAATGGATAAATTAAATGAATCATCATATCTAATGTAACTGCTAGAATAATGGCAGAAACCAATTATATTAGTGCCCATCTCCTTGTCCTAGCTCCTTTTTTATCTTTGTCCTCAGCACTCTTTTCTTTCTTTCTTCACTATGATTATGCTAAGAATGGATCACTGGCTCCTTGAGGATGATGTTGGGTCTGTAGTACTGACGATTATCACTGCAGGGTGGAAAGGGAAGGTTCCAGTCTCTCCATTTACTGAAAGTTGGAGTGGGACAAATGTAAATAGTAGCTTCTCTGGTCCGATATTACACTTCCTTCTCTCCCTCCCTCCCTTTCTTCTGTCTTCTGTAGAAATAAATTATTTGAATGAGATGTGGCTGGAGCTTCTGGTAGTGTGAGGGGGCTGTGGACAGAATAGAATCTAGTTGTTCAAGTTCCTATTTTTTTCCTGCAGAATCTGAGGTGCCTCCCCCCAAATCTTATATAAATCTTAAATATGACCCAGGTCATCCAAATCTTTCCACTTATCAGCTGAGGAATGTAATTTGGAGTGTTCGTTTCAGAGTAAGACTATCATCAAAATGTAGGGCAATTAGCCTGATTGGAAATCATCACCTTTGACTTTCAACTTGAAATACCACACCTTGAAAAATACTGTGATAATTGCAGGATCTGCAGGTGTTCCTGGTCTCTGGGGCTGAGGTCCAGATTCTAGGAGAGTGGAGACTAGCCAGCGACCTCTCCGGTGGTTTATCAAAGACACCTCAATTTTATTCTAGCATTTAATCTGCCATAGAAGTGTTCATTGCTTCATCTTCCTGAGTAATGTGGCCACTGTCACTTAATTAACTCACCATGTGACTGCATGTTTAAAACTGTCAGATGGGAAGTAAATTCAGGGCTGTCTTATGATTAATAAAATGCTTCAGTTTCATCTTGTGAGCACCGTGTAGCTGGCACCTGAACAAAAGCTACCAGGTTTGTTGACTGTTATTTGGCTTACAATTATATGAACTGGCAGAAAAATAGCTACATTTTCATTCTTTTTGCATATTTATTTTTTAAAGCATATCAATATGTGTGTGTTGGGGGTGGTGTGGTTGGATAAACACACAAATATTTTATATTTTAACATTGAATATATTATTGGGCTCTTAAATCGGTATACTTCATTGAATTAAAATATTTCAGGATTCTAGAATTAATAATTATATATTTATCGAGTAATTATGTGGGAACATGATCTAGGCTCATGTCAATATGTTGCCCAAACTATGATTTACGGTAACTCTGGGAAGTAGCCATTGTTATTCCTGTAAAACAGTATGAAAGTAAGCCTCTGAGATGTTTAGTTATTTGTCACTTACCTAAATTTGACCAAGGTGGACATTAAGTATAGGAGTTTTACATCTACATTAATTATTTCTATTTATTCTAATGGGAGAATTGCTTTATGGAAACCCAGTGAAATTGCTATACTTTTGTAGCAATCATGCTTGGAGACCTGGTCTGTTGTTTATTTTTTTCTCTCTTACTTTATACCCCCCGTCAAAGAGATTTATGTTAGGGGTCCCCACAATCATTTCTAAATACAGTGATTTTCTAAAAGGACTCTCAGGACCCAGCATGTCGTGGGACTCATGGCTAAGACCTACAACAATGAAAAGATACAGAGCAGGGTAAGCAAAGCATAAAGTCCTGTGGGCACAGTCTGGAGGAAAGCAGGTGCTGGCTTCCAAGAGTCCCCTCCTGGTGATTCACAATAGATGTGCTGATTCCTCCAGCAGTGTCTCCTGACAGCATGTAAAGTGTTGTCTACCAGAAAAGCTCATTAAAGACTCAGCACCCAGTGTTTCTGTGGGGCTGTTTGCAAAAGCACTCTCTGAATGGCATATAGCAAACTTTTGGGCTCACAGCGAGAATGCAGGTATTCAGTATTAGCACATTGTTTGCATAAACAATATAGGCAAAGTGAGATGCTTTTATAATTTAAAGAAAGATTCGCATCAGTGTTTATTGGTCAAATTCTTAGATGCCAGCCAAGGGCAATGTTTGCAATCAGAACTTTCTAAGGATAGCAATCTCAGGGATGCTATATTAACTCTTTTGTGTGTGTGTAAAAAACTCAAATCATCTCACTGAGCCCCAAGCCAGAATATTTTGTCACTTGATCAGGAAAGGAGTAAGGTTCATGTCTTGGAGAGTTAAAAAGGACAAAATACATGTTAGAAATACACTACAGCACCATTCCTTTATGGATTTTATTCCTCCCTTTCTCATTTATTTGTCCGCAGAGTATTTATTAAACAACTATTCTTCTAGGAAATGCTAGAGTAGCATGATTAAGAGCATAGGCTCTGAGTCAAGACGCCTGGGTTTAAATCCTAATTCTGCCACTGACCAGTTGTACAACCTTAGACAAGTTTTCGAAACTTCTCTGTGGTTAAGTTTTTACATCTATACAATGGGGATTATAATAGTGCCTACTTCATGGGATTAAGGAAACTCAGACAAGTTAATGTGCTGGCCGGTATAGTAATTGGGTGACAAAGGTTAGCTCCTTTTATGTTCCACACTTTGTGCTGGCTGTGAGTATACAATGACGATTACGACAGATACGGTTCTTGCTGTAATAGACAGTCTAGCCTAGTGCATGATGCAAGCAAATAAGCACACAATTATGCTCCGGTTGGCAAAATGTTGGGTTCTACAAGAGCTCAAAGAAGAAAACCTAACCCAGCTTGGAGGAAGAAAAGAGAGTACAGACAGAAGGCAAAGGGAAGAGAAATTAGGGGGGAAATAACAGCAGGCCAAAGGGACACCACGGCCAAAAGGGGTTCCCAAAGTGAGGGTGGGAAGGGAGCAGAGACAAATGTATTTTTGAATAAATGAAATACTAAGTGATCTGGTTAGAGGAAAGATGAACATATAGAGATAAGCAGGGAGCAGGGGATGAAGAGCCTTTTTAGTCCTATTTGGGAGGTTTTGCTTGGTGAGAGAATAATGAGTCCTGGGGACTGACCTGGGGACGGAAACACAGTTAGCATGACCCTTGGGGGGGAACTTTGACATGTGTGTGGCTCCTCTCTGAACACTGCATTGTTGGCTTCCCCTATCAAACGAGAGGGACAATTAATTTCTGTATTTCTTCTCTGAGTACAGAACAGGAACATTCTGATCAGGGCTGAGCCAATGCCAGGAGCTGCTCACAGCAGCCCAGATGTGTTTCAGCTTGCTGCACAATATGAAGATTCCGGACATCTGGATAAGAGAGGGACCCAATGAGGATACTTAGAGTATTCATGTCTAGGGCAAGTGGTGAGAGAAGCTTGTAAAGTACTCACGCATCAGCGCTCCCGGTCTGTAACACGGTTCTGCCCCTTAGACTGGACCCGAGCTGGTGATCAGCCCAAGAGTTAGGAAGATGTTTTGATTCTGTGACGTGACCTCCTCAATACTAGATCCATAATTTGTTCCATTTTATTTCCATATGCCCCTCTTTCTATTGGTATGTCTTTACACTTTATTTCATTTGCTTTTTAAATCATGCTTACACGTACAGAAAATAATTTACATGGAGTGCATCGGCCGTAATTAAGGCTGTGCCTTAATTTGAGGGATGTATGGGAGTGAAAACTAGTATTTACCTGATGCTTTCTACTTTGGCAGTGTTGCCACTTATCCGAATGATAAATTTTTCCACTTTTTTCCAAGTAAAAATTTCTTTTTAAGGAAATTTTATACGATATACAACCCTTAAACTAAAATTTCCAAAAATTTTTTTGTGAGGGGACTGAGCAGTACCACTTATGCAAAGGGGTCCCTGCCTGGGGTTCCACATTTCAGATCCTCTCTCTCTCTCTCTCTCTCTCTCACACACACACACACACATTTATTGAGATGGACAGAGAAACCACTGTCACTTTGAATCTAGCGCTGAACTCAGGCATTCAATCTCTTGTTTAGCACCGTCCAGGGTTCAGGGTGAGGGTTTTCAACATCTTTTGACCTGTATTCTTGAAATAAAGGGTGACTAATTGAAGGGGTTTGGGGGTAAGAATGAATTCTGTGTTGGGGGCCTGGGGAACTCAAGGAAGAGCCTTCCTGAGCAAACCTAGGGTCCGTATTTATTATAAAGCAGGAAAAAGTAGTTAAAAGTTCCTTATCAGACATTAGCACTAAAAAGGGCGAATGTGGAAAATGTAAGACCAAATGTCTCCAACTTGTTTTTGCAAAACCACAGACCTTAAGCAAAGATATTGCTTCCAGGATCAAGAGACTTTGGAATGTAGAGAATCTTTCTCACAACCATGAGGCCCTAGATTGCCACACCTCACATATACATTCTCTCTTGGAGGCCAGTGTTCCGATCTCCTGCGTGTACAGAATTCACATGCCATTCTCGTGATTCTCCAGGTCTCTCAAGCAGGAAGCAAGTCTTATGATAAAGATCTGGGCACAATTTTCCCTAAAACTAATTCTAAACTTAGTGAAAGTTTGTGCATTGGGTTTCTGCTATATTACATATAGACCGTGGTTCAAAGAGTGGGAAGGGATTTTCTTTCTTTCTTTCTTTCTTTTTTTTTTTTTTTTTTTTTTGAGATAGAGTCTCTCTTTGTCCCCCTAGAATGTCATGGCCTCATAGCTCACAGCAACCTCAAACTCCTGGGCTTAGCGATTCTCTTGCCTCAGCCTCCTAAGTAGCTGTGACTACAGCCTCCTGGCACAACATGGCTATTTTTAGAGATGGGGTCTCACTCTATCTCAGGCTGGTCTCGAATCTGTGAGCCCAGGTAATCTATCCACCTCGGCCTCCCAAGTGCTTGGATTACAGGCATGAGCCACCAATAGGTAAAAGACAAATCAATTGCTGGGTCATGTTTTCCTCTGTTGGGAGGAACATGAAAGATCTTGCATAATAAAGTATCTTTCCCAGAAGTAGTAATGTCCACTCTTTTGCTTATATTCTTCTTCTAATGCATGTTTCCAGAGATTTTCATGAATTAGTACAATACTGACACTATTGCAGCTAAGTTACATTGCCATAGGTCTACACATGGTAGAGACTATCCACAGGTGACTATTAAAATTAATTAAAGTCACATTAAAAGTTAGTTCCTCAGTTGCACTAGCCACATTTCAAGTGCTCGGTAATTCCATGTGACTGGTGGCCGTTGCACACAGACATAGAACATTTCCTTGGTTGTAGCAAGTTCTTGTATGCGATACCTGTTTAGATAAAATGGTGCAATATTTCAGTGCTTTATCAGTACTATACTCTGGCAACAATGTGGATCTTGAATACTAGAATTATGAATGTTTACAATCAAATATTTGATGTTTACATTTTGAATACAGTGTTTCCCCCTTATCTGTGGTTTTGCTTTCCATAGTTTCAGTTATTTGCATCAACTGTAGTCCAAAATGTTGATAGAAAATTTCAGACATAAACAATTTGTAAGTTTTAAATTGCATGCTATTCAGAGTTGTGTGATAGAATCTTGCTCTAGCTGGCCTGGGATGTGAATAATTCCTTTGTCCAGCGTCTCCACACTGTATATACTACCAGCCCATGAGTCATTTGGTAGCCAGCTTGGTTTGTTGATTGATAGATCAGAAGAAGGTCAAGTACAATAGGATAAGGTATTTTGTAACAGAGAACTTATTCACATAACTTTTATTATAGCATATTGTTATAGTTCTATTGTATTAGTTATTGCTGTTAACCTCTTAGTCTAATTTATAAGTGAAACTTTATATATGTATGTACTGGAAAAATCATGATGGAGACTTAAGGTTTGGTACTATTTTCCATTTCAGGCATTAACTAGTGGTCTTGGAACATATCCCTGTGAATAAGGAGGGACTACTGCCATCAGCTGTGTGTTTCCCCTGATCCCTATGAATAACAGTTGAGATGATTGAGGCCCTTCCCCTTTTTCACGTGTCTTGTGTGTTACAAATATGAACTGATTTTTATGGACTTTGACCTAATCACATTATTCTGAAATCCTTGGATGCACATGAACCAGATCTGTGCTAGTCAATGGAAGCATTTTCAAAGTATACAAAATCTCAGACTAGAAAGATATTTTGTTAGTTCTCTGCACAGAGGGAAAATAGTTAATAATATCATACATTTCAAAATTTCTAAGAGAGTAAATCTCAAATATTCTCACTACAGAGAATGTTAAGTTTTTGAGGTGATGGATATTTTAACTAGCTTGGTTAAATTATTCCACCTTGTATGTGAATCATAATATTACTTTGTACCTTGTAAACTTATACAATTATGAATTAGTAATTTATAATAAAAACTGCACTAGGACACTTGGGATACTTGTTTTAATTGTAAAATTCAGGTGGCAGATATATGAGTATATTCTATGATTCTTTTGGTTCCTTTGGATGTTTGAAAGTTTTTTACAATAAAATGTTGGAAAAAATGTTGTGTAATACAGATCACCTAGTATATAATGTTAGTGATAAGTATAAGCTTTTGTGAAATGCCTCAGGAATCAGTATGCCAGGAAATCATGGCATGCCTTAGTAAGGTAGCTGTTCTGATAGTACCCTGTGGATCTGACAGCCTAATTTTTTATTATGGCCACTAGAGATGAAACACTACCTTTCCATGTGACTTGGACTTCAGGGGCAGTGAATTTTCCATGAAATTTAGAAGTAAACAAATGATGACTAATTAGGTCATTAAATATGAAATGTCTAATTTCAAATCCAAGGTTAGTTTACTGTACCTCAAACAAGAAAAAGTACAATTAATCAAAGTATGTACCATCCTAAACAGTGTTGCCATCTTAGTGGAAGCTTCTTTATGCCGGCAATGAATGAGTTTGGATTGTGAGTGGTGATCAAATTGTAAAAGGCATTTTCCATGGCTTATTGAGAATTGAGTATTTTTTCTTGCAAGAAAAGGTCTAAACCCTGGAATAAATAATAGTTAGTTGGTATAAGGTCTAGAGAATAGAGAATTTCCAGGTCCTTACTCTGGTTTCTCTTCAGATTGTATAAATCTTTCACCTTTTACTAAAAGATTTCTGTGGAGAATTTCCAAGCCCAGCTTCTGTAGTTTGAGTATCTTTGTTTGTGTTATGTGGTTGAGTGAAGTGTTGCAAGAGGATTGGCCTGTCTCTGCTGATCAATCTGCAGCTCACTGGCAAGCATCCTCATCATGTCATCCCTGAGATTGCAGTAGGCAGTCATTGTAATTGATTGACCAGGTTTCATGAAGGTGTAGTGGACAACACCAGTGCTGGACCTCCAAACACACACCATTGGCTTTTCTAAATAAATATTCAGTTTCGGACTGTGTATTGTTTGAGCCCTAAACATCATTCACATATTTAGGGAAAGGCAGTATAAAATCTTCCCCTGAAATTTCTACTTTTAAATAGGATATTTCACGGTGTAATAGAAGAAATAAAATTCTCTTGTGTTTTGGGAAAAAAGATGGTCTAGTTAAATCAGCACAGCTCTTTCAAAAGAACTCTGGAAGGGATTGGAAGCTGGCAGAGGTGGTCAATATTTTAGGGAAATTTCATTACATTGTTTACATTTCTAACTCTGACTTTGGTCTTGTTTATGGAATATTTCCACATAAGGACCATTGAGTCTCATATTGCTGAATCACGAAGCAGCTGCTTCTATTAGGAACACAATTATTGGCTCAGTGCCTGTAGCTCAGCAGTTAGGGCATGGGCCACATACACTGGGGCTAGCAGGTTGGAACCCAGCCTGGGCCTTCTAAACAATGACAACTGTAACAAAAAAAATAGCCAGGTGTTGTGGTGGGTGCCTGTAATCCCAGCTACTTGGGGGGCAGAGGCAAGAGAATTGCTTAAGCTCAAGAATTTGAGGTTGCTGTGAGCTGTGATGTCATAGCACTCTACCAAGGATGACATGATGAAACTCTGTCTCCAAAAA
>NW_003852401.1:2351105-2355432 GCF_000181295.1 Otolemur garnettii
AAAAAAAAAAAAAAAAAAAAAAAGGAAGAAAGAGAAAGAAACATGGTTATTTAACTCACTACTAATTACCTCATAAATGAACAATTATAATTTCTTATAATTTCTCAATCATAATCTCTGGCATCTTGTTCTTGCTCTTGAGGACACCTTTAACAGGGCAGAAAAGCTCTTCCCAGGACATGCCCATCCATGTAACAGTATTTTGATATCATTTGACCCTGTTTATCATCTCTGTCACTTTGTAGAAAAACTTTTTAAGAGGGAAGAAATATTTGTTGTGCTGATTCAGACCAGCACTGGACCCAAAGTCTCTTAACATTTAAAAGAGGGATACCCAGAAGCAGAACTGCCAGGGTATTTGTTTTAGTGGTGATGGGCGGGTGGGATAGGAAACTGCTTACAAATAATGTGCCTCTTAAGTGCCTAATGATAAAAGTAATAAAAATGATAACAATATTTTAGATACTCATTAACTGGACACGGCAACACTCGTAAAGCTGTGATTCATCATCCTTCTTGCTCTGATGTGATTATACAATGACTTTTTTTTTTTAGTTAATTGTTCATTGCGATACAAATTTTGTGTCTCTGGCTTCATTAATTACAAGCTTCTGTCTATGTCAGATTGTCTGGCATTGTACTTATTTGCATAAATTAAAGAACACCCTCAAAAGGTTTATTTGCATTTTCTCCGATGTGGCACGTAGGACATTCAGTATCTGTATGGAAAGGAAGAATCTGGGCAGCACTGCACTGGCAACCCTGGAGTGGTGGAGGCACTATTTGGGGGAAACTGGAAGGTTCTTGCTTGCGAGGGATAGATCCTGAATGGTAATAGGGCTTGAGGTGTTCAACCTCATCTACTTTCAAAAGAAAATAAGTGCTGTGAGAAACACCAGCTTTAAAAGTAGAGAAATGTAGATTTCAGTTTCAGGTGTGCCATCCAAGAGCCTACGGATTTGTAAATTACATAGCACATGCTAGACAAGGATAGGTTATTGTTTTAATTATCAATTCTAGCATTAGTATTTACATCCTGGTACCATCTCCTTTTCCATAACATGCTGTGTGACCTCAGTGATTTTAACCTTCTACTTTCTTATTGGAGGTTAATCATACCCATCCAGTGAGGTCCAATTAAATAAGAATTTAAACTTGAAACCTAGTAGGTGACAAGTGATGGGATGACTGCCACTAAATTCAACTGTGTTAGTCTGCTCGCTATCAGTTCCTGCCTCCAGCCTGTACAGGGCAGTGTTTTATCTCCTAAATTTCTTGATGTACATACATAAATATCCATATGTTGTTCAGCTACAACCTGTGGAAATGTCATGATAAGGTTGTTCTTGATGACACAGGATTTAAAGAATCTTTTGTACAATTCTGGAAAAGTCTTACTGCTTTTTAGATTTCTTTGAGGTTTGCTCAAGGAATGAGAATAAACCAGAATGAGAAATACAAAAAGAGAAAAATGTTAACCCTTCAAAACCCACAGGTGGAAAATTTTATACAAAGGCCAAGTGTTTTATTGTTATCAATTATTCATTGATTCTTAAAAGTAATAATAATAAACATCCTTGAGACTGCTGTGCAGTGTGAGCCCAGGGCTAGGGCAATGGCAAAATAAAGACATAATAAATATAATTAATATTCACCGATTCTGTGTTACTAACAAAACAACGTGCATAACTGAGCAGAAAAATGACTTTTAAAAGGGACTCAAATTATCTTCTTGGATTCTAAAAAGTGCATTACTCCCCATGGAAATTTGCTGTGAACTAAAATAGCACATACTAATAGTTATCATTTACAGAGGGCCCACTATGTAATGATGCCTTTTATTTCTAATCCCTATGGAAACCTCGCAAGGCAGATTCATTACCCCTATATTCCTGATGAGGAAATTGAGCTCGAGAAGGGTCAAATAAGTGTCCAAAGAAAATTCTACATGGCCATTGAGAATAAATGTTGTGTTTGGAGTGCCTTAGGTATTACTCTGACCTGGTCCCTTGCTCCTCTGTCCATAGTGACACATTTATATCTCCTTTTGAAAACCAAGGCATACTAGTACTGTGCATTTACCATACCAGAGAAAAATGAGTATGGATTCCTGTGTGTGGTGTTATAGATTACGATGAGTGGTTTGCAATATTGTTTTCAATAAACTTTTATGCCAAGCACTATGCTAGGCATTGACAATAAACACACACACACACACACACACACACACACACTTCCTTATCCTTAAGAACTCACAGGCTAGTTCATGGATAACAAATGCTGGTTCAAATATCATTCTTTTCTCTCCCTGATTCTAATAGTAGATGAAGCTTCAATGAGGTAAGTTTTTCCAAAATTCTTCCTGAGGGATGATTACAGATAATCTTTAAACATTGATTAAAATGAGAATAAAATAGGAATAAAGTTCATTTGCCACTCCTGTTTTAGCAAAGACATGTAATTGGTCATTTGAAATACACAGTGATGGTCAAGATAGAGGTGGGAGATGTTGTGTCTATGGTACTATAGATTTTCATGGGTACTTTCAGGGGAGGTTGGTCATCTTCAATTCTAGAGGGTGGGAGAGCAAACAGAAAGCATCACACAGAGATTCTTAATCATAAACAATGACAAAGGATGACACAGGTGATTTAGGCAGAGGTCATGAATTTATAAGTTATTGGAAAGACTTTAGAATCTACTTTGAAGGTAAAGGATTTTAAGATTCTGGAGGATTTTACTAAAGGAGTTGATGAATCAGGAAAGCATTTCAGAAGAGGGGAAGTCCATGGGGGATATGGCTGAGAGAAGAATTTGAGATAATGCAATTTTCTTGGAAGGAGAAACTGAGGAACTGGGTCAGAGCAGGAGCAGTAGTACTGTAGTACCGAGGTTGGGTTAGAACACAGCATGTAAAATTGATATAGAATTGATAAAACATTAGTGATTGGACACAGCAAGGAATGGTGGGAAAGAGAAAACAGTGTCTGGGACGACTTCAGGCTTTCTGGCTTGGATGACTGAATCGATGATAGAAAGGGCTGAGTTGTGGAGGTGAGACTTAATGACTTCACTGAGGACAAACTCAGGCTGGGTTGCTGAACAGAAATATTAAAAAAATCATTTGGCACTGGAGACTGAGTGCTTGTTTCTAAAGCGGATTTTAAAATAGTCTCATGAGCTACTAAGAAATTAATTTTGCTGGTAATAAGTACATTTCATATACCATTCATCTACTTTTATATGTTTTTTTTAATGGGGAAATGTTAAAATTAGTAGAGGCTAAAAGTTTTATGATGAAATACTCAGTATGGAGCCCCATTAGAAAAATGACCACTACAGAGTCAATGGCGTCTCCCCACATGGGTACCTGTGATACACTTTTTCATTCTATTTTGGATTAGAGATCCTTTAGCTTCCTGGGGTGGCCATGGCTTCAACTAGTCAGCTACAATAACATTTTCTTTTGGGGTATTTATCCATGCTAGATCCACTGAGCATAGTTTGCAGAAATATTTTATTTTTGGTCTTTAACTGACAAAAGTTGACAACTCAGCTAGAAGTCGATAGACTCTAATCAAAAGTAAAAGCACTAGGGAATAAATGATTCCTGATTTATCATGTATCAACCACAAAAGAATGTTCTAGGTTACTCCCAGAAAGCGTTATCCTATGTAGTACCATGTGAATAGAGGGGGCCGTTCAGTAGAATACAGTCTTTGAATCATGTAAAAATAGGTAATTTTCCTCATAGGGAAGAAATGTTTGATTTTCTCAGACCGTATCTGAATCCCTTTACTTCTTAAAATGTAGAACTTAACGTGTTTGCGTGCCTGGGTGTATGTGTGTGTGTGTTAGAGAACTTTTACTATTTTAGAGAACTACTTCTATATATAGTGGAGAAGAAGGGCCCCTGAAAATTGCAAATATGTAGAAAAAAAAATTTCCTCTACTATTTTCCTGACTTGAGGATAAAAGTGACATTGGCTGGTTTTAGTGATTCTTTTCTTCTGTGAAGCCTTGTTTGAAACCTTAGAATTTATTGCTTTATTTGTATTAATTCTCTTCACTTAGTTATAAACTATACGCAAGGTCCTATTTTGCTGTATCAAAGGCAATCATTCTTTTATTCAAAGCTTAACAGAATTGTTCATTGAGCATTTGGATTTTAAATAGTATTCTCATACTTACAGGTAGGATAAATAAATATTTTTCAGCTCAGCACCTGTGGCTCAAGTGGCCAAGGTGCCAGCCACATACACCTAAGGTGGTGGGTTCAAATCCAGCCTGGGCCTGCCAAACAACAATGATGGCTGCAACCAAAAAA
>NW_003852401.1:2355504-2357033 GCF_000181295.1 Otolemur garnettii
CCCAGCTACTTGGAAGGCTGGGGCAGGAGACTCGCTTGAGCCCAGGAATTGGAGGTTGTTGTGAGCTATGATGCCATAGCACTCTACCCAAGGGGACAGCTTGAGGCTCTGTCTCAAAATAAATAAATAAATAAATAAATAAATAAAAATCAATATTTTTCATACCCTAAACATAAAGGACTTTGGATGTAGCTGCTCGGAGAAGAGATGCAGCATTAAAAGTTAAAACAGTATAAGAGATTTTGTTTGGTTCTCCGACTTTCTGACTCTACACACAGATAAGTTATTTATCCTCTTAGTTTCACCATCATCAAAAAGGGAAGTGAGGCTAAGTAATTTTGGAGTAAGTGATTTAAAAGATTCCTCCCCACCTTAAGCATAATTCTTTGACCCTATTGATTGTCATACGAGCAAAGGAGACAAGTGTAACTTTAGAAATAGAAATTACTACAGCTAGACCTGCCAAACCATTGATGAGACCTTATTTTATTGTATATAATGCATACTTTTTGTCCATATTTTTGAGGGAAAAATAAGGCTGTGCATTATACATAGGTAGCATGGCTCGGGAGTAGGGGAGCCTGGTAGGCCTCATGGGGCCTCTAAGCTCCTGCCTGGGCCTGCTAGACGTGTGGAGATCCAGTCCAAGGGGATCTGGTATCTGGTGGAAGTGGGCAGGAGCGGCCTACACTAAGAGATCAGGGAAGAGGGCAGTGTCAGGGCTGGTGAGGTGGGCCATGGCTCTGTGGGACAAGGGCTGAGATCTGAGGTCTGGCCACGTGTAGGGTACCAGGAGCCCAACGCAGGCCACAGGAACTCACCTGGCTGCCTACAGGCCAAGCAGCCTCAGAAGCTCCCACCCACCAGCTGTCTGTGTGGCCAACTTGGCCACAGCCCTATCATGGCAGAGAGAGAAGTGCTCCTGGGCGAGAGGGAAAGGGCTGCCTTCACAGAGTGGGCAGCTGTGGGAGGGCGGAGTGGTCCGCATGTTTACTAGGGGAGTGTTAGCCCTGCTCCCAGCCAAGAGCCTGCCACTGTCTCCAGGGGCATTTTCCTGAATGCCCCCAAACATGACTGAACATGTTTGGGTGTTTTTTGAACGCACCCAAAAACATGGGTATGCTTTATACATGGGAGTAAGTACATTTTATATGGCAAAATATGATGGTTATTTTTACTGAACAAGAAAAGGTAGGAGTTAATATGTGAACTGTGGAATTCTCTATCAGAGGACGCCATCTGAGTTCAGAGCTTTGAGCTGTCTGTACTCTATTGATCCCACATGGAACTCACGAGCAAAACATCTGTCTGATGTCGTGCTCTTTTAGGTCGCACTTGCTTCAAGGCAAATCTTCAACTCTATTGTGACTCTGGCTTTTTTTCTTTGAGACAGAATCTCACTCTGTCACCTGGGTAGAGTGCCATGATGTTATTGTCACTGTAGTGCACAGCAACCTCAAGCCTCAAGAGGATTGCCTCAGCCTCCCTAGCAGCTGGGACTACAGGCAAGCACCACTGAGCCCAGCTAA
>NW_003852401.1:2357688-2359164 GCF_000181295.1 Otolemur garnettii
TTGGAGTAAATTCTGACTCCAATGTGACTGCTGATGGCAGATTATAAGAACCTGTTCTGAATAGGATATGCTTTATCTCCATTAACTGCATGTTTTCTTTGTTTACAGAGTTCTATATTTGTGTTTAAACTGCCCTTGTAAATCTAGTGTGCATTTTCTGTGAGTAAAAAATAAGCCATTATAATGTAGTGACTCCGGTTAAGATTTTGGATGAGTTTTCTTTTTTCTTTTTTGCCATTGTTCTTGCTCTCTGAAATAACAAAAGCTTATTGCTTTATTCCCTCATATTCTATCATATTTTTTCACTTAGTAGACAAGATAGTATCCCTGTGTCTTAAATAGGATTGTAATCTACATATCTATGCAATTTTGCACAGCCAATCCACTTCATTATGTCAAAACACTTTTCTTTCTGCTTGGGAGGTTTTCTCCCTTGTTCTCATCAACACTGCACTTGCTTTGTTACCTGCAGAATCACTGATAGGGGACCAGATAGAATTCAGGGAGAGAAGCTTCATAAATGTAATACGTTTGGTTGGACTAATTGAGAAATTCTATTAGGATTTCAAAGGTTTAACCTGGATGTACAGTAACTTTTGTACTATTCATAGAATGCTCTATGAAGGAATTAACAAGCAATCACACGAGGAGCAAATGCCTTCATTCTATAACATGAAACTTTTCCTGATTACAAAAGTAAATCATATTTATTAAAAAATGTTCAGTGTAGTAAAAGCAAGAGTAATCATGAATAATCCCACCACAGAGAAATTATTCACACTCAATTGTTTGCACTCAAAACTGCTTTAAGTTTTGTTTGAAAACAAGAAATGATCATATACTTCATATTACAATACAACCTCTGTAAATTGATCACCAGAGGGACTGTAACAAACTGATCAACATATGGAGGTGGTTAACATCATGAATTAGGCTCGGAGACTGTAACTCAGTATAGATACCGGGACTAGCGGGTTCGAGCCTGGCCTGGGCCTGCTAAACAACAATGACAACTACAACAAAAATATAGCCGGGCATAGTGGGAGGTGGCTGTAGTCCCAGCTACTTGGGAGGCTGAGACAAGAGTAAGCCCAAGAGTTTGAGGTTGCTGTGGGCTGTGATGCCACGGCACTCTACTGGGGGCGACATAGTAAGACTGTCTCAAAACAAACAAACAAACAAACAAAAGCTATAGTGGACTAGACCTATTGTACTGATTTGTACATGTGATGCATGTCCAGTCTATGAAAATCAGGTCAAATTAAGCAGGTGGTAAATATAGGGAGGTGGGCAACTATGGAGGTTCTACTGTATTTTAAAATACTATAATGTTACATAAAATATTTTATATAACTTTAAAAAAAATCTCTAAGAGAGAGATATATATATAACTTTAATGATTTTCTTTATTATAAGATAGTTAAGCTAGTTTGTAAATTATTCATGATTATAAATCTGACATGTATATTATTATAA
>NW_003852401.1:2359969-2361482 GCF_000181295.1 Otolemur garnettii
AGTCAAAAATCAATGGAGCAGAATTTGGAATGTCTGTCAACTCCAAATCTCCTCTCTATGTATGTAATCTATCAAAAAAAGCCACTCTTGAGCTCATGTGCATTTTTTAAATTGCACTACTATTGATTACAGCAATCGACAGAGTACTGTGTATAACAGTTACTCAAACATCTCTTTCCGTGTTTTAAGTGTCTTGAGGACAGGGAACAGATGTTTTTATCAATTATTTTTCTCCTCAAAGTTCTCATAAGGATATCTCTGATGAAGACGCCCTTATTCCCACTTTGTAGATATACTATAGTCCACACTGTGTCTCAGGATACATTTGACCAAAACCCTCCTCTGTGGGATTACCTATAATGTATCATCTAATCAGGGTATTTTTTTTGAGAGAGAAAGGGCCTCCTATAAATAATGATGCCATGGTAACAGATGCAACCTGGGATTATCATGGGAAAACTAGGGCATGTTTTCACCTGTCTCAATATTTCCCTGTCAAATTTACCCTTGTGCCCTCAGAAACCTCTGTCTGTCTTCGACTCTCATTATATCCCTGAGACACATCTCTTCAAAGTGTCCAGCCCAAAAGGCAAAATATATCGTGTATGTAAGAACAAATGACCACAGAAACATGAAAAACAGTTCTTGGAAAACTATAAAAATAATCTTGGATAAAAGACCTTTAACTCCAAAGAAAGAGTTCTATTAAAAATTCCTTTGAATGACTTGCTTGAGCCACTGGTCTAGTTTTGCAAAGGTTAACTAAAAAGACCAGTATGACCTTCAGGATACTGTCATATCACCATTCAGAAGTACATGGACCTTCCTACCTGATCCAAAGTATGGTTTTGATATCAAGACTGTTCGCACCATGCCTGCCAGAGGGTATGAAAAGGTGAAGCACATGTGTAATTGAGGATTTCTGAGGAGAGGAGAACAGGTTTCCTAAGTAGCTCAAAAAAGGCTTAAGAGAACAACAAATGGAGACTGACTTGAGTTTTTATAGTGGTTAGGTGGTGTGGATGTGGTGAGTGTTGTCTAAGTATCCTGCCAGTTCCAAGGGGAAAGAGGAAGAAGATGGGGGTGTTGAAAGATGTCAACAAACATCAAAAATGGGGTAAGACACTTTATTACATTTATTAAGACAACTGGGTCTCGAGCCACTGTGTCTGGGAGCCACTAGGTATAGTTTTGTCAGCTTTTTGCTATGTACCTCGATAGCACCCCCATTCCCACTGGGTACGGCACTTACGGAGCCCCCCGAGCTGCGGTACAGAGGCCCTGTGTTATGCTTGTCCTACATTTTTCTTCACACAGACTATTTTAGAAATTTAAGTCTATAATTCTTACTTAGAACACTTTGTAAAAGTCTATTAATTTAAAACTTTTAGGTAGGAATGATCTTTATTCTTAATCCAAACCAGGAGCATTTTATTATCATCATAATACATTTTTAAGAGGTGAAACATCACTAAAGTTTTTCAAATTTAACTTGCAAAATAGCTTTCAGTTT
>NW_003852401.1:2361822-2372231 GCF_000181295.1 Otolemur garnettii
GAATTTGAACACAGGCCGTTGGACTTCAGAATCTGTATTCTCAGCCAGCAGTAATCATGGAGATAGAAGCTATTCCTTTATATTGTAGTGCAACTTACTATTTAGGCAGACATCAAGCAAAGGCTAGAACATTTAGTCTAGAGTGAGAACTTTTTTTTTTTAACTTGCTGTGTGATTGTGGACATCTTTAATCTTTCTGAAGTTCAGCATTTTCACTTGTCTAGATAAATTTCTCACGTTTGCTTTTCAGTGATTTTATAAGAACAGCTGTCTTGTTCACTGCTTTACCCCTCAAAGTCTAGGCCAGGGCATGATGCTCGTTAATACAATAGTGAATGAAGATGGACTTGGTACCTGGATCTGCATATGCTAATTATTACTTCCGTATCTGTCTGTTTTCAAATTTGTCCTCTAAAATGTTAAAAATCTTTACATATCATCTCTGATCTAAGCTAGTCCTGGAAAATCTTTTTATAGCTTTAGTGTTAGAATCTAACCATCTTTTCTATAGAGAAAATAGTCTTGATTGCCTGGGGTCTGGTCCCTTATCAACTTTAGTCAATGACTTTTGAATTATTTTCTCTCTATAGTAGTTCAACCAACTCATTGGACTTAATCTGTTTTCTGCCTTATAAGATTTGAAAAGGCCTATAATTGAACCAGTCCAATCTTTCTTAATCTTCTCATTTCTAAGATAGGAAGGTTGAATCAAGACTAATCTTTTTCATAATTCATACTCTTAAAACTCTTAAAACGTCCAATCCTTCAGGGTGTCTGTTCATGTTCTTGTACAGCTTTAACAATATCCTTCCGATTTGTATGCTCAGGCTTAGCGTGAAGGGACCAGGCTGAGGAGTATTAGGCAGGGGGTGTTATCTCTAGGTGAACTTCTTTTAACATTTATCCAGCGTCTGAAATGTAGACAAAATAGAAAAATAGAATTTGAATGCTAAAGATTTATAGCCCTTTTAACAAACACACATCTAGGCTCAATAAGCATCCAACAGACTAGAGAAAGATAAATTTTCTTTAAGAAAAATCACTTTAGTATTGGACAAGTTATTGTCAGTTTTAAAATGTGATTTTCATCCTAGAAAGCAATTATAATGGATGGTAAAATAATTGCAATGTTCTGACATTATGAAGTGAACTACGTTGAATTTTATGGACTTCAAAGGGAGTTGGAATTTGAAGAAACATAGGATTAATCAGAGATTAGGTAATTTTACAGCCATCTTCCACTATAATTAAATTATCTTAAAGGTTTTATTAAATTATTCTTGATGCTTAAAGCAAATTTTCAGATGCAATCTCTGTTCTTGGACACTTTACAATCTAAGAGAGATAATGCTGATTCAAACCGAGGCAAAGACTTTCAGGTAGAGAGGCAGAAAGACAGTTATGGAGAGGATCATAGACCTCCGTGAGGTGGGGAGTTCTGTTGAATCTTGTATGTTTGCTCACAATGCAAGCAAGAGCTAATGCTCTAGAACACTCACTGCAGTAAGCTCAGATGTCATTTTATTTATTGCTCATAATAAATCTAGGCGGTGGATCTTATTATCCCCACTTTATGAGTAAGGAAATATGTAAACATATTTCTGGTTCATATATTATTTTTTTCTCCCTCTCTAAAGAAAGGTTGAATACCTTGCCTAAATTCAGACAGGCAATTTTTGCTACAGCATGAATTTAAACACAAGTTTATCTGACTCTAGAATTGATGCTCATAGCCTCTCAGACCTAAAGTAGGGTTCAGTTTTCTCTTGAGCAGCCAGGATTCTCTAACAACCAGGATTATTAAAATCAAGTCTTTTATTTGACTTTTTATAGTTTCAAAGGAGTGATATTCCATAGATACAATTTTTACATGCTCCTAAGGCTATAATCTATAAAGTCGTCATTTGAAGTTTATAAAAAAAAAAAACAAAAACAAAAACAAGAATGTTTCTAGAGAATACAAGTAAGTTTCCGTTCTGTTAAGGAGACTGGTGCTCAGACTTACACATTTTATAAGTGGTGGAGAACAGTGTGTGAATCAAGATGCTTGGCTTCTAAGCTTCTCCAGATTACCATCCAGCAGTACAATCTGAGTGCTCCCTCATGGCTCACTGCATCCATTCCAATTCCCTTTTCTTGACCTCATTTTGTAAGTGTTGTCCCTTAGAATCAAGAGACTTTTATGTAGAACTAATACGCAGCCTTCACTGGCCCAGGCAGAGTGATTTATGATTGTGACTTTCCTAAACCAGATTCCAGAAGGGGGGAGGCGATGGAAATTTTTTGAGTAGGGACCTCAGCTATGTGGATGCTAAAAGTGTTTAGAAGTCTCAGATTTCTAAAAGCAAATTTAAAAAATGCTGCTCACTTGCCTCTCTCAATTTTATCATCTAGAAAATAGAGGAAACAATTTGATGAATGGAAAGTCTGGAACTAATTTTGACCATAAGGGGCAAGTAATTAGTAATGTGAAAGTGATAAGAGTCTTGGGAAAAAGTGACCAAGTCGTCTTGATTAATTTCATGATAGTGAAGGTGAAGTAAAGACAGAATTTATTCATATCATTAGCAAATAAGATTGCAAGATTGCAGCTAAAAGAAACCAAAACAAGAGCAATGGATAAAAGGTGTGTGTATGTGTGTGTCTGTTTGTGTTGTGTGTATGTGCAGTAATTCCAAAAATAGATTTGATTCAAGATAATTTTAATTGTACTCACAAACAAGCCCAAAGCAGAAAGAAAGGGTAGATTGTCTAAATAAATCAGCACTGTATATTTTCTTTACCAAAACAATACTGAAGTCAAAATTGATAAGAATTGTATAAGGAGTTGTCAAGTTGTTGTAGAGTTCAGAAGGTGATAGGCTAAATGGATTCTTATTGGTTAATCTGGTATTCTAACTTCTCTTTAAATAAAATTAAAACTCAGAATGTATCTATCTTTTTCTAACCAAAATGAACAAATTGAAAAATAAACTTTGGTAGCAAAGCACATTCAGAAACTTAAGTTTGCAGTTGGGTACATAGACACATATAACTTCTGAGCACTTATGAGAATAATTTCTGACTTGCATTAATTCCCTAACTATGAAGTTCCTTAAATATTGAACATTAGGCTAAATGCTAGAACTGAATAGATTAAAGATGCGTAAGCTGTGATTTCTATTGGTGTTACTCAGGGATATCCCTTACAATGTAAAAACAGAGAGATTTTGAGAATAAAATTCTAAAAGTAAACTTAAAATGTAATTGAAGTGTGGAGGCAGAACCAAGCCCCATTCATTTATTTATTCGGTAAGCACATAGTGAGTGCCTGCTATTTGCCAGGCATTGTTTTAGGGACTGTGGATATTGTAGAAATTGAAACGGATGAGATCTCTAATCTCATGGGATTAACGTAATTGGGGAAGGCAGATAATAAATCCATAACTTGGAATATGTCAGAAAATTATGAGAGCTGTTAAGAACACAAAATTGGTAATGTGACCGAAAGTATCTTGGGCAGCTACTTTGGAGCCCACGGTCAGAAAAGTCTTGAGAGGAAGCATCAGCAGTTAAGCTACTCAAGTGGAGATTTGGAAGCGCAAAATTTCAGCCTGAGGGGATGATCAGTTTAATGAACTAATCGGAAAATGACTGCATGTTCGGGGCCATAAAGAAGACCATAGACTACAGGGAGGTGCAGTGAGCAAGAAGGGAAAGGGAGTCGGTGAGGGTGGGGGCGCGTGCGGGACCAGGTCACCAAGGCCAGGAAAGGGAGTTTGCATTTAATTCTAAGTGCTCATGTAAAGCCATTGGAGGAATTTAATCAGGGAAAGGACGTGCCCTAATTTATGTTCTAATAAGATCAGTTTGGCTGCTACATGAAATGTGAACTTGAGGGGGTGGTGCAAGGTGAAAGCAATTATCAAAGGCATTAAGTCTGGGAACAGTAACACATCCATGTCTAGATGAGGTAGACACACAGTTCACTACCTCCTTTCCAAGTAGCCAGGGAGGGCTCTGAAGAAGAGCCAAGTTCAGATCTTTGTTAAGAAGGTTTTATTTACCACTGTTATATTAAAAACAATGGACAACACATTATACAAGTGAAAACAAAATATGACATGCATCTACCCTCAAGGAATTTATAACACAGGAGGAAAAATATCATTTGAATAAGTCATTTTATTACAGATGGAGACATATAAAGGTCTAGAGAATTTTACCTCACATGGGCAACCAAAGAAATGACTTAGTCAGTGCTTAGAACTGTGATTCTCAAGTGTTGGCATAAGAAGATCTTAGGTATGACTGGAAAATTATTAAAGATCATTAATTAAATTATTTCCAAAAGAAGCTCAAAGCACAGTAAGGATATTCTCTCTCTTTTTTTTTTCACAGTCAGTGTCATTAAAGTGTGCCATGGAAGTTTAACTATAGGTTCAAATGTGCCATGAGATTAAAAAAGGTTGAAAAACACTGGCTTCAGTGACAGAAGAGGTTGTCAGAAGGAGAGTGGTAGAATGTACCTGTTCTCAGAGTGGAGCCTGGGGCTTTGGAGAGCCTTGAAGAAGTCAGCATTGCAGAAGCTAGAAAATTGGGGGAGTGAGGTAAGGAGTCCCAGTCTCCTGATGGGGGACCTGGACGTGGAGACAGGGATCTGACATGACAGATTAGTCCATGAGCAATGTAATCAGACATTTCCATTTTAGAAAATGAACCCTTCCCAAACCCTGGGCTGAATGAGGAAGGTCTCACCCATAGTGAGGGCCCACTTAGCTGATGCCTGCTATCTTTTAGGACTGTGAGTGTAAGGGCTGAGAAGTGGCAGGTTGCATGTGCATGTCACGTGTCTTCACATTCTTGAAAATGCTATTAAAATTTATTCATTAAAATATATCTGGCAACCTTATTTTATCTTCTGTAATATGTGCTTTTCGCAGAAAGAAAAACATGGATGAAATACTGTTAGAAATGGTCGTATTTTTTAGATATTTGAAGGTGACTCTGTGGCACGGCATAAAAATGCATAAGCCCTTCATACATTTTCAAACACAGGTAATTGTAGTCCTCAAAATAAGAGGAAAAGAGAAAATCCCCCTGCCCCCATTCTAGAGCTGAGATCCAACCCCACAAAGTTTGTCTGCTAGTAAGTTAGTAGTTGACAGATTAATAGATTCTGGGTTCTTCTATTTCCAAAACACGTTATAGTTGCCTATAAAAGCTATTACAAGTTGTGGACAGTACATCATATGGTTTCCTGAAATGTGGTAAGTTGCATTAATGATTTTTACTATTGTGTGCCATTTTGGCAATACAAAAGCTTTTAAGGGTATTTCATAAATACAATGATACTTGTCTTGCTGATATTTTCTATTATCTTATAACTTATAATTTTTTTGCATTTGTCACTGAATTTGTTTTATTTTGTAGTTAAAATCGGTTCTATTATTTTTCTTTTGTCTCTTTTTATAAAAGGCCCGATTGCATTAAACCCTGTGGAAAGAGCTCACCCAAGTGTTCAAGCTTCTATGGTAGCATTCTCGTCAGCACTCTTCTCACTAAAGAAATAGAAAGCATTTAAAACCTAACCCTTTATGTACTTTTTTAGGGCAGAAACTTTTTTTTTTTTTTTTTTTTTTTTGAGACAGAGCCTCAAGCTTTCCCCCTGGGTAGAGTATCATGGCATCACAGCTCACAGTAACCTCCAACTCCTGGGTTCAAGTGAGTCTCCTGCAGCCTCCTGAGTATCTGGGACCACAGGCACCCACCACAATGCCTCGCTATTTTTTGGTTGCTGCTGTCATTGTTATTTGGTAGGCCAGGGCTGGATTTGAACCCACCACCTTAGGTGTATGTGGCTGGCGCCTTAGCTGCTTGAGCCACAGGCGCCAAGCCAGGGCAGAAACTTTTAATTGCCTGATATTCTTCATTTGTAAACTAATACATTTCTTTTAGTTAAGTGCATGCATAAGAGAAATTTCTAACCCTCCACACCCAACTACTGTCTAATTTCAAAGCTTAGTCATCTAAATTTCAGTTTGCCTAACATCTTCAAAGCTCCCTAGATTTGCATCAGAAATTCAAAGACATGTTTTTAGAGAAGTCAGACTGTATTTTCAGCATGATTTTTTTTTTTTTTTTTGTAATAAGACCATGGTTCTAGATAGCAGTTGTAAAGTCTCTACTATTTTTTTGTGTGTGTTTATTTAAAATAAAGCACATATCATGATCATTCCGTAAGTTTGGAGAATGAGGAAGCTATTTCAAGCTAATAAAGAAGCTCTGATGGCATTCCAGGAAATGGAGTCAGCACGCACCATGGCACAGAGTAACCAAAGGGCCAGGCACACGACATCTTTAGAACAACTCTGATGTTCAGCACTCTCGGTTCATTCTGCCAGGGTCCATGTCATGTTCATTTTTGCTGTTCCAAAAATATCAAAACAATATTTGTTGGACTATAGGTGCTCTGAACTTTCCATTTATGAAAGAATTAATGTGATTTGCATATTATAAAAGAAAAGTAATTTTTTTCTGATATTGTTTCTCCTAGAAATATGGCTAATCCAGATGAACCAAGAAATATATCTTTCTTGTCTAAATGTTTTAATTCATTAAGCCAACAATTTATGACATATTGTCTAGATGTTAAGATCTGTGATAAATATGGTTCTTGTTTTCATGGAGGTCCCATTAGAATGGCAGATAGGCAACTAATAAACTATCATAGTTATGAAGGCAACCCTCAGAAAGTGAAACCCAAGCCTGATGCTCCTGGACATTTAAAGTGAATCTCAAAGGATGACAGGGATGTGATTAGGTGAAGAGATAGAGAAAGAGCGTTCCAGGGTGACAGTGTGTTATTTTGGTTAGCTAGATTTTGTAATTAACAGGAAAAAGGAAATTTTGATATTTCGTCTTCTCCTTTCCCAATTTGATGTGTAACTTCTAATATTTTAAAATTCAAAATGCAAGATTAAATCCATAAAGTCCTTTGAAAAGTGGTCTTTAAGAACAAACAAACAATTCACTGGTGCTCTCTAGGATTAGAGAACAACGGATGAGAGATTATATAGTACTTCCAAGGACAAGTCAGATGTCTACCCGGGGAATGGGTAAGCTTCAAGCTAAGCTGGATTTAGTCTAACTTGGAGGATTGTATTTACTTCTGAGTTCTTTGTGATGCAGAACAGGAATCTGTGTTTATTAGATTGTGTAATACATTGGCAATAGGCACAGTTCTGCCTCCTAAGCAAGCAGTGTGAGAAGCTTGCCCCAAACTAATTTCCCATACGATAGAGTCAGTTTGCATTTCCCATTATGCTTCTTATTGAAGTTTTTCTTTTCTCCTTAGGGTCTGGCTCCTCCTGAGACATTTCAATCCCTCCCCTCTTCCTTTCTGGCTCTATTGCCACGCAGCCATCTTTCCTGGTCTCACTCCTTGGTTTTCACAGTTCTGGTATCTCCAGAGAGTTGTTCTCCTGTGGCCTTTAACAGCCCAAGACGCTGTGATGGAGGAAACATGCTTCCACACCCCACAGAAACCCAGGGAACAATGTGTTCACCCCAGGCACCTACATAACATTGCCACAGCTCTGTTTTGCCTTCAACTTAAAGTTGCTTAAAGCAATCATGACTGTATAGAACACAGTTCTCAGGAGGCGCAACTCGAGTTTATTAATGTGGAAATGCAAAAGAGGAAAAGAAAATAGTGTGTTCTCTTTAAAACTGCACTCTCAATGCAGAAATTATAGCAGGACCTATGGGAACCTACTAAAATCACTGAGGTTTTGTTCACCTTATTTACTGCTGTTTTTGTCATAAACTATTTTCTTGTTTATTTAATTTTGTTATTTTAAAAGACATTATGTGAGCAGTAATTTTTTCTCATTGCCAACTATACAGAGAAAGGTGACTCAGGCACTCCAGAGGTCTGCAGACCCGCTGGAGTGTGGGCTGAGAGATAACAAGGCATTCTCCTCCTTGCCCACGTGTTCCTCTGTGCCTTTCCACCTAATCAATCACAGTGTTTAGCACTGGGAAGGGCAAAACGACAGTGCTGGCTTACAGTGGCATCCCATCATACCCGATTTTTTCCCTATCCCCTGTGGAGACGAGAACAGCGGGAATTATAAGTGGTGCAGTCAGCTACTGTGACTGGGTGATTGAAATAATAGCCAGTGGGTTCAACACAGATGAATGGGTTTCTCTGGCATTTAAAATACTACGGACTGGTGCCCAAATGGCGGGATCAGAGAACTTTAGGGTATATAGCACCCAAATCTCTCTCTTAGATGGCATTTTCCTTATTATAAGAACAACTAAGATTCTATTGCAGCATGCTCAATTCTGGAAAATCCACACTAATGCTTTTGAAACAATTTTATTGCTTTTTGCCTTGAGAAATGCCAGGAATCAGCATTACTTTGGTTGTACCTTCAAAATTCAGGAATCTCATCCAGCACGTGGAGATATTTACTCCACTCAGGAGGCGTACAAATGATACTGGGCCTTGGGATAGTGACATTAGAAATGTATTTAACTGAAAATTCAATCAATAAAAAATTTATCAATTTTCCATTTTATTTCTGCAAAATATATTCACCTTGATAGCTGATATAATGTAAGAATATATTTATGTATCATAGTCAACATAATCTTTCACTTAAGTATTAAGTTCCTTGCTTGTTGGCCTCCTTTAAAAAAAATATGTTCATGAAAGCAAAGGAACCATAATACCCTGTATCATAATATTCTTTTCTTTTTTCACAATAGGATTATTCGTGATGTTTATTATGTTTACAGGTTTGTTCTATGTTAGGTTGTGTGGCTGATTTAACTACAACTTTAACTCTCACTATTAAAAAATTTTTCTTTGGATATTCATGGGTGCATAAAAAATACATTTTATCCAAAAAAGATAGTGGTTGGTAGCAATAACTTTTTTTTTTTTTTTGGTAAAGGAAAAATTATTATGAATAATAGACTTTACTAAAGTGCTTTTTCAAGTTGAGTATGCTAATATTCTGTAACCTTTTCATTTTTAGATGAAGGAAGCATTCACACTTTTCTTAACATCTATGGTTCTCCCATTGAGTCCTCATTAGAATCACCTATGGAGCTTTGAAAAATTCATATTACCAGGGCACACCTGTGAATAATATATCAAAATCTTTGGGGGCAAGACTTTATATCAATTTTTTTTGAAACTCCATAGACTATTTTAATGAGCAAGCATAGTTGCATACCGTTTATTTAGATCAGTAGTTCTCCATTCTGATCTATTCTGAAATTACCTAACTCACTCAAAATAACCTTCAAGGCTGAGCCTTACCTGCAGAGACTCTGATTCAATAGGTCTGTGATGGATCTCAAGTAGTGGAAGTTTTATCAAATTAGAGTAAGCTCAGTTCTTATTTTTTTAAAATTATTTTGTTGTTTTTTCTCTCTCTTCTAGGATTTTAATGACACATATTTTGGTATGCTTGATGATGTTACCTGAGACTATATTCATTTTTCTTTATTAGTTTTGTTTTCTGTTCTTTAGTGTTCTTTAGATTGAATACCTGTTGGTCTGTCTTCAATTTATCTGATTCTTTTTCTGTGAGCTGAAATCTGCAGTTAGGCTTCCTGAAAATTTTTTATGCCAGTTATACTTTTCAATTCCAGAATTTCTATGTGGCTCTTTTTAAAAAAAAAAGTTTCTAAGTCTTTATTGAGATTCTGTATTTGTTGAGACATTGGTAGAATTATTTCTTTTATTTTTAGGTACAATTGTCTTCAGTTCATTGAACACATAATAGCTGGTTTGAAGTATCTGTTTCTTAAGACCAATATCTTGTCCCTCTCAGTTTTTGTTAACTGCAACCCTATGTAGAGATGAAACTTTCTTATTCATTTGCATATGTTGTAATTTTGCTTGAAAACTGGGTATTTAAGATGCTATGTTGTAGCAATTATGGATCTGATTGCTACCCCAGGCATGGTAATTGTTGTTCATGATTTTTATATATTTGATTATTTGCTTAATGACTTGATTGTGGATTCCTTCTGTAGATAAGACCTCCTGCCAAGTCTGGAGGCCCTGATGTCTCTGCCCCCTCTTTTTATTCTTGCTTTTATTTTTTATCCTGGATATGTAGGTGTTGTTTCCTGGGTTAGCATAACCTAAATGTCAGCTGATTATTGGTAACAGTTGGGTTTAGATACCTTAGTTAACAGGACTCCCAACTGTTACTGAAGGAATATGTGTGTGGATTAGGACATACATTCAAAATCCAGGCACTTGAAATGTCTTCTCCACCTTTCCCTTTCTCCTTATAAAAGACCTCAGATTCACCCAAGGACTTATGCCTAATGAGAGTCCTAGAAAAAATGAGTAAGAGAAAAATGGGCAGAGAAAATATTTGAAGAAATATAGGTGAAAC
>NW_003852401.1:2384633-2390314 GCF_000181295.1 Otolemur garnettii
TCTGGAGACATTAGGGACAACTTTTGGGACACCCTGTATTTAAACAGAGGCAGCATGTCCTAACTAAATGTCTAAAACACAGTAACTGTTTGTCTCTTAGCAGTGTACCTGGATTATGCACACTGTGAAAGAAGACTTCGTTTAGTAAGGTGTGGCGGCAGGAACATATACGTATCCTAGAACACTGTGTCTTTCATTACAGATAAATTTGAAAGGGGGTGTATTCAGTCAGAATTGGATTCAACTCTACTGGATACTCTGGTTTACAGGCAAGAGACCTGTGGATGGTTAGGTCTTTCCTTTGTTTTGCTCCCCCCGCCCCCAGGCTGCACCTTTGTTCTTCCTGATGTAGCATTCCCATATTTAATGACACCTTCTGTTGTAGGCTATAGGTAGACTGATGGTAACTTGATACTGTAGGATGGAAATGTGATAACCTTGACACCAAACAATCAGAATAATCTCAACCCATTTAAGAAATATTATAGACTTAATGAACTTGTGCCCTAGGTCACAAGGTGACAAGGGAATCCAAGAGGGAATAGTGCTGGAAGAGGCTATCAAGAAAAACGTGTCAATTAAGTAGGGAATTTGTACCTGTAGGTTCCATGCTTCTAATTAAGTTGATAGTGTCCTTACTGCTTATTATAGGATGTGAAGATGGTAAGGTGAAGTTAGAGGTTGAGCTGGAAGATGATTATATACTGAGGGTTGGGCATTTTGAGAAGCAGGAAATGTCCAGCTTATTTCTATTATCTCATAAATCTAGACAGGTTCTCTTTGGTATGGGAGTTTTATTGATTTCATCAAGGCTAACTATGTGTTTGCAGTTGTAACCCGCATATATTATTAGACTTCCTGAGAATTGTAGGAGTAACAGAATATGGTGATGATCTCCCAAAAGAAAAATAGCTGGTTGCAGAAACATTGAATGTGGCATGGGTCCATGTACTCTTTTCCTCAAACATATAGGCAACATGTGTGTCAAAACGCTATGAAAAATTAATGCTCTCTCCATATAAATAACACCAACACCAACAAAAGAAACATGGACCATATTTCTAAAGAATTTAAAATTAAAATTGTGAATGGAAAACAAGAAGACTTAAAGATATCTGTAGTTTGTTTACCCACTACATCCCTTTTTTTTTCCAGCTTGATTCTTTGTGTAAATAATAGTAACAATCAGCATTTTTTTATAAAATATTTTTTATTGGCAAATACAAATTGTACATATTTATCATGTTAAGTAAGAAATTTAAAAATAGGTATACATTGTTACATTGTTGAACTCCTAAATGGAGCTAAGTAACATGTACATTAACTAACATACTTATTTTTATGGTGAGATTACTTAAAATCTATTCTTTTAGTAGTTGTAGAATTATAGAAACAGTACATTATTATATAGTCACCATGTTGCATAATAGATGTCTTTAAGTTATTCCTTCTGTCTTAATTGAAATGTTACACCCTTGGACTAGCATCTTCCCTACCCCTGCCATCCCTCTTACCTCCAGCTCTGGTCCTTCAATGTTTTTAGATTCAAGGACAACAACAAAAAATATCATACAGTCTTTCTGTGCCTGGCTTCTTCCACCTAACATAGTATCCTCCAGGTTCATCTATCTTCCTGCAAATGACAGGATTTCCTTTTTTTTAGGCTAAATGTTATCCCATTGTCTCTCTATACTTTATTTTTATTATCCATCTATGGATGGACATTTAAGTTGTTTCTATATCCTGGCTATTGTAAACAATGTTGCAATGAACATGGGAATGCAGATATTTCTTTGACACAAGATTTCATTTTATCTAGATATATACCCAGCAGTGGGATTGCTTGGTCATCTGATAGTTCTATTTTAAATTTTTTGAGATCTGTACTGTTTTCCATAATGATTGTACCAATTTACACCCCCACCAACAGTATGCAAAAGTTCTTTTTTCTCCATTTCCTCACCACCAAATGTTATCTTTGATCATTTAACAATAGCCATCTTAACAACCACCACTATTTCTTAGTTCACTAAAGAAACAAGGTCTTTCCTAAGCACTTTGCTTGTATTAATTCATTTAATTTCCATAAGAACTCTAAAAAGTCTGTTCCATTATTGTTGTCATTTTTCAGGTAATTAAGGTATTTGATGCCTAATTTCAACTTTCTGAACAATTGCTAGAATTTTGCTCTCTTAAGATCAGTGTATTGGAAAGAGTTTTTTTTTTTTTTTTTTTTTTTTTGAGACAGAGCCTCAAGCTGTCCCCCTAGGTAGAGTGCTGTGACATTACAGCTCACAGCAACCTCCAACTCCTGGGCTCAAGCGAGTCTCTTGCCTCCGCCTCCCAAGTAGCTGGGACTACAGGCGCCGGCCACAACGCCCGGCTATTTTTTGGTTGCAGCCATCATTGTTGTTTGGCGGGTCCTGGCTGGGGATTCCAACCCGCCACCTTAGGTGTACGTGGCTGGCGCCTTAGCCGGTTGAGCTATAGGCGCCGAGCCTGGAAAAAGTTTTAATTTGTCCCTGGGATCGTTTCATCTCTCAGAAAGTAAAGAAAGTGATACAGTCTCAGAAGATGCCTGGCCTAGAGTGGAATCCTGACTCCATTACTTGTAACTGTATGAATTCTGGTCCATAGAGCCCTCATCTTTAGAATTAAAAAAAAAAGCACTCATTCTAAACCAATTTTAGGTCTACTAAAAAAATTCTATTTTACAGTACATATCTGTACATGTAATATTTAAATAAATGTCACTTGTTATTCTTTCTAAATTATAATAAGAAAACTGGTGAGTGATATGAATAGTAGAAACCTTAGGAGAAGTAAAAATGTGACAATATCACTTGTGATTCACTCATGGATGTATTTACATATGTACTGTAGATTTTAGGAAAGTAAAAAAAATATGCAAAAATTAGTATAGTTTCATGGCAAGTGTCACTAAAATAATTGCTTTCTATTTTCATCCTGTTTTCTGTCTTTTATTCTGACAGATGGACCTACTTACTGCACACCTGTTGGCTTAGCTCAAAGTCAATTTTATCTCTGTCTGTCTGAATCATTCGATTCCCTTGTTGCATTGCAATTTTCTGCTTCATTCTCCAAGTGGCTTAAACTTTGGCGATTATGAATCCTCATGAGTGTACTTCCATAATCTATTTCAAAGTGTCAGGTTACTGAATATTAGTCCATTTTGCCTCTACCAATTTTCCGATGTTTGGATAGTCGTGTTTGTTTTCTAAATCTAGATTTTCATACTTGACCCACAGACTTTATTTTCTAGTTACAAAGTCATCATTCTGTGCTCCTGTTCTCAGAATAATGGAGCCTTGAACCTTCTGCCAAACATTCTTAGCATGACTTAGGTTTACCTGGACTTCAAGTTTCTATCACTATAATCTGGCACTATCACTATTGCTTGAAACTGATTATGACAGGCAGCCAAGATACCTAAGGCTTCAGACTTATAATTAGCAGCCTGAGTGGTAGGAAACAAGTACATTGTATTCACAAAGAGAGAAAGGTCTGCTCTAGAGTGAATTTTAGATGATGGACATCTTTAATTTTTTCATCTGCTTTGCTCTAGGCTCAATGATTTTTTTCTCTGGAGACTTTCCTATATTATTATAAAAAATGAAGTTTCCTTCCTATTCCTTTCCAGTACTTTGTTTCCAACTAAGAAAATTCTTCCTTCCCACCCTCTTTATACTCCAGGATTTGGAAATTATGAAGAATTTTCTTTTAGAATTAAACTATAATATTAATTTTTAATATATCGGGTTAGAAATTTGTAACCTTTAAGACTCTATTTAATAATAAAGAAATGTAAGACCCAACTCAAGTGATTAAAACGATAAAGAGTAATGTCTAGTTCCTTAGATTAGACATTCCAAGTTACATTTTGGTATTAGTTATATAATGTTGTGTAACAAGTTATGCACAAACATGGCAGCTTATAATAATAAACCTTTATTATTTCACAGTGTTTATAGGATAGTAATAAAGAGGGGCTTTGCTTGGTGGTTCTAGGTCAGGATTTTACATGAGTTTGCAGTCAAGAAGTTGGCTAGGAATATAGTTATCTCTATGCTTGCTTGGGACTGGAGAATCTCCTTCCAAGACTGCTCACTCACATTGTGGTTGGCAGAGGTCTCATTTCTTTCCTGGCTTTTAAATGGAGACCTTAGCTTCATGCCCCATGGACCTTTCCACAGGGTTGGTTGAGTGTCTTCACAGGATGGCAGCTGACTTTCCCTAGAATATGTGTGTAGAGGGGAGAGGGCAGGATGGTGAGGAGTGAAGGGAAGAGAGAGAGAGAGAGAGAGAGAGAGAGAGAGAGAGAGAGAAAGAGACTTCAATGTCTTTTACAGCCCAGTTTTGGAGGTTAGACACCATCACTTTTGCCCTACTGTAATTGTTAGAAGTGCATTATTAGGTTCAATTCAGGGGAGGGAAATTAACCTCTATCTATTAATGGAAGAAGTAGCAAAAATATTTTGGACATATATTAAATCCTCCACAGTTGGTCTTCAGGCTGGCTTGACTCAGCATATCAACTATTTCATCTCAGACCAATTTTTGCTTTGGTAAGCATCATACTAAGGAGTGGTTTGGTTCCCTAGGTGGTATTAAAAGGGTTACAATAATTCTAACTTTCCGGAAGGATAGAATGTATTGGTGGTTTTCTGAGAAGAGTGAGACACTCTCCTTCATGAAGATTAGTAGCATATCATCCTTCCTTTCTTTACTTTTTTAAAAATTCTCTTGCCACAATGCCAGGCTCTTCATTTCTTTTTTAAAAAATATATTTAAAATTATTATGGAGAGAGTGGTGTGCTCCCACTTAATGGGCACCATGTAAAAGTATATGGTACACTTCTTGGGTGCAGGACACAACCACAGGATGGTCTCTACTTAAAAAATGTTGTAACTTAAGTCTTTGTACCCTCATGTTAACCTTAAAGGAAAAAAAAACATGGGCACAAAATAGTTGTATACCTTTACAAGATTCATGTGATGTTTTGACACAGACGTACATAGTGAATTAATTATATCAGTGTAATTGGGGTATCCATCACCTCAGGCATTTAATATTCTTTGTGTTTGACACATTCCAGTTTAGCTATTTTGACGTATACCCTACCTTATTGTTGGTTACACTCACTTTGTTATACTATCGAATATTATTCATTCTAACTATCTGTGTTTTTCTACATAAGGATGTTTTCATTAAACATCCTTCCTATTCTCTTCTCCCTACTATTTTTCTCAGCCTCTGATAACCATCATTTTACACTCTGTCTCTAGGCTCCATAAGATCAATTATCTTTACTATTTAGCTCCCACATTAGAGTGAAAAAACATGCAGTTTATCTTTCTGGGCTTGGCTTATTATTCTTAACATAAGGTTCTCCAGTTCCATCTATGTTGTTGTTTAAAATGGCAGGATTTTATTCTTTTCATGGCTGTATGATATTCCATTGTGTGTATGTACCACAATTTCTTTATCAATTCATTCACTGATGAACACTTAATGGTTGATTCCACATCGTGGCTATTGTGACTACTGTTTCAGTAAACATGGAAGTGTGGATATCTTTTCAATATACTGAATTTCCATCCATTATAGCCAGCAGTGGGATTACTGGGTCATATGGTGGTTCTATTTTTAGTTTTTTGAG
>NW_003852401.1:2390840-2412851 GCF_000181295.1 Otolemur garnettii
TTTTTTTTAAATTGCATTATTTGATTTTTTTATATGGAATTGTTGGAGCTCCTTATATAGTCTAGTTATTAATACCTTGTCAAGGGGTCAATTGAAAATATCTTCTCCCATTCTGTGGGTTGTCACTTTACTTTGTTGATGGTTTCCTTTGTTGTACAGAAGCTATTTAGCTTGATATGATCCCATTTGTCCAATTTTCTATGGTTGTTTGTTCTTTGGGTTATTCTTCAAGAAGTCTTTGCCTAGATCAATGTTCTGAAGCATTTTTCTAATGTTTGCTTTTAGTAATTTCAGAGTTTCAGCTCTTAGATGTAAGTGTTTCATCCATGTTGATTTGATTTTTGTATATGATGAGGAATAAGAGTCTAGTTTCATTCTTCTGAATATGAATATCCATCCAGTTTACCCAGCACCATTTATTAAAGAGACTGTCCTTTCCTCACTGTATTCTCATGGAAACTTTGTTGAAAGTAAGTTCACTATAGATGTGTGGGTTTATTTGGGGTTTTCTCTTCCGTTCTGTTGGTCTGTGTGTCTGTTTTTATGCCAGTGCCATGCTGTTTTATTTACTACAGCTTTGTAGTATACTTTGACATCAGGTAATGTGATTCCTCCATTTTTGTTTTTTTTGTTTAGGATGATGTTGGCTATTCTGGATCTTTTGTAGTTCTATGTAAATTTTAGGATTATTTTTTCTATTTTATTGAAGAATATTGTTGTTAGTTTCATAGGGTTGCATTGACTCTGCATATTACTTTGGATGGTATAGATATTTTAATAATATTGATTATTCCAATCCATATCCTTTTCAATTTCTTTCATCAATATCTTTTTTTTTTTTGTAGAAATATTTCCCTTCTTTAGCTAAGTTTCTTCCTAGCTTATTTGTAGCTATTGTAAATGGGATTACTTTATTGGTTTCTTTTTTATATTGTTCAATGTTGGCATATGCAATGATGCTGCTTTTTATACATTGATTTTGTATCTTGTAACCTTACTGAATTTTTTTTTCAGTTTTAATATTTGTTTTGTACAGTCTTTAGGTTGTATCTTTATTCATGTATGTTTCAATATATGTTTTTATTTTACCTATTTGTAGTTGGCTTTCTGTGGCTAAATGCCCTTTATTCTTAGATTATTCTAATTAGTAAGTAGATATTTTAAGATTTCTAATTTAATATAAGCACTTTAATCTCAGGAACCATTATACTTTTGATAAGTCCAGGCCTATAAAGGTGACATAGAGAGTTTTTGTTAATATTTATTGAATTAAGTAAAGTAGAAATTATTTTTAATAAAAGTTACAATTCTTAATTCAGTATCACTCTATCTAAAGTCATATATTACCCCCTTCATCCTTGGTCTGTATAGACAGAGCATAGTCTATGTAAAAATAATGTATAAAAAAATGGATTAATTCTCTCTCCTTCACAAAATATTGCTAAGTGCATCAAGTTAAAGGCTAACTTCTGTTATTAATAATAAAAGAAGGAACTAATTGGAAAGATTTGAAACAATGCTAATAAAAATCAAAGGATCTAAAGTGATTTTTTAAAAAAGCAAATGTGAAGGAGTTGAAAATATAGCTTGGCATTGAGTGAGAAATAGTCTACTTAAAGAGGAGAAGAATCAAGACTCAGGGGTGCTTACCTTGAACATGCATGGTGGGATTTACCTTGTGTGCTCCCCCATCACCATCACACACACATACAGGGCATCAACCCTAAAGTCACCATATACAGGGAAAACGGGAAACTGTAGCTAAAGGTACCTTTAGTTACAAAATATTCATTATAAAATTTTCAAAAAATGTGGTCAAAATATACAGAATATTTTATAAATATTTTGTAAAATTTGCAAATTTGCTACTATTTATTGGATAGCCAATCTGTGGCTTTCACTGAGCTAAGGGCTCTCAGTGCCTTGTTGTGTAAATTCTTATGGTGACTTATTGGGACATATGCTATTTTGATCTTCCTGAACCTTGGGCTTTCTAAAATAACAAACTCAAGCTTAGAGAGGGTAGTGAATTTGTGTAAAGTTAAAAGCTACTAAGTGTTGTATCTGGGGATCTGGACTTAAGATAATACAATTTTAAAGCTAGAATTCTTAACTCTGGCCTCACGTCCATTTAGGTTGAATACTTTTTAAAAAAAGTTTAGACATGGCTCTAGAGTTCAAAAACCACAAGGAAGACCTGATGCAGGTGTGTAGCTTCACCTGGAAGAGCCATTGAGCATGAGCTATAAGCACCAGGACAGTAGTACAAAGACAAGATAGATCTACTTGCCCTCTCATTTCTATTATATCACATAATCATTTTTTTTATCCAGTAGAATGAAGTTTTGTATTAGAAGTGCTTTTGAACCTGGATGTTTGGTTATAATGAAGAAGAAACAATTGCTTTGGTCTTAATGTAGTCGCTGTATTGGACTTTATATGACTTTTCTTTCTTTCTTTTTTTTATTAAATGCAAGATGCCTTCAATTATGCATTATTTTACAACCTAGTTATATCAGCTGGAGATGAATGATCTTCTTTGAAAGATTTTTCACAAACGAGAACTTTTAAAAAGTGTAGGACAACATATTCTAAACAAAATAATTAAAATAGCATATTATTTAAAAGGTCATTGCCATTGGTTGTTTTGTAATTTATTCCCTAGAACAAGAGCAGAGAACCTAGAAATTAATTAGTGTTTCTTACTAGAGCGTATGATTACTGTTCTCAGTTAGTACTAAGATTAATTTTATTTTTTTCCTATGTAACATTGAGTAGAAGGTATTTTTTTCCCCTCCCAAACTTTTATTTAAAGTTTGTATCAGTTTTGAACTTCATAACAAATGTTGAATACCTCTATTTTTCCCATAGATAACATAATTATTGGCTGAGGGTAATCTATATTTTTAATTTTACTTAGTCTGAATAAATTCTTTGTGTAATGAGTATGTGTAGTCAGGAATGGATTAAATAAGTTCTAGAAAAATTACCTCTAAACTTTTTGTGCTTTGGGATCATTTAGATGTCACTGATAAATTCTCTATGGCAGAAAAATAATGATAGTACTTTAGGATTATTTCTTATGATTTAAGATTTCTTCTGATTCTTTAGTATAACTTGAATATATTTTAAGCATAATTACTATGAGAATGCAATTAGGTGAGAAAAAACTGTAGCCAAATGATCCTTCATGTTTGTTGGGGTTTTTTGGTAATTTGTTTTTTTTTTTTTTTAAATTTCAGGACATTAGGGGGAAACACATGTTTAGTTTAAATATTTGCTTTTTGCATTTTGAACTTGATCAAAAATATGAGAAAGAGGGATGCAGAAGTCTTAGCAGTTATTTTTGATAAAAGCATTCCTATTTATTCCAATAGAAAAACATGAAAGGAGATCTTATTGCTGCCTGTGTGCTCATATTGATCATTCCAGTGCAACAAAATACCTATAACATTTAAAATTAGATTATTCTATGGCTTCTGCTAAATTTTTAAAACAATATAAAAAAAGGGAACTCCAAAAATAATGTCGCTATCATATGTAAGTTTCCAAAAATTAATAAGTTTCATTATTTCCAAAAATAATGTAGCTATTTTATTGTAAGTTTCTTGCATTGAAGTATAATCTATATTTCTTTAAAATATGTTATAATTCTACAAAATAAAATATTTGTAAGTACCCTACCTGTAAACTAAACTAGATTATAGGAATCCAGAAAACCATGTAAAATAATAGAAGGTAGCAATAGGAAATCAAATTCTCTTGTTGGTTTTCTTGAATCTGGAATGGAATTTGTAAGGTTAGTGTATAGTTCAATCATGGTATAACTCAAATACAAGGATCTTGTTTGTATTCAGATTTATAGGCTCTGTCATTGTGGCTTTTTAAGACATTTCTTTTAGAAAAATTCCAAGAAACTTGAAGGCAATATAATAGAATGAAAAGGTAGTGGATTTAGTGTTGGAAGATAGATTTAATTTTAGCTCTACCACTGAGTAACTGAAGGTTCTTTGGCTACTTAACTGCCCTAAGCAGCAGGTTTCCAGTCATAAAGAAGGCAGGATAAATTCTACCTTGTTGAGTTGTTGGGAGGACCAAATGAAATGCTGATCTTTAAGACAGTCTTCTTCAGTGCTCAGGTTAGTTACAATTCTAACAGCATCTCTGAGATTTGATAACTTATTTTTAATTAAAATGGTATTTTAAATTTTAGGGACACTCTTTAAGAGTTTTATAGTTTTTTTTTTTTTTTTTTTCCTGGCAAGGGTTCTACCAGGGTAAATGATAAAGAAACAAAGTAAGAGAGGGAAATGGAGGGATAAGGACAACCTGGGTAAGTAATACCCTATAGTCTAGTAAGAGAAGGGTAGAGCTGTGACCTTGAGAAACTTAACTGAACAATATGTTTCCTTAGTGAAGGTAGAGTTTCATTTGAAGAAGCAATCTGAGAAACGTACACGATTTTTGTTTGAAATAACTTTAGGAAGAGAGAATGTATATTCTGCTCTCAGGAACAGGAAGATAAAGAATGTGATAACAACATTTAACAACATTTAATATGTTTATCTTAAATCTTTCTTTTTAAATTTTATTCTCTATATTCTCTCTAAAAATGAAAAAGAGGTTGCTTAACTCTCAAGTTCTTCAAATATGAGGCTTATGGAATTCCTGCATATTCATACAGCTTTAAAGTTCTCAATATCTTTTAATTAGCCTGCAATCTGGCGTATCAGCAAAAGGAGGGATGCTTGAGTCATAGTCTATATTCAAAAAGTTCTGATAGAAATTTTACTGTTCTTCATGGTGAGTTATCCCAGGCCATGTCAAGACACTATCTTTTAGGTAGAAGGATATCAGTTCAGTGTTCAAATGCTATTTACATTAATCCTGATGAATAGAAGGTCCATTTGGCAAAAAGTTATTAAGAATTATTGATAGCTGTATGATAATTATTAAATATAATACATGAATAATGAAATTGTGCCTAGGGCCTAATGAGGGTGAATATAAAATAATTTAGGGGATGTGGTGGGGATTGAGCTGAGCTACCTGGGTACAGAAGATTCTGACATCATAGCCTTTTTTGGATGGATTGAAATATTTTTGTGAGTTGAAAGAAAAAACATTGAGATTCATGAGACTGAAGCTACTGGTATTACATTGTTTTAGAACTCTGACTGAGGAGTTATAGCATCAAACATATTGTCTTTTAGAAAGGGAGAGCAGCTAGCAAAATGATGGGCAAATTGAGCAGTTAATGGGGTAGGAGTAGTCATAGGGTAAAGGAACTCCCATGATATATATTTAAAGGATGAATGATACTTATTTATGGATACAAGTTTGGGAAGTACTTTTACATTATAACATTACTCAGTATTTATTTAGAAAAACCCTCTGGTGCTTTGGACATGTAGGGAGAATTAATTCCAAGAAGAGTTGCCGTTGATGGAAATTTAGGCCCTGTGACTAATTCAGGAAGAACATTTTTGGTGCTGGTGGTTAAGGGCTTACCTGGAGTCCGGGAAGGTGGGATCAAGGACACAGGCTGCAAGGAAAGGGCCTTGAGTTGTACAGAAGCATTGGTGAGAGAGGGACATCAGTATGATGATTTTAGCTATACCTCCTCTCAGTGGAATCTCTCAGTGAATACCTGTTGAGAACAGATAGTGAGTGGTTTAATGTGTAGTCATTTGTTAATGGAACAAGGATTAAGAAGACAGCCTCATCTCAAACCCTATACTGTAGCCATATTTGCCTGTTTATAGTTTCTTCAACTTGTCTTCTTCTCTCACCACACAAGTATTTGAACTTGTTGCCCCTCTTGCCAGAAGTTCACTCCTTCCCTTCTTTGCTTCTCTCTCCTAGACCACCGTGAAAACTCCTCTGAAGTGAGCCTTCCACAGTCATCACAGCCATGACCCTTCTTTCTGCTGTCTCACGTCCCTGTACTTTATCTGTTATAGGATCAAACATAATTGTTTTGTGACAGTGAACTGTGAACTTTGAGATCAGAAGCTAATGTCTTTTTTCCCATCCTATCACTTACAGCATGGTGCTTGGTATAGAATGGATATGTTTAGTAAGTATTTGTTGAGTAAGTGAATAAATGAATGAAAGTGAGCAGAACAAAGTGCATTCTGGGACTATACATGCTCATAATAGAATTCCCCAGTATTTTAACCACAAGACAAAAAATATTTTGCATATAGAATTTTTTTGTAAGTTCTCTTTTACATGGGGTATTATTTCTAGTAAGCATGAAAAAACTTTCTCCTGACTCATGTAAATTATAAAGACTGTAGAACCAATTATTTGCCAGATGGATCAGTTCATCAAATGTCTCAAATAATTTGATGTCCTCTTCTCCTAAGGTAAACAACTAGACCATAGGAGTTGTGGCTCATAGTATCAGGTTCAGCACCAAAACTGATAGTGATTTCAGTGACATTATTTTAATGTCCTATAGTCATAACCACAATAAAAGAATCATGCTTTTTGTAAGTTGCACCAAAGTCATTTTTAGAAAGAAGGGCATAAATAAATTCAACACAACTACAACATTACAGTCATTCTCTAGAGGTAGTTTGGGGGATTTTGTTGCAGCCTAACTGTCCAAGTAGTAAAATCTTGCCTCAGGAGACTTCTGAAGGGGAAAAAAAATGAAATCTGTGATTAACCAAAAGTTTTATTGGGGAATATTTATTTTTCTTCCTACCTTCCATTCATTCTTTTTTTTTTTTTTTTTTAAGAAAGAAATTGGATTGGATTGTGTCTCCAGTTCACAATGGTTATCTCTTTTCTAGTAACTCCTTCCTCTCCTCTGCCACTCACCTGGTTACAATAATATTAACTTGCGTCCTCAATGTGATCTTGCTCTTTGGCTTGAAGTGACCGAAGGTCTAATAATTTGGAATTGAGTCTAAGAGACTCCATGTCCAGATAGTTCTAGTGAGTGGCTGACTTTGGAGTAGAGATACATTCCAGGTAGTACTTAGCAGTAGTGGTTTTTCTTATGCAATCCAGGAGAAATAGAAAGCCAGTCTTCACTGAGAAAAAGGGAAAACCAGAGGAACAGAGCATAAAGGTGGAAAGACAGGATTTGCTGGATTATCTATAGCCCATGAGGAATTCACATTTTTTTCTGAGGATTTCCCCAGACACCCTGCATTCCCATAAGAAGGAATATTCTATTTGTGTATTCTAGTTCAAGAAAACTTCTGTTACTTGCAACCAAAAGAATTGAATTCTCAGACTGTCTTAGAGCACTGGTTACAGAGACCAACCTGTGCTTCCTATCACTGCTGTTGGCATCATCAAGGACAGCCATGAGTGCTGATACCTGAGCACTTTAGTCAGGGAACCCTGCATGAAGTTTTCTCCTTTTCAAAATCTGCTCTCTGGGAAGAAACAGAAATTCATTCATAGTAATTACACATGATTGAAAATGTCTCAGAACCAGGCTGTCCTTTGCCAAGCATTTCTTAAATTTAACTTTTAATTAAATCATAACTGAATACAGCTATGGAGTACAATATGATGACCAAGCTTTTTTATTTTTAAGGATTTAAAAATATGATTTTAAAAAATGGCACCCTGCGAAAAAAATTAAGAATTGGGAGTTTTTCCTTCCTTGGTTGGTCCCTTTTAATCTTGCATCATTTCTACTTTTTTCTTTGAAAAAAATGGTGCAGATTATTGAGCCTCTGAACTGGTAACATTAAGTAGCCTCCAATTTTGTATCAATCTCCTGAGAATGAACTTGAAAATTATGGTTCCCTAACTGATAAAAGAGCATCACCTCCCCCTCCCCATTTCTCTCCATCTATGTGTGTTGATCCCACAGTGATGCCTAATAGTTGAGATAGAAGCTTGGGAATCAAGACACTGATCCACTATACAACAGTTTGTAAATTACAGTTCCGATTCTCAGTGTCCTCCTCAGCCCAGTGAAAGGAATTTTATCCATGGAATTCTATCCAAAAGAGCCCTGTTTAGGGCTCTTGTGAAATTAAGTATGATGAAGTACACAACACAGTAAATAACGGCTCTTATTGACAGTACTGCTTCTTCCTTTCTTTCTTGCCTCTTCCATTCCATACACTTTCAATTTCTAAGTTGAGACCAGATGTCTTCCTTTTTTACCTCCAACAACATACTCTTTTCCTTTCTTCCAGGAGATCTGCACCCCCTCTTTCTGCCCATACAGATTACAGACTGGGCAGAAATAAACATTAAAAGTCCAGTCTGTCCACCATGTTTCTCAGCCAAGGAACACAAGAGCACCAGTGTTGTCACTCATTCATCCTGCCCTACTTTTTTAGAACACCTAGTCCAAGGTTCTTTCACGTAACAGCAAGTTTGAAACTTCACCTATCTTGGTGGGTTTCTTAAGAACCCCTTTGGCCAAGGCTTCTCCCACTTTTGTTCCAGGGCACTCCTGAAGGGAGAGGAGAGGGAAACCACACCTTGGGGACCTGGCAGACAAAATATTAGCACAATTATTTTTTCAACTAACGTTTTGTCTTTAAAATTCATACACCTTTTACATTTTTCTCCAGAATATAGTTATATATGTTTTAATATGGAAGAAACATTTAAACTTTCATATTATTGAATAAAATTATTGTTCCTTGAGTAGTGCTAAAATTATCCTATGATTTCTATTCTCCTAGGCCCCTGCTTAGTAGTGATATTTCTCCAAGTCAAAAAATAAAGCATTTGGATGTCATATTTGAATATGCTGGTTATTTCTTCCACTATCTGCCACATATTCAGAGGAAGATTAGAGAGACTGACTCTCACAGTAGCTTATAGGAGTAACCGCAATAAAAGGGCTGTTACAGAGAGATTGCAAAATATTAAGTACCACATAAACAGCAATGTTAATGCTGAAATCTCACATTTCTTGACTCCAGAGCTTTGGAAATATCATTGGACTAAACAAGTTATTTCCTGGCCCTAATTCACCCATTTATTTTGATACTTCCAATATTCATCTACGTTATAAACTTAATATAGCAAGAGTTTAAAAGCAGAAACTAAATTTTTAATTTTTCAGTCCTGGAATGAACATATAGTGTATTAAAAAGAAGTGGGGGAAGGTATTGGTCCTTTCAGCAGACCAAAAAGGCAGTAACTTTACTTGCAAATTCAGTGAATTGCAGAGAGTTCTGCCAGTTAGTTGTTATGCACGGCTCTGCACGGATTCTTCATTATATAGAGAGCTAATGTAGTTAGCAGAACACTTTTTTAAAATGCACATCCATCCCACAGATGAAATGCAGTCAGGAAATAAGTTTCTAAAGTTCTGGTAACCATAAATTCCCAATGCTATAACTTAATCTCCTGGAAATTCTCCAAATAGCACCCGAGTTCCCCTGAGTGAAATGCTCTTCTTTTCTTCCCAAGTGCATTTAACTCTATTCTTTATTGAATAAAAAAGGGAATTTAAAAAAGGGACTTGTTTATCACTTCTAATAAAAGCAATGTAATCGGAATACTCAAGGATATAATCAGATCACAGCATTTCAGTTACATTACGAATATGGCCATAAAATAAATACATCTTGGGCTGAAAAAAGCTCACCGAACAGGCGCATCGTGTCATCGCACCTCATCCATCTTTTCTTGCCACTTGCAGTCGGTCAGCACTTTTTCTCCACTCTTTGGGTTGCACCTGGTGATTTGTCACACATCCTTCACTGCTGTCTTGTTACCTTCTGCTTTAATGTAGAGAGATAGAAAGAATCTGGGGTGCTCCATTTATGCATCTTTAGGTTTTAGACTCTCAATTTGTCACCTGACCACTCTGCCTGCTCCTTTCTAAGCCTTGCTCATTATGTTGGGTACTAATGCATGAAAGTGGATGTTTCCCACATTGCTGTTTCTGAACAATTGGTCTTTAAACTCTTGGAACTTTGCAAGGTGAAGTGTGTCCCCGATGATAGTCTCTAATATAATAATGGATCAACAGTCATTTTTAAAAAAGTCTTAAGTAAAATCAGAACCATGGATAATAAGATAAAAAATTTCTTGCAAAGATTTAAAAATAAGTCAAGAACTCATTTAATTGGCACTTTAATTTGGGGGAAGAGGGTAGTAATCTTTTTCTCATAGCTTTGGAAGGCTTGTATTGATCTAATACAGTTTATTTCTTTAGGAAACAATGAATATGATATGATATTCTTGGATATTAGGTCATGAAAATTATAACCGATCTTAAGTCTGATACCTAGATTTACCATAGCACAATTAATTGAGATCCTCAGTTCTTTACTCATTAAATACATGAAATATGAGAGCAATGTTATATAAATTTTGAAAGAAACATTAAGTTTAAAAGTGGCCATAGCATTCAGTGATGGGCATTACTATTGCTCAAGTGAGAAATCTTATTTGATAATCTAATTTTGCATTATTCAATAAAAAACCAATATTTTAGAACAATACAAATTTAACTTTTGTACTGAACTCTGGAATTATTTTCTCTTCTACTTTGTCATGCCTTGTGGGCACTTGAGGGAGCCATTTGACACCAGAGTTGAGTTATAGCTCTAGTTATTGATCCCTGATAGCAAATGAGGTACACCCTGGAATTTACTGAATCATCGTAAGTGTTACACTAGCTGGAAAGTTTTGGGAAAATATTTTCTTTTATGTTAGTTTAAAAATCACCCAACTGCAATGTCTGGGATATGCCAAATCATTGAGATCTTGCCGTTTGTTCAATAATACTTGTTCAATAATTTTTTGGAATTGAGTGTGTCAGTAGTTCAAACAAGTCATGTCTGCTAAGGGCTGAAGATACAGCACTCTTTACCAAAGTATTCAATTCAACCCAATCAGCCACTGAACTGATCCCTCCCTGCCACGTTTGGTTTGATTTGTAGTTTGCCTGATTGAAGTCATCATTGTTTTGGCATGATGTGGGGAAGCCACTGCTAACTATAAATACACTTAGAAGATGGGGCTATGTGTCAAAAGGCCAGTGAGCATCACACGAGCATAGGCTTGCCTCAAATCTCATAGAGTTAATGATTCGCAAATCACACAAACGAGCTACTGCTTTCTCAAAGGGGTAGAAGGCTTATATAACTCACCAAAACAGCTTCCCTCTCTTCTGGTATCCTCAACAGCACACACATAGTAGATGCTGAGTTGGAGAGAACTGGCCTACGTAGGTTTATTCTTGTTGATTCCCTAGCACTTCAGGGGTCTAAATCCCCGACTCTTGCCCTAGTGTCTCTGCTTGACAGCCATAATCCTCTTTTCTCAGGATTACATTGCCCATTAATAATTATTTTATTACAATGATTATAATGTTTAGATCAGATAATCTCTATAAAAAATAAGGGCATTGAACGGAAGTATAATCAGTCTTCAACAAAGCAAACAAATGAACAAAAACAGAGTATTTCCTAAGCAGGAAGAAAAAAGACAGAAAAAGTTCCTATTGAATAACATTGGAAAATCAAAGTTACGTCAGTAAAAACATTGCAGCATGGGTAGAGAATAAAGACATTGTAGAATAGGGGTCCCAGAAGAGGAGACTTCCAGGGCTCTGCACCTGTTGGCCTTTCATCTGGCACTTTGAACTTGGGCATAGCATTGATCCAGAGGACGTGGCAGACTAATAGAAGGGAGAACCAATAAGAAAAGGCATCAAACACTAACGAGCTCTGGGTGGTGAATTTTGAAATTGCTTTACATGAAATTCCTTCACATGAAATTCCTTCACATTTAGCTCCCATGCCTAGGAATGTATTTTAGTTATTAAACCTTCACTGTCATCTCCTCAGGCACTTTCTGTGTTCGTTATGTGCAATAACTGTATAGATAAAGACACTCTTAACGTTAATACTATTAATAGTAGTCATTTTAAAATAAATTTGAAATACAAATTTTTCTTTGGCATGTTTATATAGATAAATATATTATCAAATTGTTTCAGATTTTGATCTCTGAATGTTGTACGTTTTACTTAAAAATGCATTTTACTCGTATTAATTTATAAATTTAATCACAAATTCCAAGGTCTAACTGCTCTGGAAGACAGAAAAATCTCAAACTTTGATTGAGAACTTTGAGGGGAGAACTTGTTTCATTTTCAATCTTCATCCTGTATTTCTGATTTCCTCATGCTGTGTTACTTGCCCTATACATTAGCTTTAAGAGATTAGAAGATATTTTAAAAGTTATTTATAGTGTGCTTACTATACACCAGAAACAGTTAATTTATTTATTTTATGCACTATCATAATGATAAGAGTAATCCTACAAGATAGATAATTTTTCCCCCATTTGACAAGTGATAAACTTAAATAGATCAAATAAACATGCCTAAATATACACTTTCAACAAGTGGTAGAGCTAGAAATTGTAGTCAAGTAGTCAAACTCAAAAAAGCCTAACTTGTATTCCTAACTCCTAAATTTTGTTACTCAAATTACCCAGAATGGAACTCCTAATTTCAAAGCTATACCTAAGGACAATTTTGAAAAGATTCGTTTCTTTTTAAAACAATTGCAACAACACATTATCTATTCAGTGATAACGGACACCTTGGAGAAAATAGATTAGCATCTCTTCTAATATCCTGGAATCCTATTAGCTGGAATTTTTAACATGTTTTCACAAAAAGCAGCATCAGTGTATTCATTCATTCATTCATTCATCTTTCGACAAATTCATTCAGCGTTTACTAGGTAGGCGATTTTCACTGTGCTGTGGGCATCACAACTGTTTTTAAGGTTCTCTCTGGTACAGATAAAACTTGAGGTTTTTATGCATTTTTATAAACAACAATGTGAAATCCACTATGTAAATATGTTTTTCCCCTACACATTGATGGATAGCTCTGGAGCTGCTTGTCCAAAGTGTCTACTTCTCTTCTGATGTGTCAATGTTGATTATTCTGCTAAATTGAAGGGTCAATATAGGATAAACAAGTGACTAATTTGCTTAACTCTTTAATGAATTGTTATTGACAGAATAATTTAGATAATAATGTTGTACCTGTGTTAAACATAGATTCAACCCAAATAACACTAGAGAATAAGCAATTAATAGTAGCTTGCCTAAAGTTTTTGTATTAGGGAGTTGGAGGTCTTTAAAAGATTTTGAACCATTTAAACAGATAAGCAGAATGTTGTCAAAGAAAGATTATCTTAATTTTCTCTTATGAAATTGCAAGATAGCTAAAATTTGAAGTATCTGGAATGTCAGGCAGGCAATAGAATTCTTGAACTGAAATAATTTGGTGCATATCATTTGAGTACTTACAATGATAATCTTTATATTCATCTCTTTATGGGACCAATGATGTTGTGAAGACTCTGGGCTGCATGACATGTGAGTAAGCAATAACATAAAATTCTTATTTGCATTCGAATTCTTGGCCATGTTTGTATTTACTGATCCATTTATGTGTCTTTCAAAAATACTGTAATAAGTATTTGATTCCATTAGTTCATTTTTGAATAAGAAGATAGAATGGATGAGAAAATTTTTGGAACATTAGCTTTCAAGAAAAGATTGAATAAATAAAGAATTTGGAGGTGGGAGACCAAGAAGCCCTAATTTTACTGAAATTAGCTTATTAAAAGAAAATTTAATGGAGTAAATAATTTCATCCTTGTCAGCCCCTGGATCTATGCCAGATAGGGATGGTACTGATTCCTAGTTAGGAAGGCAGGCATTGTAGCTTACACACTGTGGCTGGAGGATTTAATTTGGAAACTATTCAGACTAAAGTATTCTTGTTAGATTCTCTTGGAATTTACTCCAAATCAAGGCTATTCTATCTGTCTTCTTTAACACTTAATAGTTTTCAGCTTTAAAATTGTGACTGTGTGACTAAGTCTCCTGGCCCGACTGGTCTAAATTCTGAATGTCTTCCCCCTTGAACATTCCTATTGAGATGCAAGGAGACCAGTCTTGAGGTTTGTGATATTACCCAAAATGTCCACAAACCAGAATATAGTACTAAATATATCTACTCAGTGGTTCCCCTCTGTGCGCGCACCAATGCGTATATAGGCCAATACGTCTGTGGAGTTAAAGAGAAAGGGAAGCCACTCTTCCAATATTTTGAGACACAAAGTGCTGGTACCTTGGCATTCATCTCGGGTACAGCTGTTCTCCAAAACAAGTGCTGTTCCAAATTACAGACTTCAGAGGAGAGGCAGTAAACTTATTTCGTTCCTGAGGTATAACTGTTTCTTATTTTCTAGACTATAGTCCACCCAATATGAAACTAAAACCTTTCATCATAAATATTGTTGATGAATAATCGAAATGAATTGGTCAGCTATTTTATACTGATCTCGTAAAGAGTCATTTTTCTGATAGGAATGCAACATTTGTGGTCTTAAGGTTTTTTGGTAATTTTTTGCTTATACGTCATTCAGTCATATTTTCCATAGCTGAAGGGAGATAAGCCTGGGGGTTCAATTGCTCATGAGCAGTTAGTAGCATCCTGTGCCTCAGAGACCACCTGGTTTCATCACTGTTCGGTACTGGCTTTCTCTTGCTGCCTTTAAATGTCCGAGTTTTAGCCCTGGCTAGGAGTTGAGGACTTGTCAATTTCCTTGCTCATTTGAAATCCCTGTAATAGCTCAGCAATTACACAGCAGGTAGGATGGTATTTTCTTTCAGGTGGTAGTTGCTTCTAAAGGAAACGTGTCATTTTCAGAAGAGCTAAACATGGGAGCTTCAGGATGTAAGATCTCAAACATACAAATATTTTCTTCATGTGCTTTTTTTTTCTCCACTGATTGGAGAATGGACTGAAGAGAAATAACAAGACAAGTGAGTCAGCTGATTCCGAATCAAATTAAGCTATGGAAAAAGACTTCGTGTTTGTAGATTGATAGGAAATGGAGGAGGCCAAAGAAAGAAGACGGAAAGAGGAGAATGGGGAAAGACTGTGGTGAGTAGAGAGGATAATCAACTATATGTGAACCTTATGACTATTTTCCTGCATATTTCCTACCTAGGAGCCTCTAAACTATAAGTAGTTAATTCAAAGCAGAAATAGTAAAGCTGGAAATGGTTTTTGATATCATTCGGTCCAACCACCACACTTTATAGAGAGTAGATAATGAGGAAAGAGTGAAGAAAAGTGAAATATTAAAAGAGATGACAAACAAGTCACAGAAGAGTGTGGAAGAGAAAAAGAAAACGTAGTAGACTGTCTTCTGGTGAAAATTCTTCTGGAACTTTTTTTCTTCCAATTCTAAAACTCAATATACAAAGTTACAAAGGGTGATAGAGAAAATAAGTTGGTATTCATTTTGTATAATTGTTAATCTGTTTTTTTTCCCTGCCAGTACATAACATTTTGGTTTCCAGCTGTTTATTATCCAAATCATTTCCTGCACTAGATAAAGTGCTACCAGCAGGACTCTAAGATGTTTTATGCTAATGAGGGGAAAAAATCTTGGACGCATTGCAAAGCATAGATTTTTGAGTGACATGGCAAAATAATCACACTCTAAATGAAAAAAAAAATCTTGGGTAAGAGCCGTTTAATTTAACATGCCAAAATAACTGATTGATATTTTAATTAGATGAGAAAATATGTTTTTAACACTGAAAGGACCACTTGCAAGAAAGATGGACATTAAATTAAAAAAAACTTGTGAGAATACAAAAGAGTAACAAAGACTATTAAGATGCACTCAATTTTTGGTGTTCATGACATGAGTTATTAATTCTATGGATCATAAAGCAAAACTTTTTTGAAAGTTAACTTGCATTACCCTTTTGACAACAGTTTGCATTATAGTGATTGAATTTTATTAAGAGAATTGTTTGCTATAGCTATTTGTCTTTTGTTTTGGCAGCTCTGGCATAAATATTTAATTTAATTTATGTTCTGAATTTAAAAAAATGTCTCTATAAAACGGAGTGGCTGAGCTGTACCTACCTGCCCACTATAAAAAAAGTCTTTCCTGTACACAATGTAAGGTACATTGACTTGCGAAGGCATTTTATATGAATTGAAGATGTTAACCATTTCCGAGGTCTGTGGGGAAGTGATACTAGTGAAAATCGAATATAAGAGGGATGGAAATTTGAGCTAGACGTCACCTTCTACAGACTAATATTTTTTATTTTAACTTTTTTTCCTCTTGGAAGGTGATTCTGATTAATACTAGACAGTTAAAAAAAATATGTATGATATCGGGCGGCATCTGTGGCTCAAAGGAGTAGGACACCAGCCCCATATGCCAGAAGTGGTGGGTTCAAACCCAGCCCAAGCCAAAAACTGCAAAAAAAAAAAAAAAGTATGATATCTTCGAAAGAGTGAAGTAAAAATATGTAGGCATAGGAACAGAATTCATTATGTACAAGGATTTAAGTGGTAAGTTATAAAAATACTTAAGGAGTCTGATTATAAGATAGTGTGGTAGCCTTTGAGTACTGACATGTGAGTATCTTATACACACATAAATACACACTTTATAAATCATAGCAGGGTTCCTGAAGATTATATTTTCCAAAAATGGCCTCAAAAAATGTCTCATATACTCACATGCAATATGATCTTTCTTCCCTTCCATGAAGAATTGGAGACTAATTCTCCCTCCTTAGAATCTAGGTTGGCCTTTGTGGCTCACTTGTTATAGGTAGAACATTGGAAGAAATACTTTGTGACTTCTGGAACTAGATAGGAAGAAAGCATGCAGTTTTCTCCTATTCTCAAGGAACGCTTAATTCTGGGACGGTCTCTCTGGGGACACTACCTCTCAGAACCTAGGTAAGAAGCCCAAGCCATGTGGACAGGCTGTACAGAGGCTCAGGTTAACAATCTCAATTGAATCTGGCCTTTCAGTCAACCCAGATTTGATGCCAGACATGAAGATGAAAAAGCTCCCAGATTAGGAATGGGCAAATCTGTGGACGAGATCCTGCCTGTTACTTGTTTTTACGACACCCATCAAATGTGAATTTTAAATTAATGTAAAAAATTAAATTTTCACATTTTAAAGCATTGTTTACAAAAGATAAATATGAGGTTGGATGATTAAATTTGGAACTCATCCTAGAAAAAGTGATAAAGACCTCATTGCTGAATATCACAGCAGTTATCTTCAAAATATTCCTTTTGGGAAGCTATGCACCAACCCCAGTGCCTAGTCCATCCTTCAAAGCAGTTTTTATAGGATGAGCTCTTATTGTTAGATGGCATATGACAGCATCTCTGATGGCCATTCCAGAAAGAGTTCCAAAACTGATTTGCAGGGTAGGGTAGATGCTGGAGTCAGTGCACAGCTTCCCGAGGGCAGTACTGTGAATGTGACCGCAGTGACATTCATCAATGAGGCATGTAGCACTTTTTCTAGGATGAGTTCACAAACTTAACTGTCTGACCCTGTGTATAACAGAGACTATCTTTGGCTCACAAATCCTAAAATATTTATTCTCCGGCCCTTTTACTGACCCTTGATCCAGATGATTCTAGCCCTAAACATCACGGACCTGAGACACATCATCCTTGCTCTTTTCCGTCTGAAAGCCTAAACTATAGAATCTGTGATAATAATAGAAATATTATTTCTTTTTTAATTCAGGAAGTTTGGAGAAGTTTATTATACATCAGTTGACAACCAGAAAAAGCATTAAGCTTCTTTTTACTATAAGCAAGTTCTCTACAACAACAAATTATCAGTGATAATGTCCAAGCTGATATGATCTTGCTATCATTGGTCTGGATTATCCTTAGATAGTTTAATTTGTTTTTTCAAAATATCTGCTTAGCCCTTGCTATGTAGAGAAAACTAAAAACAGTAGAACCTCCATAACGGACCATCTCTCTATATTCACCTCCTTAAGTTGACCCAGTTTTCATACACCAGACATGCCCCACATATACTCAATGTAAGTTCAAGGAAGTTTCTAAAGTTGCCCATCTCCCTGTGTTGACTAGTTTGTTATAGTCCTTTGGGTGGTCAACTTATAGATGTTCTACCATATTTTCTTCTGTTTTGAAAGTCTTGAATGTTGAGGTGGCACCCCCTATGCAGGAGGCTCAAAGGAATAGGGCGCCGACCCCATATACAGGAGGTGGTAGGTTCAAACCCAGCCCTGGCCAAAAACAAGAACAACAACAACAAAAGAAAGTTTTGACTATTTAGATGGATAATAATAAGAAAGTTTTCCTACTTTGTTAAAATAATCGAGAATTATATAATATAATAAAATCTACCTCATTTGACTAATGGTTATGATGCTATGTAAACTCAGATATGTGCATAAGTCATGATGAAATTCTTCTGAGTTTTCTTACTATAAATATTGTGTAAGTTTGAGCTTTCCAGGTGGTTATGAAAGGAGACCTACTTTTCAATAAGAACACACTAACCTTACCTAAACCTTCCCTTTTTTTTTTTTTTTTTTTTATAGAGCCAGAGTCTCACTTTATCACCCTCAGTAGAGTGCTGTGGTGTCACACAGCTCACAGCAACCTCCAACTCCTGGGCTCAGGTGATTCTCTTGTCTCAGCCTCCCGAGTAGCTGGGACTACAGGTGCCTGCTGCAATGCCTGGCTATTTTTTTGTTGCAGTTGGCAGTATATGGGACCGGCACCCTATTCACTAAGCCACAGGCACCGCCCTAAACATTCCCTTTTTATCCTAGCTTTTTAGGAAGTTGGATGGACCTTTATTGGGTAAACATATGCCTATGCTTTAAGCTTTACATTTTTATAAGAAAATACTAACTTTGCTACTCTAAATCAAAAATTTAAACTGAATGGATATTGTTCACCACAACTGGCTGCACTGAAGGTATTTTTAAGTGTATAATTGATTGATAGTCAGTTGTCCATTGCCCGAGAGGTAGCATTTTAACCATTTCTTTTTATCCTTTCAGAGAATTTTTGTCCATATATAAATAATTTTCAAGTTTATATATTTTTCTTATGTACTGGGGACATTGTGTACATGTTGTTCCTCACTTTACAACCTTTCTAGAATCTCTTTCTTTATCAGCCCATATGGATCTATTTATTTTTTATGGTCACATAATTTTTCAATGTATAATTATGTTTGATGGTTTTCTTCTATGAACATTTGTTGTAGTTACCTGCCTAGATACCGATCAGATGTTTGGTTATGTGTCAAAGATTTGGTCTGAGGCCTAAATGCCATGTTTTAACATTTATATGAATTAAAGAGATATGGCAATCTCCACAAGGAGTAGGTTTAAGGCAATATTTATAAAAAGTAAAATACTCAATGATCTGACTTTTCGTGGCCACAGGTCCTGGAGTGGATTGACTGACAATTTTACCTGGTACTAATTATAGCCTAAATATTATATCCTTTGACTTATCAAAACTTGGCACCTGTTGAGAAAATGTCTTTGCAGGTATGGGCAAGAATAGCAAAAGTCAGTTTGTTTTCAGACATAATGAATGACTCTGGACATGCATTTCTGTGTTTCTTACATATCTGTTCAGATATGGTGCCAGTCTGTCCTGCCTTCCACCGGGTGGGCAGCACAGTCAGGAAATTAGGATGGTTTCCATGTCTGCCGTGAGATTAAACTTCAGTGTTCAAGTTATTCAATTTAAATAACTGTTCCTTTTTCTGAGATTAAGTCTAAAATTTAGTGGTTAAAGTGTCTTAAATATCATGAATTGATAGTAAATAGCAGATTATACATTTTTTACAAAATGTGCTTGTGAGATTTAAATGCTGAGATCATCTTCTATTCACTCTATTGGTGAAGGAGGATTCCTCAAGCCTGAGTAGTATGAGATGGCTGAACACATGGCTGTCCGTACTGCAGAGATGAGACTGGTGGCAGTTAATTAGTCATACCCACCACCTGCACACACCATTCAGGCACACACGAATGGACCTTGCACACCATTCAGGGGCACATCAGGTATCCACCCTCCTTTACAGTGACTGAAGGGTGGAATGGCCCCTGAATCCTGCAGGAGGATGCAGCTGGGCTGTTTAAATGATTTCATGGGTTAGCAGGGGAGTGAAACCTCTTAGGTTGAAGCCTGAGTGTTGAGTGGAGTGTAGCTGGTCTGGCTAATAGATCAGCTGGCCAGGGAGGAGCATATCTGGTGAGAAAAGAACACTCACACTTAGGCCTCTGGGGGCCCTGTGAGGCTTCAGGATGTCAAGACAAAACTTTAAATTCTTAGTCTTAGCACTAAAACCACTGACTGTAAGTAGGACCCAATTCAGTATACACAGTCAAACTGGTGGTTAAAAATTGGGGATTTCTAAGCAGTTGTGCACATTTGAGTTTCAGAGTCCACATCATTGCCTCGAGTGATGCCTAAGGAGGGTGAGAGAAAGGACATAACAAGGGTTATGTGTGGGGGCAGGACAACAACAGACACCGTGAAGTGGCTTGGTGAGCGTAAGCAGCTGAGTGGTAATGAGCGGCAGGCTGGGAGGAAGCCTCAGAGCTGTGGGCAGTGCTGGAGTTTGTTCTGAGCTAATGATCAAAGCTCCATGAAACTGTAAAGGTGTTTCCTTGTCACAAACACGTAATAAAAGGATATGTACCATTCACCGTCATGCCTAGAGGAAGTGAGGGGAGGCAGAGAGTTAACAAGTAGGAGCACAGACACATACCCCTCTGGCAGAGGAGAACTAAGGGGTAATTTTACACTTGCGATAGAAATTCACCACAGCTGATACATAATCTGTGTGCTCATAATTAGCAAGTCCCATTTGGACAAGAAAGATCACCAGCTTTAGAAGCAAGAACATTCACTGCTCCTATTTACGTCTTAGTTTCCTCGTGTGTAACACAGTGATGGATGCTACTGTTTACCAGGGTTGTCATGAGGAATGAGGAAAATAGATATGCAAAGTGCTCTACCAGGCAGTTTCACAGCAAGCATTTAATACAGGCGAGCTTTGGACAAGGGGACCCAGTGGTAAAGTGACACTGATACGTGTGATTTTAAAGGGACAGCCAAGTTTGGGGGAGCATTTTTGTTCTAAATGTAGAGATCATGATGTAACACTTTTACAAACCACCCCTTAAAAGGAGGAGTTGAATGAATGATAAAAAGGCATCATGTAGATATAAAACTTTTCAGTTGCTTATTTCAAAATGTGAAGTGGACCCAGGGTGATTCAAAACAAACTTGAGGGTGTTTCAGACCATAAATTCCTTCAGCCTAGATCAATTGCTTTACTCCATCCCTGCTTGTTTTCTGTTTAAATTGGATTTTGCTAGGGAGAAATTTTTTTTAATAGACCAAAGCATCCTGACTTATTTTGAAATTACCTCATGCATATTTTAATAAGTAGTAAATTGTCACCATGAGCTTTTCTAACCCACTCATTTTCTATAGGTACATGACATCTATAGCCATTGCTGGCTGTCATGTGTGTCCTGTGTTACAGTTATTCAAAATATCTCTGAGTCATACATTCCTTCCAATGCACCCAGAAAGATTGTTCTGTTGGCATTTACATTTTATGGCATAAATTCCAATGACATTCTGAATCGCATTAGTTCTCCAAACTGTATCTCAAATTGTTTATCTGTCTGTATGTGCCCAAAAGAGTTGGGTGAAAAGATGAAAAGAAATGATGATTTCGTGGATAAAAATTATGTACTTTAAGGAGGAAACAACTACACATTATCATTGTAAAGTAAGTTACTATTCCTATCAGGTATTCTTTCTTTTATACATTATTATAGAAGGGTCAAGATTATAAAAACTTTAATGCAGAGGATGGATGTGTTTGAATCTCCCTGCTGAGCAAAGAGGAAGGGGAACTAACCTGGTAGTAGGTATTAAACACTATATTGCACTGTGCTAAGCTTTCAGTAGTCACTAAGTTACCATACCTCGATAACTCTCTACAGTAGATGTATTTATATTGGTCAGTGTAGTCTATCTGCCATAAAAAAAGATAACAATGTTGGGTGGTGTCTGGGCCTCAAGAAGTAGGGCACCAGCCCCATATATCAGAGGTGGCATGTTAAAACCCGGCTCTGGCCAAAAAAAAAAAAAAAAAA
>NW_003852401.1:2412871-2424649 GCF_000181295.1 Otolemur garnettii
AATCCCATGGACTAGCAGATGGGAGGGACTCCATTAAGTACTGACTGCAACACTGCAGAGTTTCTATAGTTCTTGGGAACTGATAAAACTAAGTTTGTAGACATGACTCCATAAAAAAACAGCAATTCCTGGTGAGGCAGTAAAAAAAAAAAAAAAAAAAAAAGAGACATCACAATATTAGTGGGCCAATGCAGCAAAAATTCTCACTCATCTCATAGTCGAGTATTGGTCAGAGGAGGGTCGGGTAGTGGGGGCCAGAACAATGAGTTCTGTTCACTAGAATCATTCAGAGTCCAGGATTCTTCCATCTTATTGCTCCATCACCTTCTAAGGTCTTCAAGTCTTCCTCTGGACAACTAAATAGCAAGTGAAGGAAGTGGGAAAAAGAATGAAAAATTATAAATGGGAGATTTAAGAGTAAGGGACAGGCTGGCAAATGACTTATCTACCCTCTGCCAACATTTCACTAGTCATCACCATCCTCAAAATAACGTCCAAGGGGGCTGGGGTATGTAGTTAGCCAGTGTTGCAAGTCATGACTCTAGTTTTGGTGAACATATTGCTTTGTCTCTGCTGCAGTGTGATTAAGCTATTTGCTATAACTGAGAAAAGTGAACCTTGGCAAAGAAGTTAATTTACCCAAGGTAACATAGCTAGTAAGGGGTAGAACTGGTTTGTCTATTGCCGTTAGAGTCTCACAGAAAAGCAATGTCATGAAGAATAAGCATGCTTATTGAAATTGTATTTTAAATAAAGGTGACCATTTGCTCGCTCAGACAAAATGGCGAGCTTTCTTTATTTACTGTTGGTTTATATAGTCAATCTTGTACATGCACACTATACATCAATGACCTCATTAATATTCATTACAATCCCTCTGCACATACACATCGGACATCAATGACTTCATTCTGCACATGTGCATTGGTCACCAATGACTTCATTAATCCATTTGAACATCTTGTGACTAACTACCTTGTGAGTAGCTCCTCACTAGGAATCTGATAATCTACCCAACATACACCTTTAAGCATAACCCTTTCAACATAACCCAGTTTAACGTAACTTAATGGAGAACCTGTCAGCCATTACTTCTTTTGTTCTTATCTGATGAAGCCTGAGGCTATGGAGGAAAGAGAAGGTTTGAAAATCTGTCCTACTGACCCTGCTATTTGGAGGCAGTTACTTCGATCTTTAAAACAAGGCATAATTAAGAAACTTCTAGAGCATACAGAAATTTGTGTGCAAACCTCCACTCCCACGTGGGCCTTAAGTCAGGGGGTTTCTATGCCCATAACTGACCAGGTCAACCTTAGGTCAAGGGAGTTTTAGGTCTGCAACCAACCTGGCCATATGGGATTCTGCCTCAGTTCCTCACAAGTATGCCTGCACAAAGTCTTTTCACTGCTTTCCCTTAAACAGCTTTTTTGACCAGAGGCATGTAGGCTTTCACCTGTATTTGTCTACCTTGAAAGCCAAGGTAATTTCACTACATCAGAAATTTCTTTAGAAAAAATAAGAACAAGGTACATTTTTAAACTTAGTAACTTTAATGAAACTGTATAAGGATGTCTTGACAGAAGCAAAAAAAAAATCAGAATATTTTATCCTTTAGTGGGCATTTCTAGACAAATCTAATATACTGCTTAAGCTCAAAGACTGAAATATGTATGATACATATATTTAGCTTTAATTTTATATAGATGTGTGTATATATATATCCTTATCTAATGTTCATTATTTCCCCTAAATCATTGTCTAGCTTTTTGGAGACATTATGAATTAGGTTATTAAGGTGCTCAGCCAACTTTCTCTGTGTTTCCATTTATGTAGCACTTGGAAGGATATATGATCACCATACTTTCTTCCTAATGTCTCATGATAACTCAGGCTAGGTTGTGGGTTTTATGCTGGCATGAAATTCGACCACTATAAATCTGAGCTATTCATTCAGTAATCTTAACACAGAGGCGAAGATGCTGACTGGTCACTTGTGTAATGATCTACTGAATTCATTCTGCATGAACCATTTGTTTCACTCCTAAAATCAAAATTTCAAAAAAACAAAAAAACCCCCTCCAAAACCCAGAAATCATTTGGCATTAGCCAATATAGAATTTCAGCTGTCCATATTTCTGTGATATGAGATTATATAAAATATTGACTGGAGAGTTATTAAAAATAAATAAAAGACCTTAGTCTGTAAAACATTTTTCTCTTTACATCCCAACACCAATGTGAACAAAGTATTCAGACTTCTGCAGGCTGTTTTGATAGTCATTTTGTCAGAATGGAAAATACAGTTAAGTTGAGAAGTCCTGAGTGTGAGTTCTGGCTCAGTAAGCACTGGCCAGAGAGTTTGATGGACTGATTTGTTCATTCATGCCAAGCAGTTCCTGTGTTGATTCATTCAACACATGTCTTCTGAGTTCCACAGTGTGTCAAGCACTGTGATGGCCTGCTGGTATACAAACAATGTATAACCAAAACAGAACAGAGTCCTTTCTTAAAGTTAATACCTTAAGATCTACCCACCTGTGTTAGCTGAGAGTAGAGCTATGTATAGGATCTTAAAGAGACAAACAAATCCCTAAACACATTGACTAACAGTGTGAATGAAGCACCCAACAAGAAAGAGGTATAACACAAGATTTTATATAATTTTTCTTATCTTTGGAATGTTGAATCTGGGGTGAATGAAAGAGGTATGGCAATAGGATAAGCTGTGGTACTGAAGGTGAAGGCTGTGAAGGCATATATTAGGATGGAGGGAATTAGGAGAGAAACAGGTGGATCACCTATATCCACCACTACTATCCTGAAGTCTAAGTATATAGACAAGCCAAGCCATGGTGTGAGGAGGCCTGAAGGGGTGATAATGGTACATGGGAATGATACAAACCAACTTCCAGAGTGTGTCACCTGGTTCTTTAGAATCATTTAAAAGGCTACTAAGTTGAAATTTAGCTATATGTATTTGTAATCCTTTACTTATGAGGGATACCTGAATCAAATACAGAAAATTATTATTGGATTGATCTCAGTAGAGAGAATATACCTCTGATTTATGGTTTTTGGAACTTTTATACATATCTGATTTCTTTTGTAACTTTGGAAAAGTTTTAGTAAATATTTAACATAAATGGGAATAAAATATTGGCTTTAAAACTATCTACCTTAGCTTACATAATGGCTCAGAAGCATATCTTTGCTCTTAGCCAGCTGAAACTTATGAAGCAACAGAATAATAAAGATAAAACATGAAGTGTGTGCAACATAAATGAATGATGTATTTTGAAAAAACAGAGGACTGGCCTTTAATGGAAATTCCTGGGATTAGATTATTCCAAGATGTCAAATGTATTTTTCCTTAATACCCTGCTTTCTTTTCCTTCCCCCTTCTCTTCCTTTCTTCCTTCAACTTCTCTCTCTATTCCGTAATTGTTTTCTTCCTCCTTTGCTTTCCTGATCTACCCTTGCCTCTCTACCTTACTTATTCTGATGATTATTCTTGCCCTGTGAGCTTCTTGCCCTCATCTTTTCTTTCCCAGGTCCTGAAAGTTTGAGTATGCTTCTTTTGGTAGCAGGTCTTATTTTTCACCTAATATTCAATGGTAATGATATAATACCACAGAATGTGCCATGAGGGCAGGACAGCTCAAGATTTTTACCCAGAGAGATGAAAAGATTACGTTACATCTTGATCTCTTTAACCCAGGAAACATTCAGAAACTTACTGGCTTATTTTTCTCAAATTCCAAAGCAGAGAGGAACTATGTAATTTCTCTTCCCTACTCACAGCCATTTTAGGAAAGTGAAATGGAGGTGGCAGAGAAATAGAATCTAGGTAACTTTTCATATAGCTCCATTAAACTCCAGGTGGGAAAAGAGTTTCTTAGGACAGCTGTGTTTCAAATGCATCATCACACAGTATGTGAAGATAGATTTAGTTTTTGTAATGATTTTTTCAAAAATTGAAAGATTATGTTCATGATGACCTTCTACAGAAACTTTTCAAATGCTTTCTTTAGAACTCCAAATCTGCTTTTTTCCCTATCCATAACACAATAGAAATTATCATATGCCTCATTGCTGAGTATCACTATGGTCATCTTTGACGTACTCCCTTTGGGAAGCTGTGCACAGACACAGTGCCTAGTCTACCCTTCAAAGAAATTCTGGACCTCTTTTCCTGGAATGACCATCAGAGATGTCATCTTAAAATGTCTGACAATTAAGTTTGTGAACTTGCCACTCTGCTCTTACCATTGGAAGCACTGTATAAACTCAGTAAGATTTCATAATCCTGGTATTCGGTGTTTCACAGATGTGTTAATGTTGATATATGGAAGTGTCCTGATGAGTACAATTCCATTATTTCTGTGTTTTTGTGTGCTATACAATGATAGCTCTCATGGTCATTCCAGAAACAAGTTCCAAAATTATAATTTTGACTGGGCACAGTGGCTCACATCTGTAATCCTAGCACTCTGGGAGGCGAAGGTGGGAAGATCACTTGAACTCAGGAGTTCAATACCAGCCTAAGCAAAAGTGACATCCCATCTCTACTACAAATGGAAAAGTTAGCCAGGTATCAGGGCATGTGCCTGTAGTCCCACTTAGTTGGGAGGCTGAGGCAGGAGGATTGCTTGAGTCTAGGAGTTTGAAGTTTCTGTGAGTTATGCTGATGCTATGGCACTCTAACCTGGGCAACAGAGTGAGACTGTATCTTAAAAACCAATCAAACAAACAAACAAAAAAGCAAAATCATTTTGCAGCATGGACTAGATGCTGTAAGTTGTGCATTGCTTCCAAAGAGGAGTACTTCAAAGGTGACCATTAGTGATATTCTGCAGTGGAGCATGGAGCACTTTTCTAGAGTGAGTTGGTAAACTTAATTGTAAGCCCTCATATGACTTTTGTCATTTTGTCCTTCTTTCATCACCTTGGGAAGAGGCAGGGAACAGAAGGTGAAAGGATGTATGGAAAGCTGTTTAATATGATGAAACAAGTATGATGACCAGAGTCAGAGAACTGAGATTCAAGTATCTTTTCTAGCTGTGTAATGTTTTAAAGTTTGCTTCTTGTTTCCTGTCTTAGTTTCCTTATATTCTTATATAGAGGTATTTAATAATCTCCATCACTTGAGATATTGTAAGAATTAAATGGAAAATAAAACATACACAAAGCACCTACCTTAGGAATTGGCCCATTGGTTCACCTACCATGGGTATTGGCTCACTGTAGTGTTTAAACAATGTGAGTATCTTCCCTTCCCTCCTTCTTCAAACTTCTCAATATAGCTCACTGACTGTTATTGCCAATGGAAATTTTAAAAATCCATTTCCAGAGACTGACTTTGAGGTTGTATACTGCATACAGTTTGATTGTGTCATTTTTAAAATGGCACCAAGGGTCTTTTGGTGCTTATACATTTCATTTTGGCTAGTCATTATAATAATGATTTGCTAAGAATTTTACATGGTTATCTGATTTACAATGCCCCAGGTAATAAACTATACATCATTTGGGATTAGAGTGGTAAAAGATCTTAGAAATCATTCCTTCAGTAATCTCATCTTGAAAACAAAGAAACTGAGGTCTAAAGTAACAGATATACTCCACATAATTCAGCTGTTGGGAAAGAGTTAGGGTATGGACTTCGTTTCCTTGGTTTCAGTTATGTTCACTTTCTACCATACCAGCTACCTACTTGAAATAGGAGATTAAGCATATTATAATTCTGACGCTTCTCCAAGAGGGCATGGATCGCTGTTGTATTACCAAAGCCCAACATGAAAAATTGACACATTGTTAACATTAAATAAATTTAAACTAAATGACGGATTTCTGAGAGATGGCATAAGATGATTTACTTATACAGGGTGTCTGTAAAGTTTGTATGCAATTTAAAATTGCACACTATTTGAAATTACACACGAACTTTATGGCCATGCAGTATATCTTGACTGGAGAGAATAATCCAAGTTCTTTTGACCATGCTAGTTAAAAATATAAATAGAAATCCTGTAGATATTGCCTCCGATTCTATTCCCAAGGTCAATCTCATCTTTGGCTCTTATGCTCATAAGTAATCTGGGTTTTCAGTCTTTCTCAAGTACTAGATTCTTTTGGCTTAAACCCCTCCTGCGAGTTCTATGGCTTAGAAATGTCCAAAGCCCTCTTCAATGTTTCTGAAATTCAAGGGGACATTTTTCAAAGCTACCTTTGTCTCTTGGCTCCTGTTCATGTTCTCACAAACTTTACTCTGCATTCCATTAACTGTGATGCAAAATTCTGTAATTGCTTTGATATATATGCAAGTACAAACACAGATACAACTTTACACACAAAAAATTGTAAGTAATATAGTCTTACTGAATATTTAGCAAAGAACATACATTTCAATAATTAAAATAACTTTTGACTTTCGGCCCCATTGTGTTGATCTTAGAAGTCTTTTGGTCATCAGATCATCCGACACCATGGAATTTCTCTGGCCTTCCTACTCAGTCTGCTTAGCCAAGCTCCACCTTTATGAACCTCCCAGGACCTTGTGGCTTCTCTGTTCTCTTTCTGCTTCAGTTCTAGTGTCAAAAATACAAACACTTGGATTTGTCCTTTAATTTGACACCTTGAATAATTCTACGACAGTTAGATTACTAGAGGTGGTATGTGTTATCTTTCACATTAACTCTTCTGGTTGTGCTTTCTCAGCCTTGTAAATGGAAGGATTTTGCTGCAGTAACACCCTTTGTTTCTCTTGTCACCCTTATTCACTCCACCCCTCAGAGACAGAGTGACTTAGCTAATTGATGTTTAAAAAATAATCTGAATGAGATTGGCACGTCTTTCTCCTGTATCTCTTAGACCTGTCTTTAAAGAGAGAGAGAGACACACACACACATACACACACTTAAAGATAATTGAGCATATGACACACTGTTTATTGCCTACTCTTTCATTTAACATTACTGAGGACATTTTTAAAAGTGTTCTTTTTAACTTTAACTTCTTGAATGCAACTAAAGATAAATTGTGAAGAATTGAAACTGTGTCAAACATCACCTTACTTGTAGAAGCTGTTTAAATTATCTGTTATCTTCTGTGGGACTTAACATGTTTTCTTTCCTATTATATGTTGATTGCAGGGCCAAATGTATATAATAATAGATACTCATCTCCTTTCTTTGAGAAGAAAATAAATATATTTACAATATACCTATTTATATACTTATTATTTCTTTTTTCTTTTCCTTTTTGAGACAGAGTCTCACTTTTGTTGCTGTGGGTTGAATACGTTGGAATTGTAGCTCACAGCAACCTCAAACTCTTGAGCTCAAGAGATCCTCTTGCCTCAGTGTCCCGAATAGCTGAAATTATAGTCATCTGCCACAACAGCCATGTATTTTTTAGAGATGGAGTCTCACTCTAGCTCACACTGGTCTCAAACTCATGAGCTCAAGCAATCCACCTACCTTGGCCTCCCAGAGTGCTAGGATTACAGGCATGAGCCACTGCACTCAGCTATACTTATTATTTCTGAATTTTATTCTTCTTTCTCTCTTTCTTCTTATTCTGCCTTCTGTTTATGTTAGTCAGACAAATAAACCCAAAGATAAATGATTACTCTCCTTGGATTAGGGCTAAGTTTGCAACTTCTAAATAATTGACAGACCAATGCCGTGGATCCAAGTAATCAAGACATGACATAAGGTGTCAAATACTGTAGTCTATTACAACCTGGACAGCCTGTGCCCAAAGTCACCCTGGGGAGTATGGTAGGAATAAGCAGACAGTAGGGGCAAGTGCGTGTGTTAAGCCAGTTCTCTGAGAAACCACTGCGTTTTAGAGCTGACAATTCATCAGATTATAGAGCTGGCCTTAGAGCGGTGTCCAGGGGTTCAAGCTACACTGTGAGAAGAAAGTAGTGAGCTAAAATTTGCTTTGAATCTATCCTTTATATGGAGGACTCTGGTATGACAATTTATAGAATAGGAGTTTCCAGATAGTGATAATAATTGAAGCCAGAGAGGTACTAGGGGTCCTCATGGTTTATAGTTTGAAACTGCTCGCTGACGTGTAATGAAGGATATGAGATCAAAATATAATTTTTAAAAAAATTCTGGCCTGGAAGAGGTCCAGAGGTTTGTTGGGATACCTGTTAAGAGGATTGAGCTCCATTTAATAAGAGCACACATTAGGAACTAAGGTTGAGGTCCGTTGTACCTGTGAGTACCTACATTGTGAATCAGGGGCAAGGCTAAGGCCAAGTGGCCTTGGCATATATACCTAGTATCCATCCCAGACAAAGAAAATACTTCTTTACTTTGAAGAAGTATTGTTCTTGCTCTCTAGAAATTTAACCTCCTTTGCTTTACTCCGAAGTTATTGTCACTTTTGGTTTTATTCTTTTTAAATCTCTCCTAAACTTTTCTTTTAGCTTACATTTTTAAAATAGAGTTGGGTATGGGGATAGAAATGAATGTCTTGAATATAAGGTGAAAATTCAATCATTTACAAACAAAAATAAACCATACTTAAAAAGAGCACCCAAGGTCCAAAGAACTAGCTTGTACAGAGGTAAAATATTGTTCTGGCCACATTATCAGTAGAAAGGAACCTATAGAAAAGTAGCCTTTATGTTTATCTTAAGCACAAATATAATGTTAAAACTATAAATATTCTGTGTATTATTTGCAAAATACACACATTGGGCTATCTTTCAGTATATGATGATCATCAAAGCAAATTACATTTATTTTTTTCTGCAACATTGAGAAATAAACCATTTGACCATTTCAACCATCCATAAATCCTCTGGCCAATCCTACTCCTTGAGAATTTTAGCCATTGGTTCATTGTCTCACCCATATTTTTCCTGTCATAAATTATGAACATTTCAATTCCCACAAGGAAGAGACTTCTCAGAAGTATTAGAATGTCCTCATTTCCATATGATTCTCTAGCACTCCACACTAGCTATATTTATTTTTCTAAGGACTGTAAATTCCCCACAAGGTTAAAAAGAGAAAAGTTCTGCCCTAGGAAACAAGAATTATTCATAGCCATGCTACTAACAAGTTGTGTGATCCTGACCAATTCACTCTGCCACTTTGCCTCAGTTTTCTCAGACATCAAATGGGGCTTGAAATACATGCATCATTCTCCTTTACAAAGTTTGACTCCTTGTAATAATAAGGAGAATGTATTCTGAGAAACTAAAGGAAGAAAAATATCCAGGTAAACGTTAAAATATTATGTCTCCACTGGGGGATCTTGGAGTAAAACAATTCCACTTCTTACCCCCTTTACTCTCAGCCCTGTTTTCCTGGGATTGCACAATTTAGTGCCACAATCCAAGGTCCAGAACATGAACTTGTACAGTATTTATCTTGCCACTCTCAAAGGCCGGGTGAAATATAGTCCCACCCAGTGAAGAGTGGGAGAAGGAGAGGGGGGAAGACTTGAGTGGGAAAATTGGAAAAGGAAAAGAACTATTTGAAGGATATTAATATCAAAGACTTAATTTTGTCGTTTGCAGAGCTGAGTTAATGGATTAAACCTGTGGCTGTTTCATGTAGTTTTGTCAGAAAGTGATGTGTCAGAATTTTCACATCTGAGATAGCTGCTCTTTTAAGCTGACTGGAAGCATCAATCATAGGTAAAATTTTCCTGCTGATAGTTCTCTTTTCCCTTGTTATCAAAAAAGAGGAATTTATATGTGATTTTTCAATGGAAATAGGAGTAGAAAAAAGCCAGTTCATTTCAAAGACACTTTTAAAAGACCGAATTTCTATTTAACTTTGAAAACAAACTTAAACCGATATTCTGAATTCCATTAGCAGTCGTGACTGCACAAGCCCCCATTATCACTCCTTACACCTTTATTTAGGTGAGCTGATATGAAACTGTTCAAAGTATGATGCTCTGGTGATTTGGGGGCTCAATTCTACAGATTCTGGGAGAGGGAGAGAAAGTTAACATTCTACATATTTACCAGCTATTTAGGTCTCTTCTAATTCGGCCCTTTGCATTCATCATTAATCTCATAATAATCCTCACAGTAACCATTTGAAATAGGTGTTATATTTCCCATTTAACAAATGAGGTTCATGAAACTCAAAAAATGTGAGTGACTTGCCCAAGGTTATTTGGCTAATAAATAGCAAACTCAAGATTTAAGTTCAAATCTTTTTCTTTCAAAGCCTGAACTTTTTGGCATCATCTATTTGCCATTAGGAGTGCCTTCCTGAAAATTATAAAGTGAATCTAGCCCGAGTTTAAATGTAAGTTTTGGGGCATTAGTTTTAAATTGAAACACCCAAACAGAAAGAGAGGGGGGGGAGAGAAACAGAAAGAGAGAGAGAGAGAGGAGAAAAAACTCTACCCCAATTAGTATGATATAATCCAAAATGACTTAAAGTGAGATTCCAAAGACATTCTTTTTGGTCTCAACTGTCTCACTAACTATCTCTGTGACGTGGGGCATCAGTTGAGACCTCAGATTTCTCATCTGTAAAATGAGGATGTTGAACTCAAAGAACTTTGCCTCATTTCCAGCATAAAAATGTTCTGTATTCCTGAGGACTAGTTGACATGTGCTTTCCTCTTCTCAAAGTCATATTGGTAAAGCAATCAAAGGAAAATAAAAACAGAAAGGAACAAACTCATACGCTATGCATTTATTCTATGCCATCTTTTTCTACACTGAATCTCATTAAATTCTACAACAACCCCTTGTGTGTTATAAACCCCGTTTATTGAAGGGAAAAGATACAGAAATGAAATAGTTTACCCAAGTCGGCTAGCAAGAGAGAGTATCTAAGGAATGTTTGAAAAGTTTAGCTGGAGGACCAAAAAAACCCACTTTTGCCAGGGTGCTATAGTGCAGTATTTAGAGCACTGGCCCTGCACACCAGGGGGTGGTGGGTTCAAACCTCACCTGTGCCTGATTAACAACAACAACAACAAAACCCCATTTTTTTTCATTCTGTAAAATAAATAAAGTGCAGTGAAAGCCTCATTGACCTGGCATAGACCATTTGCTCATGCAAAGTTAGGTAAGTATGGGCTACAACATATAGAATCTCTTTATTGTACAGTTTCTATATGAATAAAGCATATTTATGCTATGATTGTGCAATGAGGGATGAACTTTTGAACCATCAGGTTTTCCAATATTTATAAATGCCCAAACATTGGTTCTTGAGCCAGTGAACCAAATTTATTATTTGTCCTATTCATTAAAAATCACAGCTCCATTCCCCCACTGCAAGGTAATATGGAGGAGAAGAACTATTGTATCTCACAACTTGAGCATACATTCTTGTACTCAGCATGAAAATTTAAAGAGAACAACCAGATAGAGCAGTGGTTCTCAACCTTCCTAATGCCCAAGTGTATTTTCATTGTTAAAAAGGGGTCGCAACCCACAGATTGAGAACCATGGAGATAGAGATTGGAGAGGCAGAACCACCAGATAGGTGGACTAGCCCTTGCAGGGCACTAGCCAAGCTGAGGATTTTTATCTTTTCCTTAGGGAAATCCAGAAGTCCCTAAAGTTTGCATGATCCAGATTGCAATCCAAAAAACTCATTTGCGTTTCAGTAAGGAGAACTGATTGTTGCAGAACCATAGGAGCAGATGAGCTAGTCAGGATGGGGTTGCAGTACACGAGGTAAGAGGAAAAAGTGACTTATGCCAGGAGATTATCTTTCTCTCTCTTTCTATGTATATAAAACTATATTATCTTTCTCTCTCTCTATGTATATATAA
>NW_003852401.1:2424736-2440434 GCF_000181295.1 Otolemur garnettii
ATTATATAACTAATTAGTTATAAGTAATTATAACACACACACACACATATATATATACACACACATATATATGAAACTAACGGAACTTGGATATGGATGGCAGAAGAGATGTAAGGAATAACTCCTAGGTTCCTGTCACATACAACTGGGTGGTAAATCTGGAAATGGCCCAGGCTGGAGGTTGACAACAGTGGCAAATGGATGTTGCAACAAGCATATAACTGAGTGCAGTAATATGTAGCTGAAATTCCTTCTAAAGAATGTTTTCTGATACATCCTCCTATTAATGCCACTATCTTCCTTAGAACACAAAATTCCCAGGAAAAGTATAATAAACATAATGATGTTTATTTGAGAGAAAAAGTCTTTTGATAACTTATTATTCCTCTATTTCAGACTAGCATTTGTGCTTTTCCCTTAATAGGCTTGTCACAAAATGTGAAATCTCATTTATTGTGGATAACTAACAGCTGGTGTTTTTGAGGAATGAGGGAAATAAAAGTGCCTTTGGCCTGATTAGAAACACTAAACATACAAGATTATCAACTAGGTTCTATGATCAAAGTAGTTACTCAAAAACAGAAAGTGAGGTAGTTGGGGTTTATATGTATTTTAAATTGAGGACAATTTTCCCTTTAGCTTGCAAATGGCCAAGAAGATGTGTCCTCTTTAACAAATCTATCTCCTTAACCAGTGACATCTTTTATTTGGAATACTCATCTGACATTTTTTTGCAGTGGGCTTTAGGTACTATGAACAGCTTAGTGATACTCAAAATGAGAATAATTGGGTATGTGTAATTTTACTTATGATATTACTGACCAGATGACCTTCATTTATTTCTGGAATGGTCCTGCATTATCTCCCAATAATTTCCATTTGAAATTGAAACTTCAAGAGGTTCACCTGAACTTCGTGCTGGAAACACACCTAAACTCATTTCAGATGCTGTGAATGCGTTGTTACTGCAGTGACTATTTACTAAACTCTGCTAAATCTAATGCGTTGTTACTGCAGTGACTATTTACTGAGCTCTGCTAAATCCTAGCTTTGTGCTATATGCCTTTGCCTTTCAAGAATCATCCCATTTATTTCCCACAAGATGCTCTCAGGCAGGTACTATTATTTTAGCCATTATGCACAAGAAGCAAAACACTATAGATTGTAGATAACTTTGGATCAATATTTTAATACCTTGTTACAGCCAAAACATCTCTTTAAGGCAGAAAGAAAAATGTGGTGGAAAGGAAGAAAAGGGAAAAGAAAGAAAGGAGTTTCCTCCGTTATCTCAGAATATCAAAGCACTGGCTCTTATAAATACCTGCTAAGAGTCCTAGTTCTTGATATACCTGGCCATCATTACGCTCTTCATAATGACCTGTTTAAAATTTTCATTCTGTTATTCTGCAGATATTGGAAGAGCATTCCCCAGAATTAATTAGAGAAAATCAAGAACAGAGAACCTGAACATTCTCTCTGTGCTAAAACTTGACTCTGTTGAATGAATCTACAGACAAATCCATTTAACTAGGAAAATCAACCCTACACAATCATGAAAGTAAATCATTCTTCTGAAGACAAAAAGTACATTTAAAATCCCCCAAACTTACTACTTCTTCCTAGTACAGAGTTCTCCCCAAAGCCATGAGAAACTTTGACGCTGTCTCAATCTCCTCTCAGAGCTCCCCTCTTTCTCTAGTCTCTTAACCATAGACATAAAGGTGGGTGGGAGGCTTACTTCCTTCTGAATTCTGTGCTGCAGATGGGAAACAAAATGAATGGCATTTTCCAGTGCAAATTAAACATAAGCCTTGAGTAATTGCAGAAAGAGCAAAAAATATACGCTAGGTCAAAAGGAGTATACAGGAGGGGGTAAGTGGGGATGAAGAAGACTAATTTGTCTGGTCTTTACTGTTTTACATTACCAAAATTAAATATCTTTTATTTCTTGTTCACTTCTTGAGTTTTGGGAATTAAACTTCATGTATTTCTCAAAATATCAGATATTCTAATTTAGTACATATGAGGCAGGGCCCAAAGAGCTACATCATAAACAAAATCTCCCAAATAATCCAGATACACATTAAAATTTGAGAACCAGTTGTCTAAAGAAGTCACGTCTGTCTGCTATACATTTTGTCCTTGAGGAATAATTGTCAGCCACATCCAGAAAATACAAGTTTAGCTAAAGGAAAAAAAAAATGCCTGTTTGGCTGAGTTGTCCTTGGGGGTGGAAATTCTCAGTGATTTGTATGTGAAGACCTCCATTTTTAGTTAGGATGAAACATTTTGTGTAAAAGAAAAAAACCCCTCCACAACCAGGGCTGGGTCTTTTTGCTGTCCTAAGCTGTTAACAATCTGAAGCATATCCTGCCTTCTGGAAGTTAAAAATTCATAAGTAGATCAGAAAATGGGGGTGGAGAATAAGGTGGGAAATGAAAGCACTTTCATGTGGCAGCTCAAGAGTTTAAGCGTGGAGAGGTTATTCACTCAGGTACACCATTTTATTTATATCTCCTCCCTGGAATATTTAGACCTGACCGGTGTGTCTGATGGCTTCTCTCCCAGAGCCGCCGTGGGCTGCCTCCAAAGAAAAATGCTTATGTAAAGAAGACAAGTGTGGGAAGGCAGGCATCAGCTTAACAGACCAAGGAGCTCAGCAAATCCACCCACTGCTGCTTTCCCCGAGCAAATTCCCGAGAGATGTTCTTCTAGCGAGATGTCTAGTGCTTTACAATGCTTCCCCAGCCCTTTGTGATGTGAAGATTTCCTCCTGATAGCTTAATTTTATTAGATCATATGAGCACAGTCTGTAAATGTGAAAACACTTGAAGAGAAAGAGAAACTTTCAAAGCAGCTGTTTAATGTAGGTTAAAAAAAAAAAGAAACCATGAGGGGGCAAAAAAGAAAAGTTAATCCCAAACCTTACAAAATAAAAGCTATTTAAGCAGGCTGGCTTTCCTTTTCCCTGTATAAGTAAAATATTCATGAATTCTGCCGCTATGGTGCTGTGTGCTAGATGCAATCAAAAACTCTTATGCGGAGCAAAAATCATTGAAAAGGATACTGTTACCTTACAATGCTTCACAGAAAATCCATGAAATCTGCATTGCAAGGCACTGTCTCTTACTATAGCAACACTGCTTCACAAATATCCCGGAGAGAAAGCAATGATCTTCACTTTCTGTAATGCTATTCATAACAAGGTGCCTGGAGCAGGTAGCTGGTGGCTGTGAGGGCTAAGGGTTCTAAAAAGCCCTGATAGGAGGAGAAAGCATTGAAAGGGTCAGATAATCACATTCAGGGTCTAGTAAATATCAGTCCCTTATAGTTCAAACTAGGGAAACATTTTCTGACCTGGAGAGAAGATATACTTCTTCATGAGGCAGAAAGGCAACTCCAAAGACATGCTGTTGCAATGACTACTCTCCATGGGTGATGGATCAGAACAATCTCTTTGACCACCAAGAATGCACCCTCTTTCATGTGTCCATCCCTCTGTCCAGGTTTCCATTGATCCATTTGTTAATTCCCTGAGTACGTTAGTGTTTACTGTGATTTTTACATCATGAACCAGAAGCTTAGCTCCTACCTCCTCACCTCATAAAACCCTTCACATTGAAATAGATAAAGACAGATTGAAGTTTCTGGTTACAAATGGTGAATGAAGCACAAATCTACGTCAGGCTGACCTCTGCAAAGATAAACAGACTAGGAGAGGGTGAGTGGTAACTCATTTAGAAGGCCTCAGTAAGGGCCGCTTGCATTTCCCACTTTATTCCCCACCCCCATTTTCTGATCTACTTGTAAATTTTCAGTTTCTGGAAGGCAGAATATGCTGCAGATTGTTAACAGCAAGATGAGAGTAGGAGAAAAACTACCCATTTTATAGGAAGGGGCCACTGAGGGGCTTAGGTGAAGCTTTAATCATAAATAACAGCTGGAAGCTTGTTAAAGAAGTAGTAGTAACATCACAATGTCCTTCACTTCCTCCAGCCAGAAGATAGCCTCTCTCTCTCTAGATAGAATAAACAGGAAGTTTATTCTCTGGAGGTGATACCAGAGGACCCCTGCACTTGTAAAACATAAAGAGCAGTGAAGAGCAGAGTTCCTGCACTGACGCACAAGTATTTAGTACAAAATTATATTCTAAAGGTTGAGACACCCTCCCCCACCCCCGCCCTCTGCTGCTTTTATCCTCTGTCAGCTATCTGGGCACAAATTACTAATTATAGCCAAATCTTGGAACAATGTTTCCTGATGCATTCAACAACCTGAAGGAATTAACATGGGATTCTCTCACTTAAAAAATAAAAAGAAAATGTCACTCATTTCAGTGTGCAGTAAAGACTATCACCCCCTAACCTTTCCCATAAGAATGGACTCCCATTCTGTTAATTTCACACTCTCCTTAAGTAGAAAAAAAGAAAAAAAAGAAAGAAACCAAGGAGAAGTAGATACTTTAGGAAAATCTCTGGAGAAAACAAAGAAATAGAAAAAAAGCATATTGAATAAAATAGTCTGTGTGAGAGAAAAAGATCTGAAACAAAGAAACTAAACCATTTATTAACAAAACTGAGATAGAAGATTTTTGCCATTAGGTGTGGGGGGGGGGCACAGGGTTTCTCTAGGGATGTAAAAGTAGTAAAGTGTGTTATTTTAAGTTTATACTGTGCTACTACTCGCATGTAGCTACTTACATTTAAATTAATTAAAATTGAATGAAATTAAAACTTTAGCTCCTCAGTTGCAGTAGATCATTTCAAGGGCTCATACCCGCAACCCACATGTGGCAACCCAGTGCCTGCTGTGTTGGGCAGTCTCAGAGCGTCTCGTCCTTGTGGAATGCTCTCTTGGGCAGTGCTGCTCTAAAGGGAAACTTCTGGAGCTATAAACAGGAGTGGGAAACATTCCTTTCTGAAAATCTGACAAAGATAATAGTGACAGCATTAACAAAAGAATGGAAGTTGAGGTCTTTCTGAACTCCAGCTTATTCTACCTGGGTGTCATTTCTTACTCATAGCCATTGTAGATAAGAGTAAAGAAGTGAAATCATAAAGGCATTCACAGTCTAACACAACAGAGATGTTATTGATATTAGCAGCGGTTTGAATTAAACACTGGTTATTTATGGTATTAATAAATTAATACATTTGCAATTCATATTAGCATCATACAAAACACAGGCATTGTTATTTCATAACTTTAAAATGTGTTTTTGGTCCTACTAGCAAATGTCTATTGTAGGATTCATTATTTAATTTACTAAGCACCCATTTTATTTTAGCACTTATCAAGAGCTACAGTTCTAGACAAATGCAGATATTTTTTATCTAAAGCAAAATATTTTTTGTTACTGAAGATAAACAGTGAGGTATTTTACCATTAAGAAAGTGTGTGTGCTGATCCTAGTGAGAATAGCCCTCACTGCAAAGTTCCAAAGCTGGGGATGCTGGCACAATTGTGGAGAGGAAACACTTTCACACTGTCGGTGAGATTGCAAACTAATACAGCCTCTTTTGAAAGAAATATAGAGAATCCTCAAAGAACTCAAATTAGACCTCCTGTTTCATCTCACAATCCCATTGCTAGGCATCTACCCAGAAAATAAAAATGAACATATCATAAAAATATCATAAAGACATTTGAACTAGATTGTTTATTGCAGCTTAATTTACAGTCACTAAGATGTGGAATCAACCCAAGTGCCCATCAACCTATGAATGGATTAATAAACTATGGTATATATATACCATGAAAGACTATTCAGTCACAAAAAAGAAGGAAACTTTACATCTTTGTATTAATCTAGATTAGTGGTTCTCAACCTTCCTAAGACCGCTATATGTATTTTCATTGTTACAAAGGGGTCGCAACCCATAGGCTGAGAACCGCTGATCTAGATAGAGTTAGAGAACATTCTCCTTAGTAAAGTATCACAAGAGTGGAAAAACAAGTATCTAATGTATTCAATACTAATATGAAGCTGGTGGACAAATTAATACATACCCACACAGAAGAAAAACGATTTAGTTCAAGTGAGGAGAAAGGGGTAGGCGGGGAGGGGCAGAGAGGAGGGGGAGGAGTTGGTGTGCTCTCACCTATGGGCACAGTGGAAGAGTACATGGCGCACCTCCAGTGTGAGGGGCACAACTACAACAGGGACCTTCCCTAACAAATGCAAACATTGTTGCCTTCACATTAATCTGAAGTTTAAAAACAAAGGGCGTGTGGAGTGGGGTGAAAGGGATCAACTGTACATAATAGTAATGATAAAGTTTACTAAAGTACCTTTTTAGTTTCAGGCACCGTACTGCGTTATCAATCATCCTAACTATCTTCAGAAGGACTAGGACTTCTTTGAGTGTCAGATGATGTTGAAGCCCTATGTATTCAGTGATGATGGTTGTAGGGTTATTTATTAATACAAAGCAAAATGTAAATGTAATGAAATATGTTTCAAACTATTATTTATCTAATTCAATTGTCTAAAAACCATTCATTTATTCAATGACTATTCGTTGAGCATTTACCAAGTGCCCAACCTCCTTAGAGAAGCTGCAGAACAAAACAAACTAAATAGCGGTTCTCACATTCTAATTTACAAAATAAGATAACAAGCAAATAAATGGAGAGTATGTCAGGTAGTGATAAGTATGCTAATGAAAAATAAAGGTGGCCAAGGGACTTCCTGAGGGAGGTAGAGAAAAAAAAGCAGAGTGAGCGTCCACCCAGTTTTGCTTTTCCAACTTGATCAGAATATCCAGTGGAAATGTTACTAGTTCTCCTCCAACATTTTTTGTGCTGCTAGACAGCACAGTTACTCTCAGCCCACCTGTAGAGGGCAGCTCACAGCAGGGTGGCAAATTCTCTTTTCTTAATTTCAAAATATTAAGAGAAGACACATGTAGTTTATTATATGGTTAGCTTTTATAATGCCTGAGTTGGGGCTATCAGTGTTCACCATCCCCCTAATGGTCTTCATTGTACCCATTCAATAGGTTTTTACCCCTCCCCTTCTTGGTTCCCAGTGACTCTGCTCCTTTCTGTGCCCATGTCTGTCTATCTTTTAGTTCTGAATTACAAGAGTGAGTACCTGTGGTGTTTGTGTTCCCCTTCTTGAGATAATTCACTTAGAATAAGGGTCTCCAGTTCCATCCAAGTTGCTTCAAAAAAATGACTTCATTCCTTTTTATGCCTGGTAGTACTCCCATGTACATACACACATATACCACACATATACATACATACACACATGCTACATTTTATTAATCCATTCATGAATTGATGAGCGGTTGGGTTGATTCCACATCTTTACAATTAGGAGTGTGCTGCAATGAATATTCAAGTGCAGGTGTCTTTTTGATAAAATGACTTCTTTGTCCCAGGAGTGGGACCCCTGGATTGAATGGTAGGTCTGCTTTTGGTTCTTTGAGAACCTCCATCCTGTTTTCCATAGAGGTTGTATCAATTTGCAGTTCCACCAACAGGACATACACGTTCCTTTCTCTCTGCGTCCACACCGGTATCTGTTGTTTTTTGACCTTTTCATAACAGCCATTCTAACAGGGATAAGGTGGTATCGCAGGATGGTTTGAATTTGCATTTCCCTGATGATTAGTGTTGTTGAGCAGATTTTCATATGCTTATTGGCTATTTGCCTATCGTCTTTTGAAAAGCTGCTCATATCAAAGATATTTAGGAATATACTTAACCAAGAAAGTGAAAGATTTCACAAGAACTACAAAACACTGATGAAAGATGCCTCTCTTAAAATGAGTCTTCTGAGAAGTCTTCTTTAGCTTTTGCAGAGCTGTATTAGCTGGCTAACAGCTGTGGCATCACACTTTCGGCTGTTCCTTCTGTCGTCTTCCGCCCTGCTCTGTGCAGGGCCTGCTGCTGAAGCTACATGACCCTGATTCAGCAAAGTGTGCTGCCCTTCCTCACAGGACTTCCCTTCACAGCTGATTCTGTCAGTCCCTGAAACTTCGCATTTCTCCCATAGTCTGTGCCCACTGAGTTAAAGAAATACACCAGGGTGGCTTACATTTTCCCAAGATAAAAATATGCATTTGTGTTTCTGACGTGTGAGTTATTTTCTTGAGGGTGTTAACTTCAAGCAACTTCAAGGGAATCAGTCCCTGAGGGTGGGACAGTGTTTTCCACTTTTAAAAAAAGTCATCTTCATTCTCCTCTCTACCTAGCTTGTGCTTTGAGAGTGGTAGTTTCTCAAATCACATTGCCTACCTGTTTTCACTTATCCATTTGATAAAACTTTGATAAGTTTATAGTGTAATGTCCCCCATAGTTCAGTGGCTTTAGAGATACCAAGAAGTGGAAAAATTGTTTGTTATTCTTGAAACGCTTGTAGTCTGTAGAGATAAATGCAATGTGCATGCAAGCTAAGATGATGAAATCAAAAAGGTTGAACTAAGGAGGTTACTCCCAGTGTGGGGAATAACTTTTGGAAAGAGCTAAACACATGTGAAATATAGACTGTATATCAGCCTGGCTAAGGCAGAAGATTTGATCTGTGGTGAATGACAAGGTCAAAAATGCTAATTGGGGAGGCAGTGCCTGTGGCTCAGTGAGTAGGGCACCAGCTCCATGTACCGAGGGTGGTGGGTTCAAACCCGGCCCCGGCCAAACTGCAACAAAAAAATAGCCAGGTGTTGTGGCAGGTGCCTGTAGTCCCAGCTACTCGGGAGGCTGAGGCAAAAGAATCACCTAAGCCCAAGAACTGGACATTGCTATGAGCTGTGACACCATGGCACTATACCAAGGGCGACAAAGTGAAACTCTGTCTATAAAAAAAAAAAGAAAGAAAGAAAAATTGCTAATTGGAACTAGTTAACAGCAGACTTGGAAACCAAGAAAAAGGATATAGCTTTATTCTAATAAGTAATAGGAGCTGCTAGCCATTTTTAAATTGAGACTTTTCAGCAAAATGAGAACACAAAAACAATTTTAGAAAGGATTCACAATGATTGGTTGGTCATTTATTTGTCATTTTCTTAGAAAATAGTAATATGCTTTTTTGCACATGTAAGGAAGATGCTTGCTATGGCCAACCTCATAATTTATGCCCTCATAAGGTTGGCTCCACACCTGGAACAAGCCAGTCTAACCCTCCCAACACACCCAGATGCGCGCGCGCACACACACACACACACACACACACACACACATTTCTGTTGAAACAATACCTTCTTTGTATGAAACAGATCATTTTCCAAGTTTGAGAAAACGGAGAGCTTCTCTTCTTCTGAAATTTGGAAAAAGATCTATTTCACCTATAAGCTATCCAAGTGTGTTTCCTTACATCAGAAGGCACAGATGTCTCTGCATCTAAGGGGAAACATGAAGTTGGTCATAGGCATACCAACCACTTAGCATCAGATGGCAGCCAAACTTGTCTTGTGACCTCTTTTATTCCCTCTTCTGCAACCCTTTTGACTCTCTTCTCAGAAACAAAAAATGACTAGAAATTAAAAATAAGCATTATCACAACTTCCTCATTTTATTAACAGAGATAGTCAACTTCTTCTAGCTTATTTTTTGGCACATTGCAGAGTTTGGGGTCACCCAGAATTTTGTGTGGGACCACTTTGCCAGGAGAGAGAGGCAGCAGATTGGTGGGTGGGTGTATTGTTCTCTCTGGCCCTTGTAGGCCCTCCCGGTCTTGGTCTTCCTACCAAGTCTGCAGCCTTCTGGTAAATGATATGAAGGAGGGCGTGTCTGTCCCACAGTCATCTCCTAGAAAGATCTGCTGGAAGCCAGATTTATACCAATGATAAGCATATCATACATTCAGCTTCAGAGGGCACCAGGTAAAAGCAGATTCAATATTTTATTCCTTTTGTTGGCAAAAATCGTCTCTTTATCTATTTCCCCCTATAGAATGTTTCATTAATTGATAAGGGCAGCCCTTGCCCATGTTTTTATTTTGAATGTCACATTAATAAATTGAAAACCCTTTTGGTAGCTTAATGAAGTGGATGATTCAAACAAATTATCTCTATTTCAGAATCACAAATTCTGCCTCATTGTTGAGGAAATTTCTAAACTATTATCTCTGGACAGTCTGTAGGGCTTAATTTCAATAACAGGGTGTCTCTGTGGAAGGGCTTTTGTGTGCTTCCAGAATGATTTCTGTTGGCTCTTCGATTTCAGCTACACAATCTGTGCGCTGATTTTCTCTCTCTGATTTGTAGAACTCAGCATTCTAAAAAAGACAGATGTTGGCAGAGGGTTTGAGGATAGTCTATAATGTCTGGACTGTGGCTGAGCTGACTCCCTCTGTCAGGAGGGGCAGGGGAGAGGGGAGGGTCCTTCCCTCCCTCTGACTCAGGGGTGGGTCCTCAAGTTCACTGCTGCTGCTGCAGAACTCAGCTTCAATGATACAGGACGTGAGGGGGCGGCATCAAGTACAAAACAGTGAAATAAATTACCATATAGATCATGTTCTGGTGGGTAAGATAGAAGTGATGTGTGTAATGAATCAAAGCTGGGAGTCGTTCTGGTGTGTGGTGATAGCAAGGGAGACAGAGCTCCCGGCCGCCTGGCCTCAGCTTCGCAGGGCTGCGCGTGAGGAATATGTGAGTAAGCAGAAACCACTCACTGGAATGTGACAAGGGAGGACGTTTGTGAGGGCACAGGAGACCTGTCGTTACTGGGGTGGGGATCAGTTCTTCCGTCAGCCCAGCACTCTGATGTTCGGGGGGCGGGGGGGGGGACTCTCCCGCCCAGCCTTGAGTGCTGCAATTAAGGAGCCTCCCCTTACTGCAGCTGCCTGAGCATGTGACGCAGACTGGACCACAGTCTGTCTGTCTGCCCGAATCTGGAGCTGGAGGAGCGTGATGCAACGGTGGGAACACTTTGCAGCTGATTGGTGTTGACAGCAGAGCCCTGAAGAGGCGGCCCATTTGTTTCTGCTCCCCAGAGTTGACCTGATTGCTCCCTTTCTCTCAGCCATGGCTGTTCTGGTTCTTCTTGATTATGTAAGCTACCATGGGGCCTAACAGTCATTTTGTTTTCTGTTCACATGAGCAAAGGTCAGTTTCTTTTGCTTGCAATAAAATATTCTGAGGTGTTGACATTTTTAGAATAGCTGGGCTCTAGTTTTATAATATTCCAGGTGTTACATTTTTAGATTAGGCCCCAACTTGACAGTGTGCCATGCCAGCGTGCAGGCTGTCTGCACAAATCTCACGTGATCAGACCCGAGAAGAGGCCCGGTGAAATAGGAGGGTTGTGAAGATAGGGCTACAGTCAGGGTATTGTCTTGAGGCTTTCATGAACAAAGGGAAGAAGACATGGGCTCTTGTGGGTTCCGTCACGGGCCTTTCTGAGGCTGACTGTGGGAACAGTTTCTAAACTCTGAACCATACCATTTCTCATCTGCTGCAGAGCAATAATCAATTACGTCTGAGGATATTAGTGGATACCTGGCACAGGGCTTGGCACATCGAAGGTGCCTCATTAACTGCGAGTGCTCTTACTCCTTCTTTTTAAGCTCTCCCTCAATCTCCCTTTCAGGATTCTAATGAGGTTGGCAGATTAAACAATGCATGGAAATGAGGTACATTTTTTTCCCAGGCTTCCACAGTGGGGTTGATGACTATGTGGAGTATCTGGATGCAGGTCCATCTTCTCTTGGAAACTTTTCATTACTGTGAAATATTTTATTGGCAGCAGGCACAAGAAAAAGTATTAAGAAACTCAATCGTTCAAAGCGGATAAAAGCATATTGCGTTATATAAATTTCACGGCTGCCCAGGCCTGACTGGCGGGTGGGTACAAATTGCATTCTATTAACATTTCTTCATTTCATTAGCTAAATGAACAGTTAATCCCCCACTGAGGTCTCTCCCAGGGTCCTGACACTCCGTTGCATCACGTGAGCACAGCCACTGTTGTGCTGATGCTTCATGGTCATGGGGTGAAACCGTTGCTGCTTATTCCTGACATGAGGGATCTGCCTGCCCCCTCCTGCCCAAGTCACATCCCATGCTAAATTCATATCCACTCTGCCTTTGTGCTCCAGGGCCAGCCTGATTGTCAATGAAGTCGTCTACCTCTTCACTTTTGGACTCTCTTCCTTCTCTCTGAGGCACGAGACTGCTCCATCAGTCTGACCTGAGGGTGGCAGGATGGAGAGGCAGAGGCTGCGCCATTGTTTGCATATTATTTTCTTATTCTTCCATGTGTAGACTGTTTATATAACTCCTTCCTTCTTTTCTAGAAAAAAGTTTGTTTATATATGTTATATATAAACTTATATGTGAAAAATTTATGTATCACATATATCTAAATCAAGCAAATACTTAGGACAATGGTGTCACCCACTCCATCTGAAAAGTGTGTCACAGACCTGCCCTATCATGCTCCAGCCCTTGGGGATAGCTAACCTAGGGCATATGGTCTCAATGACTGAACGATTTTGCTTCCAACCATAGTTTGATTGAAATCCCATACTATAATAGAAAGTAATTATTTTGATTATAATCCTTTAAAGAGCAAAATAAGTATTGTTAGCACGTTTTCCTTGATACAGAGGTTGTGGAAATATTACCAAAGCCATTCTTCAGGTACTGAGAATAGAACTTGAAAGCAGGACAGTGAAGAAATGACTTTCTTTAGAACAGAGAAAGATAAGCTGTAGTTGCTGTGACTAACTTCTGTCCAACGAAACTTATGTAACTCGGTACATTGGTAAAAATTGTTTAAAAAAGTAAACGCCACTTTTGCAACTATATTGAGATGAATAGTTAATTATGAATTTTAGCATTTCTCTTTTTTCCTTTGGTTAATTTAAGACAAACATCTGATCATTGCTAAATGTCAGGAAAACAAACTAAAATATTCTGTGAAAATATTGTGAATTCATTAAGATTTTTCAGTGAAGCAAATTATCCTGGCTGGGAGAATGTTTATATTTTTTCAAAGATTAAAAATGGAAGTTTTGGCAAATAAAGCTGGTCATTTTGCATTCTAGCATGTCTTCAGCTGGTTTCTTTCTCTATTCATTCAGTTTCGGTTCTGAAAATCCTCTGAATTCTTTTCATATATCTGCCATTTACCCATTTGGTTATGAGGTCTTGCATTTATTATAACGTCCTCCTTCTTCCTAGGAATTATGAAATCCCAATTAATATGACACTTATACCTTTCAAAGTGAGGAGCAGAGAATAGACTATAGTTACTGTCTACATAAGGCATGCCGCTGTCATGATGAGGACAGAGATTTTGAAATCTGAGTGTGATGAGTTCAAATCTGAGGTCTACCACTTGCTTGTTGTATCACCCCCGAGGACTTCAGTTTCTTTTTTTCTTTTTTCTTTTCTTTTTGCAGTTTTTGGCCAGGGCTGGGTTTGAAGCTGCCACTTCCAGCATATGGCACCGGCGCCCTACCCTTTTGAGCCATAGGCATCACCCAAGGAGGACTTCAGTTTTTTTACATACAAAATGGCAAAAAGTCTACTCACCTCAAAACACGGTTGAAAAAATTAAAAAGAAATCTTGATACATCCTCCCATTATGTATGAATTTTTTTTTTCTGTGTGTGTCTTCATCTTGAAGATATACTCACTTTTCTAAGACCCCATTTGGAAAACGGTTTCTTCTCGGTATCAGAAGGACTATTGGCCATTCAGTTCTGGAGTGCTTTGTCTTTGCTTAGAAGCAGCAGTTCTCATGGTCAGGAGATGGGGCATAAATTCTTCATATTTCTATAAACTGAACAGTTGGTAAGTTTATGGATGCTCTTAAGAAGCTCGATTCTGAAATCAAGATTTTGTAATTAGGATCAGAACGTTGTTGTTTTGAGCATGTGATCTATTGTTGAATGCATACAGCTGGTTAGTAGTTATATTTGCTATATGCATTTTAAATTACTGGATTCACATTAACTGTATGTGTCTCCAATGCGTGCATATGTTTTAGCAGGCAATAATTGATATTTGTCTCTTTGTGCCAAAGAAAACACTGTTATAGTTCATATGGTAAAAAATACATGTAAAAGTGCTAGGAAACATTTATAAAAGTGTACATTGGAGAATTATTTAAAATAGGAGGATTTTTAAGAATTAATGTCCAGTAATGGGGAGAGTTAGATAAATTATTCTAATTTTAATGGCAGAATATAAGATTTTAAAAATTATGTAAGAACAAGTACAAGTTAAAAATGAAGCTTAATTTTCCTAGTTGAAAATAAGTGATTTTTCTCTATTTTGTCTTTTAGAACATTTCCTTTAGAAACTTTATAATTGCAAGTACTTTCTCTTCCCTTTGAAATGTGTATAAATCCCTTTGAGAACTAGATGGGACTTTTGTCATGTTTATGACCTAGGAATATTTTTCTTATCCAGGGGTCCTCAAACTATGGCCCATGGGCCACATGTGGCCCGCCTAGGACATTTATCCAGCCCACCAGGTGTTTTTGCTGCTGTTGCCTGTCCTGCTTAGCAGCCGACTCCTCCCAGGCTGGCAGTCTGGCCCTCCAACAGTCTGAGGGACAGTGAACTGGCCCCTTGTTGAAAAAGTTTGAGGACCCCTGGTAGACCTTCGAGCATTCTTTTTTTCTTTCTTTTTCTAGTAAATTTATTTCAGCTTGAGGTGAGGGTACAAACAACCAGGTCAAAATATTTGATTTTGTTAGATAGAGTCCCTCTTGTGGTTATGTCCCCCACACAAAAGGTATGCTAAGCACCCCTACCTCATGCCCATTCAGTAACAGCTGTCAGGTAGACATTGAGGGACTTACCACCTCTACCTGCCAGTTTTAGTAACAGAAGGAGTCTAGGCTAGGTGTGGTGGCTCTGACCCAGTCATCCTAGCACTCTGGTAGGCAGAGGCTGGTGGATTTCTGTAAGCCAAGAGTTTGAAACCAGCCTGAGTAAGGGGAGACCCCATCTTTACTAAAAGTAGACAAACTAGCTGGGTATTGTGGTGGGGTGCCTGTAGTCCCAGCTTCTCAGGAAGCTGAAGCAGGAGGATCTCTTGAGCCCAGGAATTTGAGGTAGCTGTGAGCTAGGCTGACACTATGGCACTTTAGTCTAGGCAACAGGGGGAGAACCTGTCTGAACACAACAAAATGAAAAAAAGCAGTAGGAATCTAATTTTGGGGGGCTCCTTGCTCCAAGTTGCAGGTGTGTCTACAAAGTACCATGCATGACAAATGGTGATGTCCATTTGTCTTACTTGAGCACTAGTTACTGTTTACTTTGAAAACGTGTAGAATGGATCATATCTGCTTGGCTGTAATAAAGGGTGAGACTTCTTTCTGCCTAGTCCCTTTGATGTGTATCACATTATAGTTTAACACTTATTCAAGTTCTCTGTGGATGAACTTAAATGTATTAGCAAGAAGAAAACGAGTGATCCCATCTCAGGGTGGGCAAGGGACTTGAAGAGAAATTTCTATAAAGAAGATCGGCGTAAGGCCTACAGATATATGAAAAAATGCTCACCATCCTTAATCATCAGAGAAATGCAAATCAAAACTACTTTAAGATATCATCTAACTCCAGTAAGATTAGCCCATATCACTAAATCCCCAAACTAGAGATGCTGGCATGGATGTGGAGAAAAGGGAACACTCTTACACTGCGGGTGGGAATGTAAACTAATATGTTCCTTTTGGAAAGACATCTGGAGAACACTTAGAGAACTAAAAATAGACCTGCCATTTGACCCTG
>NW_003852401.1:2440640-2464335 GCF_000181295.1 Otolemur garnettii
GTTCACATGGATGGAGCTGGAGAATGTTCTTCTGAGCAAAGTATCACAAGAATGGAGGAAAAAGTATCCAATGTACACACCCCTATTATGAAACTAATTTGTACCTTTTATATGAAAGCTATAACCTAATAACAACCTAAGGATAGGGGGAAGGGGGAGGGAGGGGGAATGGATGGAGGGAGGGGGATTTGAGGGTTCTTCTGTGGTTCATCTTACAAGGGTACAAGTGAATCTTTCTATGAGTAGAATATGAATGTTTTAACACAATAACTAAGAAAATTACGTGAAGGCTGTGTTAACCAGTTCGATGGAAGTGTTTCGGATTGTTTGTGAAAACTCCACACTGTACCCCAGAAGTGCATTAATGTACACAGTTACTATTCAATTTAAAAAAAAAAAAACACTTATTCAAAAATAAAATGGTTTTCCTTTTAATCTGCCTTTATGGGGAAGTTTTCTAACTTGGAAAATAGATTTTGTTTCTAATTGTATTTCCCCCAAGAATGTTAAAGTCTTAGTAATGTGAAAAATACGTATGTGACAGCAAGTAAAAAATTAATACAAAATTATATATCCATATTTTTTAATAACACACACCCACATATTAGAAAGACATCCATACAGAAAGTTAGTGGTATTATGGGTCATTTTCATTTTTATGCCTTTTAATTGTCTTCAATGTTTTTCTATAATTGCATGTAGTACTTCTAAGGCTAGAAGACAAATTATTTTAAAAGAAAACAATTTGAGCTTTTTTGATGATATGCTGGAATTTGAATGCAATCATCAAATTAGTGAGAATAAACTACAACTCCATTTTTTTCCTTCCAAACATCATGCATGTTTCATAAAGTTGTTATTCATGAGCTGTGGAGGAGGACTTGTCCTCAGAACTGAGGAAAAGCAGTCGTGGGTGAGTGGGAAGCATCCGTAAGCCCTGGAGCTGCTGGTCTCATCTCTTGCTTGGGCATATAGAACATGCATCTTCTGGACACTTTAGTAAAGAAGGACAGAGACAAAGGGCCTACGGAAGTAGTTGGAAAATGTCATACAGTTATTAGGTGTCATATTACCTTAACCTCTTTAGCTTCTCTCTAGTAGTGACCATATCTAACTTGCAAATGGTGACGAGTAGGAGTAGAAACGAATATAACTGTGTCCATGACGGCAATGAGTTAAAAGCAGAAAAAGGAACATGGATTCTGGCACAGGAGAAAATCCAGTAGCAATTCTCCACAGGCAGCAAATAATTTGTTTGAGTGCATAATTAATAGATTTGTCAGAAAGTACTTAGATTGTGAAATATTGCGCGTAGCCCTCTTTCCAGATGGATTAAGATGAATGGGTCTTCCTGCAGCATATGAAACCTCATTGCTCAGCGGCTGGAGAATTAGAGAATTGCTGCATCTAGAGTTGTGTGAGTCTCTGCCTTTTTGCGCCCTCCTTTCCTTTTCCCTGGCTGCAGGGGGAAAATGAATAGAATGCTTCTAATTCTGATATTGAATGGTGTCCTTTACCTAAAGGGCATCCAAGCAGACAAAATTAAATCAGATGCTCAATGGGGAAACTTTCCACTAAGCAGGAATTTAAAACAGGGAAACGTATTAACGTGTTGAAAAATGGTTAAATTAAGCCGATCTATGGATCAGAGGTGTGACTTTTCAGCAACAAGCCACAGATGTATTTCATGTGCAATTGCCTGCACATTGAGAGGTGATACCTGCCTCCTTTTTACCCTTGGAAATCTCCATGCAATGCATACCTGGGGGACTCTTATATAAATTGGCTGCTTCAAAACAGTATGATGAGAATCCAGATTCTATTTCTTTTTAGAATACAACTGACTCGAGAAATTACCTATCAGTGATTTGTGCCTCAAAATTCTTGCTAACAGTAAGGATTATGGGCCTTAATGACTGGGAAAGAGGACTGTGATCCCCAGGCAGAAGCCTCCATTATTTTGATTGCCCAGAATAGTTGATATTCAAGTGAATAAGAGTATTTCATTCCCTACATTTTCATTTATGGACAAGTTATGCTGTATTTTGGGGAAAGTGGGTGATGTTTTTAAATTTTTTGTTTTGTTTCATTTTTGTTTTTCACTCAATGGACAGAAGAACTGGGGACAGGAATCAGTATCTCAGTAACCAGCCTGACTTGACGTCCTTTCTCCTGAGCAGATATTTAGCAGAGCGACGGAGGTGAAAACTACTTCTCATTTCAAGGGGAGGGGATCATAAAACACATGATCATTATTGGCTTGTACAAATTATTTTGCAAGGCAAATGACTGTGATGGCACTAGTTAGCGCTTAATTAGCTATTTCATCTTCCAGTTGAAAGCATTGGCCTGTCCCAATGATGCCAAAGCAGCAGAGTCTAAGCAGGGCTGACATTCATAAAGCTTCGTTCAGCCACTCACCATTTCTTGAGGATACATTTCATTGTTTTCAAAATGTGATTCTAAGACTTTCTGAATCCAAATCACTTGTAGTATTACACATGTAAATTTCTATGTCTTATCCCCACATTTTTAGGATGGAACCGCTGGGTTGTAGGCCTAGGAATCAGCATTTACCAAAATTGGGATACTTTTACATACAAAAAGCTTGGAATTTTTTGCCATAGGTTAGATGCAATGTTTTTTAGAACGTGAACCAGGAAATCCCTGATAAAAGGAAAGGATGGGTATTGTGGGATCGTTTTAGAATTTAGAGCTCTTTGAAATTACTTGTAGTTTACTGCTTTAATGTTCACTTGTTTATTTACTCGTTTATTCATTCTTTTCTATGTTAACAAATATTTATTGAGAATCTGTTATGTGTCAGGAACATGGTAAGTTCCAGGGATGTGAAGGAAATGTGTAGCATGGTGGGGCTTCTACCTTTTGCTCTGGAATTCATCCAGTGGCAGGTCCTGTCAGGCTCATAAAGCATCCTTGGCTCTCAAGTCACATCAGCTGCCTGTCCCTGGACTCCTGTGCCTTGTCTTATTTGTCTTAGAAATATCTCTAGACTCTCCTGGAGTTTTTGATCCTTAGATATCCTGCAGGTTTTTATTTCTATTTTGGTTTCTTCTATTTTTTATTTTTTTTTTTAAGTATACAAATATATTTTTTCTTATACCCAAAGGATGAGAGATTGGGGAGTAGGGAGTTGATTGGGAGGCAGAGAAGAAATTATGTTCTATCAGAAAACTCAATAAATGAAACTAAAGCTTCATGTAAGAAAATTTGTTTTAGATCACAGACGCCTCAATAATTTGGAATAAGCTGTGAGAATAGGTTAATATTAAAATTACCAGTGAACATCCATAATATCTGGTGGTCTGTTTATGTAAGGACAAATATAGGAACATACTTCATGATGATTTAGAGTCATTCAATGTTACCCTTTCTGTTTCTCTTACTTTGTTGGTTAGCATCAAATGGAACTCTGGATTTATTCAGGTAAATATAACAATGATGTTAAAATTATAAGTGTCTAGTCAAATAAATTACCTTGTCACAAAGATTTCTGATAGATGAAATGAAAATATTCTAGAAATAAAAGAAGCGTGGGCATTAGATGACCTTTTTAAGTCACTTTGGGAGAAAAATTAAATGGCAAATGAATTCTAATTCTTATCTCTCTCAATATATCACAGCAAACTATATGGAAATATATTCCCGTGGTAAGCTAGAAGGAATGACTTAATGATTTAAAACATCAGGTTTGCAATGATTAGAAACCCTGGAACAGTCGGTTTGAATCTCAAAACACTTAGCTTAATCTTCCCTTCTTCCAAAACATGTCAATAGAATATCTAATTCCAACCCTGTGGTGTGTGTGTATGTGTGTGTGCTTTATAAAGGAAGCAGTAACTTCAAAGAACAAAACTGAAGGATTTTTACAAAAGTATGAGTTTCATAATGTTACTTTCTTTTAGAAACAACTAATCTCACAGTCTTCTTTCTAAGATTTCTGTAAAACACTTGACAAAATAGAGGAAATTCATTGTTTATTTCTTCTCCACTGCAGGAGAGCAAGCTTAGAATTCTCTGCATAATGTTACACTGCCCATTTTTAATTAACCCCGAGGAATCTTGAAAATATGCAATCAGTGTAAAGGGTTTGCTTGCTGCCTAAACCCTTCCTGCATGATAAAATCGTATTTCCTCAGTCTTTGGGAGGAGATGCTGAGGGTGACAGTTCCTCTTAAAAGTATCAAGAAAGACCTTGGGAAAAAAATCAGTAGCCATCCAGGGGGATAGCCAATGCCTATGGAGCAAACATTATTTTTTTTTAATTTAAGTATTGCAAAAAAATTTCTAAAATATAACTAATTTAGGTGTAAACTGTGTCAAGCATGACTGGGTGCTAGAGATGGTAGGAATACACAGCCATGCTTTCTGCCAATCAGAAATCCATGTTCTGGGGTGGTGCCTGTGGCTCAAAGGAGTAGGGCACCAGCCCCATATCCCCATATGCAGGTTCAAGCCCAGCCTCAGACAAAAACTGCAAAAAAAGGAAAAGAAATCCATTTTCTCTTTTGACATGTGGAGCTTGGTGTTTTATTCGGTATAAAAGTTTTACCAGTAAAAAAAATCAGAATCTATCAATAGAAGAGCCCAGTATCATGAGGAAGACAAAATTCCTCCCCATAATTCCAGGCAAACAAGTATCAGTCAAAACCAGGTGAAAGATATTGATCTGATTTTAGCAAACCAACCTGCCTAAATTATGTATTCTAGGCTATCTTTAGAAGTTAAAAGAAAAAATGCGCTGAATTTGAACATTTGTAGTTTTTGGAGGTTTACTCCTCCAGGACCTAAATTTCAGTATCAAGAACTTATTCCACGCCACTGGTTCTGATGCTAATCAATCTTAGCATCCACATCAGCAGTTAGCTCAGTAAAGGCGGTTCTCACAATGGGGTTGAAAGGAATCCAAAATATACTTCTGTCAATTTTTCAAAGAAATAATACCCTCTCAAGTCGGATCACCTTCAGTGTTATGGCGGCTTAGTTTCAGAAGAAATCTTCAGAGAAGAGCTCTAGAGATGTTTTCTTTTAAACAAAGTGAATTTTGTTCCAGTAATGAAAGCAAAACATTCTAAGAAAAATTAGAAAAAATTTAAATCTAGAAAGAAGTTGTACATCACTAATTCTTTTCTCTAGAAAACAACCGGTAATAACATTTTGGCGCACTTCCTTTCACCACAGAAAGTCTTTCCTTTATTTTTAATATAATTTTTGCTTATAATTTTTAAATAGTGATTTTAGAATTCTGGATTGTTTCTAATGAACAAAAGATTATACTTGTACATTCAAATAAATTAATTTTGACAGTTTTGCCCATTGCAAATATCATCCTCTGGTCTGCTATTGATGTCTTAAATTACATATGGTGTCTTTTGAGTACATTAAAAACAGTATAATTAAATTCATAAAAATGTTACCTCATTTTTATATCTTCTTTAAGAAATTCATCTCTGTTTCTTAACAAAAAGATCTTCTCCAGTATTGTCTTCTTAGACTTCAAACTTTGTGCTGCTCTTTTTCACAGTAATTGATGGCAGAGACCTATTTGTTTATATATATATATATACCATTAATACAGTATCATTTATTGATTAGACAATCATGTATGTATATTTGCATTGCAATAAATTTCTCTATAAATACAGACTTAATTACTGGATACACAGCATTTTCATTGCTTTAACATTTAATTGTGACTTTGTTATTACATATTTGAAAGCATTTTTAATTTTTAAAGTTCTTTTTTTGTTCCTCTTCCAATTCTTTGTTGTTAATTTCTAATTAATAACACTAATATAAAAGTATTTTTATGAATTAGTTATTTAGTATTGGTAAGGCTTCCTTTGTTGCATACTTAATGCTCAATTTTTAGGAAGGATTCTTTTATGCTTATGTTGGGGCCACCCATAGCCCTCTAAAGGTTCTCTTAAAAATCAACTTACAGAGGGCAGATTAATTTGGAGAAAGTCATAGAAATTTACTTATTGAGTGTACACAGGAGTCTTCAGAAAAAAGACCCAACCCCCTAATGGGATGCAGATGCTTGCCTACCAGTTGAAATTACAGAAAGAATAGGGACTTGGATCCTGGCAAAATAGATTATGGGAAAGGGAGAAGAATTCTGTTGAGAGTCCATTAGTAATTAGTAGGGAGATTTCAATGGATATGAAACATGTACACTGATGTTGAGAAAGTCTGTTAGACCTGTAGAATGGACGATAGTTTGTGACAAAATTCTGTCTAGGTTTATTGACAGACTTCAGTTTCCCCTCCTGTAATATTGATTGAATTAATGAAAATTAAGGGAAGGGACCAGAGGTAACTGTTTTCTTCTCTGATAGGTCTAAATTTTAGTCAGATAATGGAACTTGGGAGAACAATTTTATCCTCTGCTGTCAGAGAGATGGTCAAGAATGATTAGTGAGAGATCAGAGAAATCTTAAGGCTCCTTTTCTAGTTGAACCTGGACAAAGCACCCTATTTTGAGGTATCAGTTCTGAGAATCCAAATTTGAAAAGAATGTAACTACTTTTCATGAGGTATTAGTTTCTGTACATATGCACTATATTAAGCTTCACATTTTATAAACATTGGACTCTATCAATCTCTATTAAATAAATCTATCCTTATTAAGAATAGCCATTTCCTGGTGACTAATAGAAGTAACATTTAAAATTAGTAAAAATAAAGAAATTTGGAATTTCAGGATAATAAGCCTGATGTTATGGATGCATCTAAAACCCATACATGTAAACTCCCTTTTAGAACAGATTTATTCTTATGAAGACACAAATGATATTCACAAACTGTGTTCATATAATATATATAACATAAAAATTACCACTGTAACCATTTTTAAGCATATAGGTCAGTGGTAGTAAGTCCATTGATATCGTTGAGTAATCATCACCACCATCCATTTCCAGGACTTTCTTCGCCTTGGGAAGGGAAAGGGAAGCTATGTACCCATTAGACCATAAATACCATTCTTTCCTCTTTCTATTATTACGGTTTGGCTCATGTAAGTACTCTAATACAGAATTTGATTTTTTTGACTAGTTTATTGCACTTAGCATAGTGTCCTCAGGTTCATCTAGGTTTAACATTGTGTCAGAATTTCCTTTCAACACCAAATAGTATTCCATTGTATGCATATCCCACATTTTGACTGCCCATTCATTTACTAGTGCATACTTACTCATTTCCAGGTATTAGTTATTGTGAATAATGCTGCTGAGAATATAGGTATACAAATATCTCTTTGAAACCCTGTTTTCTTTTCTTTAGAATATGTACCCAGCAGTGAAATTGCTGGGTCATATGGTAATTCTGTTTTAAATTTTTTGGAAAAATAACATTATTACCCACAGTGACTATATCATTTTCCATTTCCACCAGCAGTATACAGGGTTCCAATTTCGCTACAATGTCATCAAATTTATATGACAAATATTCTGCTTTTTTATGGGAGCATTCTTGATGTGTACTAGGTGGTATCTCAATGTAATTTTGACATACATTTCCTTGATAATTAGTGATGTGATCATCTCTTCATATACTAATTGGATATTTGTATATCTTCTTTGTAAAAGTTTCTGTTTAAATTTTTTGCCCATTTTTGAATTGGGTGGCTTGTTTTTATTATTGAGTTTTAGAATTTCTTTAAATATTATGGCTATTTATTCCTTATTAGATATGTGATTTGTAAATATTTTCTCTCATTGAAAGAGAGAAAATATTTCTGTGGGTTGCCATTTTACTCTGTTGTTACTACTTTTGATGTATAATTTTTAAAAACATTTATGAAATCCAATTAGCCTATTTTATTTTGTTACTTGTGCTTTTGGGGTCATATCCAAGAAATCATTGCCACAGCTAATGTCATAAAGTGTTTACTACACACTTTCTCTTAAGAATGTTATAATTTTAGTTCTTACCTGTAGGGCATAAGTCCATTTTAAGTTAATTTTCGTAAATGGTATTAGGTGAGGGACCAACTTCATTATTTTTCAGGTGAACATCCAGTTTTATTAACACCATTTGTTGAAATGATACTCATTTCCCTGTTGAATGGGTCTTGGGGCCTTTAAGAGGGTTTATTTCTTGATTCCATTCCATTATCTATAAGTCTGTTTTTGTGAGTATTACACTGTTTTAGTTGCTGCAACTTTGTAGTAAGTTTTCAAATCAAGAAGTCCGAGTCCTCCTGTTTTGTTCTTTTTTTCCAAGATTGTTTGGCTACTTGGGGACCCTTGAGATGCGTATGAATTTTAGAATGTCTTTTCTATTTCTACCATGAGGTCACTGGAATTTTGATAGGAATTGAATTAAAACTTAGATTGCTTTGGGTAGGATTTTGTTGTTGTTGGTTTTTGTTTAACTTTTTTGAGACAGAGTCTCACTCTGTCACCATGGGAAAAGTGCTGTTGAGGGCCATGGCATCATCATAGCTCACAGCAACTTCAAACTCTTGGGCTCAAGCAAACCTCTTTCCTCAGCCTTCTAAGTAGCTGGGACTACCGACTCCTGCCACCACACTCTGATAGTTTTTCTATGTCTGATAGAGAAAGGGTCTCTCTCTTACTCAGGGTGGTCTTAAACTCCAGAGTTTAAGCAATCCACCTATCTCAGCATCCCAGTGTGCTAGAAATACAGATGTAAGCATTGCACCTAGTTTTAAAATCTTAGCCATATTAAGTGTTTCATTCCCTGAACTTGGAATGACTCTTGACTTACTCATGTTTTCTTTACATTCAGAAATATATTGTGGTTTTTATCGTACAATTATTTTTCCTTCTTTGTTAAGTCCTAATTATTTTTTCTTTGAATGCTATTAAAAAGGGAATTGATTTTTGATTATTGAGTCAATCATATATAAGTTATAGGTGTATAGATTTTTCTATTTCTTTATGGTTAGTCTTGGTAGGTTTTGTGTTTTGAAGAATTTTAAAATTTTATCTAGGTTACCCAATCACTTGGCATACAAATAGTATAACACTCTCTTATAATCATGTTTATTTGTATAAAATCAGTAACAATGTCCTCATTTTTATTTCTTATTTCAGTTATTTGAGTCATCTCTCTTTTTTATTAGTCTAGCTAGGTCAAGATTTATCAATTTCATTTATCTTTGTAAAGAATCAACTTTTGATTTCCTAGATGTTCTCTATTATTTTTCTGTTCAAATTGTTTATCTCTGCCTTAATAATTTTCATCCACCTTGCAGGACTCTCTTTGGCATTTCTTTTCAATGCTTATATTGGTCTGTTTGATGGTCCCTTAGTCACTTCAGCCAGAGGGGCGTGAACAGCAACAATGGAGGGAGGTATAACAACAGTGGTGACCACCTGTTTGTGCCTCTGTAATCAGAAGCTGCAGCCAGACATCAGAGAACAGATCTATGGTACTTAGAGGATAGATTCTTTTTGCCCACCTTGCTTCCTTTAAGCTGTATATAGGCTACTGTAGGAATACAGGTATAGCCTCCTGCCATGGGGCCAAGGGGTGAGGCACAAAGAGCTGCTACTAAAATTAAAGATAATCTGTCGTTCAGGCCTCATCTTGGAAGTTGCAAGCCTTCTATAGACTCTAGAGTTCCAAAATAGTTACATCAGATAGTCTGTCAGTATAGTTTTCTAGGTAGGTAAATCGAGTTTTGCTGCTTTCTACTGCTTCATCTTCCCAGAGTGCTGTCCATCTTACTGAGGTTGATTAACACTTAATGTGATGTTTATATGTCCATCTTGTCTCAGGGTTTTGATGGATTCCTGAGGAATTGTTATTTATATCATATGAAACATTGGTTTTTTTCCTTTCATAATGCCTTTGCTTTACCTCCTTGTTCATCATTTTCCATTTACTTACGTTCACTCTTTATTTGCATGATGTTTGAGGTGGGTATCTTGATGTTTATCATCAAGGAAAATTTAGTGTTACCCACAAGTTTATCAGTGTTTGTGCACACATTACTTTTTCAATTCTTTGCCATCTTTAAGAGTTTAATTTCCTCTTTCTATAGTATATTTTATAGTTACTATCAGTGATTTATAAATTTTAGCAGTCTTTTTCTTGGAAAATATTTTTATTTTGCTTTCATTCTTAGCGTAACTCAGCTGTGCATAGACTTTTAGGTTTTTTTTCTTTCCTTTTAATTATTTGAAGATGTGAGTCCATTGTCTGTGGCTTCTTAGTTCGAGGCATTTCTTGTCTGTCATTGTCCTTCCACTCTAAGCTATTTCTGCTTTCTTTCTGATGGTATTTACCTACCATGTACATCTTTTTCTTTGCCTTCTGTGGTGCAAAATATGCCAAATATGACGTATGTGTCCAGGAGTAAATTTGTTTCTGTTGATTATTTTTACAAATTCAATCTAAAGTTTCACATTTTAATTAATTTCAATAGCATTTCAAGAATTCTCTTTCATTGTTTCTCAGTATACACATTTTCCCATCCCAATTTTTCCTGTTCTCTTTTTTGAGCTATCATTTAGATCTTAAACTTTCTATTTAATACTCCATGCCCATTAATCTCCATTATATATTTTCTATTTTATCTTTCTGGACTGCATTCTGGATTTCCTAGTATCAACCCAAATCATGTAATTAATTTTAAGATTTTGTATAACTATCTTTTCTATGCATCTTTATAGCATTTCTATTTTTGCCTTGCCAGATATATTATTTTTATAAGCATGATCTTATTTAATCTATGGATTTTAGACCTATTATAATCATTTTAATAACTTTAAACAAATATTTTTATTGTCTCATATTATTGCTATTTCTTGTAGGAGTGCCACTACCATTTCTTATATTTGCCAACTTTCCTTTATAGATGTGTTTGTTTTCTTTTTTCCTTGTAAATTTTTATGGTGGACTGAACTTCAGTGGGAGTTATTTTTTCTTCTATGAGTTTTACATACTGTGAATAAAAATGAATACCTGTGTGTTTTTTTGGTTATTCCCTTCTTCTGGGGCTCCAGGTATATCTTTGGTCTTATATCAGAATTTCTATACTTTCTAGGTAATATACATTGAGTTTCCTCAGATAAGCATGCAAAGTTCTCGGAAAAATATTGTTAATGTGCCTCTACTCACCTTGAGCCCAGAGCAGTTAGCAAGTTTCTTTTTATTTTCTGACCATATGCAGTTTTTTGTAAAAAGTATTCCTTAACATAAGGATTTTTTTTTTTTTTTATATAGTTTTTGGCCCGGGCTGAGTTTGAACCCGCCACCTCCCGCATATGGGGCCGGTGCCCTACTCCTTTGAGCCACAGGCGCAAGGATATTTTTAAACGTAAGGATATTTTTAAGAGCCCTAGCTTTATGGAGAATCCATACTTTTATCTTCAAGTTTTAAATAGACCTTCAGCTGGCTAAATGTATCTACCATACATTTATGATCATTAATAACTTAGCCTCTCATTCCCAGGGTCTCCATCTAGGGCATAATTATACTGGGTCTATCAACATTGGCTACAGCTGATTACTATAGCGTTAACATTCATTTTTTATTTTAGCATCTAGGAATTTTTTTATTTTGTAAATTCCAGTTTTCTATTTAAATTACTTATATATTTTTCATATATATATATATATTTTATTCCCCCCAGACTTCTAAGGTGTTTGTAGAAGAGCAGGTAGTTCGTATTAAATTATTCCTCCATTTTACTGGAATTATTCCATAATGTTTTCCTATGCAGGGTGTCCCGTTGTTAAAAATCGTATTTTGTGTGCAATACGAAGCCATGGTTTCCTACTTAATATTATAACAGGAAGATTTTTTTATGTTATTGCAAACCTTGCATACAAGTTCCATGGTTACCCAGTATCTCTATGCATGGGTGTACCATAGATTAGTTAACCATTTTACTGTGTTTTCACATTTAAGCTTTGTATGTTATATGCTCCTATAAATAATGCTACAGTAAACATATTGGTGCCTTTTCTTCATTTTTTAGATTATTTCCTGTGGATTAAATCCAGGAATGAAAATTCTAATCATTGATAACATTTTTCTCAAACGTAGTACTGACGAATGGTTCAAGTGTGTTTTTATATAAACATGCTTAAATTGAGTCTTTAGAAAGAATCATTAAAATTTCAAGTAACCTAAAGAGGGTAGTTTAGATACATATTACAGATGATAGCCATAGGATATAATTAGGCCTAAACCATCATTTTCCAACAGGTGGCTATTTCTCACTTGAATACCCCTAGTGACAGTCATTAGTGACCTTTCTTGGCAGCTTGCTTCATTATTTAATTTTCTAACATTACTATTATAAAGATGTTCATAATATTTAATAAAAATTACCCCAAGCTTTCGTTTGAGCTATAAATATATTATCTGTTTCCTCTCACCCACACACTTAATAATTCAGAGCTAATTGATATCTATGTAAAAAAAAAAAGTCTAACTTATAGAGGAAAAAAAAATCACATGTTCAAATTTCTTCACATAAGGAAATGAAAGCTTCAAGAAACGTAAAAATGTAAAACAACAAATGTAGCCCAGAAATAGTACCAGAGAACCTCAAAGAGAAATAAATTATCTAGCTGCTCAGCTACAGGCCAAAGCTGGTGAAAGATCAATAGTAGTTACAAAACATTAAGTCTTCTGCCTTCAGGGAAGCAACTAAAATCTCTACTAGCAATTAAATAGCCCAAAGCAAGAATGTGAACCAATTGATCAAAGTTATAGAGAGGCAGATTTTTTCTTAGTGTAAGAACTTTCTAAAAGTTAGAGCTATCCAAGGACATAATGAGGTGGTGAATTCTTCAGCATTTAAGGTCCTTCTGCAGAAGTTGGATTGTTTTTTGTCAGCATGTTAAAGAGGAGATTTTTAAATCTTTGGCCTTCAAAACATTTTTTAGAATAATTTCTTTGGACAAATATTTGTGATGATGATTCATTATATAAAACAGAACAGCTCTAGTTGTAAACAAAGTTGATCCCATCCACATGGCTACTTTCTATTTTTTTACTTCAAATTAATATGAGGATATACATTTTTAGGTTACATTGTTCTCATTTCCAAGGAAAAGTTCAAGTTGTAAAAGAACCCCTCACCTGGGGCATGCTGAACATCCTTCCCATGTGCACATTAGGTGAGATCCCACCAAATGCCCTCCTTTCTCCCGCTAATCATTCCACCCTCTCTTCTCTCCCTTCTCACCCTGCTACCTTGCTAGACTATATTTGTGTTTTATTATTTGTATGAACATGTAATTGTTTATATATTGGTTTAATATTAGTACTAAGTACATTGGATATTTATTTTTCCATTCTTGAGATACTTTACTAAGAACAATGTATTTCAACTCCATCCAGGTAAACATAAAAGGTGTAAAGTCTCCATCTTTTTTCATGGCTGAATAGTATTCCATGATATACATATACCACAATTTGTTAATCTATTCATGGGTTGTTGGGTGTTTGGATTGCTTCCATGACTTGGCAATTATGAATTGAACTGCAATGAACATTCTGGTACAAATGTCTTGGTGATAAAATGATATTTGTTCTTCTGGGTAGATACCTAGTAATGAAATTTTGGGATTAAATGAAAGGTCAACTTTTAGTTATTTGAGAATTCTCCATACTTCTCTACATAAAGGTTGTATTCGTTTTCAATCCCACCCCTAGCATAGAAAAGTTCCCTTCTCTCCACACTTCCTCCATATCTTTTCCTGACTTGAGAGCTCATCACATTTTATCAAAGTATTTTCAAACTGCAAATATTTCATGTTGCCTTGAGATCCACTTGAGTTCTTTCTTATAACTCAAGGCAATACAAAATGCAGTTTTAAAATCCTTTGATAAAAGGGGATGAGCTATAAAGCCAGTAAAAGATGTGGAGGAAGTTTAAATGCATTTTACTAAGTGAAATATGCCAATCTGTAAAGGATACAGACTGTGATTCAGACTATTTGATATTCTGGAAAAAGCTATGGACATAATGAAAGGTCAGAGGCTGCAGGGGTTAGTGGAGAAGTAGGAATAAATATACTGAGCACAGTGGATTTGGGGGCAGTGAAAATAGTCTGAATTACATTATAATGGTAGATACATGTGATTGTACATTTTTTCAAACCCACAGAATATACATCACCAAGAGTTATTCTTTATATAAGCTATAGGCTTTGATAAATAATGATGCCAATTGACATTTCATCACTTTCAATGGATGTACCACTCTGATAAGGACTGTAGATAATGTGAGAGTGTATGAATGTGTGGAATAGGGAAATATATATATATATTTTTTTTTTGGCGAGGGCTGAGTTTGAACCCACCACCTCTGGTATATGGGATCGGTGCCCTACTCCTTGAGCCACAGGTACTGCCCATGGAACAGGGAAATCTTTATACCTTTACCTCAAATTTTCTTTGAACATGGACTTCTCATTTGGACTTCTCAACACAAAGAAGAAGTCCATTGACACAAAGAATTAAACTGAATGACTCCAAAGTTTTTCCATAGACTGAGATTCTGTGAAGTTCTCTCATGCAGGACAAGTTACATAGTGCTAAATGGTACTTGAATGATAGGATATGGTTCTTACTGTCTTTAATCATTTTGTATCTTGCCATGGCTTTTCCAATAAACCTCTTGGACTCTCTTGTGGAAAAAAGTGTGTGTGTGTGTGTTGGAGTAAGGGAACTGTTTTTTAAAAACCTTATAATATTTTGGAAGTCTTAACCTATACTACCTCAGTCATAATCTTTACCATCTAAGCTTTGAGGTCCCAGGTGATGGCTCAAATTAACAATGAAACAAGAACATGAGCATCATTATGGCATTGACCACCAACTTTACCATGTTCTTCATTCAGATTCTTTATATCACAGCACCAATAAGAGTCATTTAAAAATTATTTTAGTTACTATTTACTTGTATCAGAAAATTTATGCATATAACACAAAAATTCAAATGTGTATGTATACGAAATGCTAGTAATTTTAAAACTAACCCTGTTGCGAGCTATCTAGTTCTCTCCCAGGTAAGTCATTCTTACCAGTTTCTTGTTTGTATACAAGAAATCATATACATTTTATTATTTTCACGTGAGTCTTCCTAATTTCATACAATCACTAGTATTTTAATTTGAGCTACTATGACAAAATATCGACTGGTAGCTTCAACTATAGAAGTTTATTCTTCACAGTTCTAAAGACTGGAAAACCCGGGGTCAAGGGGCCAGCTAACATGGCTCCTTAGAACACCCTCTTCCTGGCTTTCAAACAGAAACATTATGGAGAGAGTTCACCTCTCTCACACATATTCTTATAAAGGCACTAATGCCACTTACGGAGGCTCCCCCGCATGGCCTAATTATCTCCCAAGGCCTCACCTCCAAATACCATGATGTTGGTTATTTAGGGCATCAATGTATAAAATTTGGGAGGACACAAACATTTACCCCATAGAAATTACACACATTGTTTTTACAAAAAATTGAATTTTTTTTTTTTGCCATTTTCGGCCGGGGCTAGATTTGAACCCATCACCTCCAGCATATGGGACTGGTACCCTACCCTTTTAAGCCACAGGCGCCACTTTGTACTGAATTTTTTAAACTTGAAAGTTTATACACTTAGAGATCTAAAAATAGACCTGCCATTTGATCCTACAATTCTTCTATTAGGTATATATCCAGAAGACCAAAAATCACATTATAACAAAGATATATATATACCAGAATGTTTATGACCAATTCATAATTGCAATGTTTAGACCAATTCATAATTGCTAAGTCATGGAAGAAGCCCAAGTGCCCATCCACCCATGAATGGATCAATAAATTGTGGTATATGTATACCATGGAATATTATGCAGCCTTAAAGGAAGATGGAGACCTTACATCTTACATGTTTACATGGATGGAGCTGGAACATATTCTTCTTAGCAAAGTATCTCAAGAATGGAAGAAAAAGTATCCCATATATCCAGTCTTACTATGAAAGCGATAACCAAATTATAGCCCAAGAAGAAGGGGAAAGAGGAGAGGGAGGGGAGCGGAGAAGAGAGGATGGGTGGAGGGAGAGTAATTGGTGGGACTACACCTACGGTACATCTTACAAGGGAACATGTGAAATTTACTAAGTGTAGAATATAAGTGTCTTAACATAATGACTAAGAAAATGCCATGAAGGCTATGTTGACCAGTTTTCAAATTGTATATAAAACCAGCACATTGTATCCCATGATTGCATTAATATACACAGCTATTATTTAATTAAAAAAAAGAAAAAAAGGTACAAAATAAAGCTTTAATAATGAGAGTTAACAAACAAACAAAAAGTTATTTTATGCTGATATATCCAGAACTAAAGAAGATTGGTTCACTAACACTACTTTGGTGTTAATTCCTTTCAATAAATTCCTGTAACACTCTGGTTTGTCAATTCATTGAATTTCTCTCCTCAGTGATATTGACATCATTTCAACTTCAAACACTTGTCTTATTTTTATCCTTTAGATCAGTGGTTTTCAAAACTTGTGCACCTTTAGTATGATCTGGGAAATTCATTCTTCATAGAAACTCAAGATCTTGGTCCTCTTGAATCAGAATCGACTGAATCAGAAACTCTGGTCATGAAGGTCAACAATTCATATTTAGCAAGTTTTCTGGGTGTTCTGATGCACAGAAGTTTGATAACAAATACTCTAAATCATTGACAACTTCTAGATAATATCATGTATTAATGAACACTGTCTGCAACTTCCCATCTTTCCAGATTCCCCCCTCCAGAGCCCAGAGCCCAACCCCCACTCCTAAATTAGTGCTTTCCTTAATTTCACCATCTTTTAATGTATGATGCCACTACTTCTACCTTTCTCAGCTTAAAGTTCACAGTTAGGCATGGCAAATATTCCCATGCACGTATCATCAACTCCGTAGGTCCTCTGTCCCTGTGTTCCCTGTTTAACTCTCTTGGCAAAACCAACATCCTTGTTTTAAAGACAATTTTCCAATTATCCTAACTTGGTACTCTTTTGAGTTGGATGGGGCCAGAGAATAATTCCTAGTCCCACTAATTGGTCTCTCTTTAAATTCATGAGAATGAGAAGGAATGTCCTTACTTAGTAACCATACTTCTCATCTTTAGTCCATATACTAGTTTTCTTTTTTTCCCTAGGCAATAAATTTATTCCTTCTGTGTGTTCCTCAAACAACAAATGCACTGTATTTGTTTTAAATGGCTGCCATAATAATATATCACAAACTAGATGGTTTTTTATTTATTTATTTTTGAGACAGAGTCTTATTATGTTACCCTGGGTAGAGTGCCACAGCTCACAGGAATCTCAAACTCTTGGGCTTAAGCGATTCTCTTGGCTCAGCCTCCCAATTAGCTGGAACTACAGGTGCCCACCACGATGCCCAGCTATTTTTTTTTTTTGTTGTTGTTGTTGTTCTTGTTGTTGTTTAGCAGGGGCAGTGCTCGGTTTGAACCTGCCAGCTTTGGTGTATGTGGTCAGTGTCCTAACCACTGAGCTATGGGCATCAAGCCAGAGACTGGATGGTTTAAACAAAAGAAATTTATTTTCTCAAAATTCTGGAGGTTAGAAATTTGAGATCAAGGTGCCAGGAGGGATGGTTTCATCTCCTTGGCTTATAAACAAATGTCTTCTGCCTGTATCTTCACCCTGTCACCTTCAGTGTATATCTGTGACTTAATCTTTTCTCACAAGGACACCAGCCATATTGGATTTGGTACCACCTTAGTAACTTATTTGAATATACTTATCTCTTTTAAGACTCTAAATCTAAATATAATCCCATTCTAAGGTGATGGACTTTAATATGAGTTTTGCAGAATGTGACTCAGCTCATTCTACCTCCTCATTTTTTCTTCTGATGGCCTTCTTTCCTTTTATATTGAGAAAATTAAAGTAATCAGATTTCAGATTAATCACCTTAAAAATTTTATCTTTATGTTGCTTCCAGGGCATTGCCTTCCCTTGTTTTCCTCCCCATCACACTGCATACACTTGCTGATCTCCTTTGTTGTTTCTTCCTTTTTCAGTCTTTTAATGGTTGGAATGCCAAGTGACTGAGCCATTGGATATCTTTTCTTCTTTCTATATACTCATAGTTTTTTCTAATCTCATCTAGTTTCTGGTGTTAAGTAATATCTAATATGTGAATCCCAAATTTATATATTGTCTTAAAACTTTTGGGCTGCTATATCAAAATACCATAAACAGGACAACTTATAAACAAATTTATTTCTCATAATCTTAGACATTAAATGTTCAAGATTAAGACTTTGGCATCTTTGGTGTTTGGTGAGAACTGGCTTTTGGGTTATAGATGCTACCTTCTAGCTGAGTCCTCACATAGTAGGAGTAAGGTAGCTCTTTAGGGCATCTTTAATAACAGCCCTAATCCCATTCATGAGGGCTCCAACCTTATAACCTAATCATCTATCAAAGGCCCCACCTCCTAATACTATCGCATTGGTGATTATGTTTCATTGTGTGAATTTGGAGGGAACACAACTTTCAGACCATTGCATATATCTAGCATCTCTTCTTGCTGTGGTCTGAATATTTGTGATGCTCTGAAATTCCCATGTTGAAATTTTAATACCCAAATTGATAGTATTAGGAGGTGGGGCCTTTGAGAGGTGATTAGGCCATAAGAGGAGAACCCTCATGAATGGGATAAGTGTGCTTATAAGAGTCCCCAAAGAGCTCCTTTACCCCTTGTACCATGTGAACATCTATAAAGTGGATCCTCATGAGACATGATTTTTTCATTTTTCCTTCTATTATTGATTTCCTGTTTCATATCATTGTGGTCTTAAGAGACTTTATATGATTTCAATCTTCTTAAATTTGTTAAGACCTATTTTGTGGCCTAACGTGTTTTATGAGTGAGATATTAACATCTCCTACTATTATTGTATTATAATTTATCTCTCCTTTAAGATCTAAATATTTGCTTTATATACTTAGATGCTCTGATTTGAGTGTGTATATATTTACAATTGTTATGGTCTTTTGATGAATTGAGCAATTTATCATTATATAATGACTTTGCTTCATTTTATAGTTTTTTATTTAAAGTCTATTTTGTGTGATATAAATGTAACTGCTCTGCTCTCTTTTGACTTCAATTTGCATGGACTTTTTTTTTTTTTAAATTTCATTCCTTCACTTTTATTTTGTGTGTGTCCTAAAGGTGAAGTGAGTCTCTTGAAGGAAGCATATAATTAGGTCTTTCTCATGTTATTGTTGTTTTATTTTTCTCCATTTAGCCATTCTATATCTTTTGATTGAAGATGTCTATCAATTTTCTTTGAAAATTATTATTAATAGGTAAGGAGTTATTACTGCCATTTTGTTTATTATTTACTTGTTGTGTTATAGATACTTGTTTTTTCTTCCTTTCTTGCTGGTTTCTTACTTATTAGGTGATTTCTACCAGTGGCATGTGTTAATTCCTTCCTTTTAAACTTTTGTATATCTACAATAGATTTTTCTTTTGCTATTACCACAAGGTCTATATAAAGCATCTCATGATAGCAGGGTGTTTTAAATTAATAATAAATTAACTTTGATTGCATAAAAACTATAACTTTATGCCACTCTCCCACATATTATGATTTTGATGTCACAATTTCTATGTTTTTATATTGGATATCCCTTAAGAAATTATTGTAGCTATTATTTTTAGTTAAACTATAATTTAAATTAAAAGTTTGTTTTTTAACATTCACATTAAAGATATAAGTGATTTACATACTATCATTACAGTATTAGAGTATTCTACTGACTCTATACTTACTTTTATCAGTGAGTTTCATAGTTTTCTGTGTTACTAATTAGCATTGCTGTGTCTCAGCATTAAGGATTCCTTTTAACATTTCTTGTAAGATAGGTCTGGTTGTGATAAACTCCTCCAGCTTGTGTTTTTATGGAAAAGTCTTTATATCTCATTTCTAAATTGATAGTATGGCTGGGTATAGTATTCTTGTTTGACAGTTGTTTTCTCTCCGCACCTCACTCTCTTCTGGCTTGTAGAGTTTCTGATGGGAAATACACTGCTACCCTTTATTGAAACTCACTTATATGTAATTTGTTTCTTCTATCTTGTAAAATCCTCTCTTTATCTTTAATTTTTGAAAATTTGATTATAAAATCCTCTTTTTATGTTTAATTTTTGACAATTTGATTATAAAAGTTTTTGATGTGGTCTTGTTCAAATTAAATTTGTGGGAGACCTTTGGCATTAGTTTACATGTATATTTATATCATTCCCCAAATTTGTTAAATTTTCTGCTATTACATTTTAAAATAGCTTCTGTTCCTATGTCTTTTTCTCTTCTACTTCTTGAATTCCTATAATTTGAATTTTTTTTCTTTTTGACATTGTCCCATAAATCCCATAAACCTTCATAATTATTTTTCTCCTTTTTTTCTTTTTCTCCTCTATTATATATTTCCAAATCACCTATTTTTGAGTTCACAGATATTTTCTTTTGCTTAATCAATTCTGCTCTTGGTGTTCTCTGTTATATTTTAATTTTATTCATTATATTTTTAGCATCAGAATTTATTTTTTTTATAATACTTTCAATCTCTTTGTTAAATTTCTTTTTAAGTCATCTATTGCTTTCTTAATTTTGGTGAGTTATTTTCTATATTTTTATGAAGTTTGCTGAGCTTTCTTAAAATGATTATTTTGAATTAGTCATTAGGCAATTTATAAATCTTTCCTTCTTTAGAGTCAGTTATTCATTTCTCATTTTATTCCTTTAGTGATGTCATGTTTCCCTGATTATTCTTAGTCTTGTGGCTGTACATTGGTGCTTGCATACTTAAAAAACTATGAAGTATAGGCGAAACACCTATATGCCTTTGGCCAAAAAAGCTGTTTGAGAAAGAACAGTGAAAAGACTTTGTGCAAGCATACTTGTAAGAAACTGAGGCAGAATCCCATGTGGCCAGGGTGGTTGTGAGCCTAACATGATCAAGGTTTAGGCTAGAATAGCATTTATTGCATTAAGGAATTAAGGTTGACTTTATAAGGCCAATAAAAATCCCTTTGGAAAACTGGCCAGATACCCATCAATAACCTTTCCTGATCTGTGGTAAGTAATGAAGGTCACTTGCTGATGGGTCTGAGAATGGAAATGTGCTTGGGGACCTCAAGAGAAGAGGAAGTTACCCAATGCATACAGGTATCTAATGGCACAGATAAAACTTGGGCTTATGAAAGGCCTTTGAGAAGTTCAGCCTAAAAATTCCTTATAAAAGGTTCCAGCAAAACCCCTCTGACTTAAGGCCTACATGGGAGCAGAGATTTGCACACAAATTTCTCTATGCCCAAGAAGTTTCTTTATGCCTTATTTAAAGATCTGAAGTAACAGCTTCCAAATGGCAAGGCCAGCAAGGGCAGGTATTCAATCTACCTTGTTCCTCCCTAGCCTCAGGCATCATCAGATAAGAACAAAGAAGTAATGGCTAATAACATGTTCTCCATTAAGTTATGTTAAACTGAGTTATGTTGAAAGGGTTATGTCAAAGATGTATGTTGAGTGTATTATCGGAAGCTAATCACGAGGTAGTCACATGATGTTTAAATGGATCAATGAGTTCATTGCTGTATTGTGGGCATGTGCAAAATTCCCTATATAAACCAACCACAAATAAAGAAGCTCGCCATTTTGCCTGAGTGAGCAGATGGTCACCTTTATTTAAAACACAATGTCAATAAGTGTGCTTATTCTTTGTGACATCGCTTTTCTTCAAGACCCGTATGGCAACATTGAAGTTATTCTAGCCTTTGCAAAGTGACTTTGTCTGGGACAGCCCTTCACCTTTCAGTTTATTTGAAGATTCTGGGCAGGCCATCTGGTGTAGTTCACCAGATTTGCTCCAGAGTCCTCACATTGGATGGCCTGGGACCTTAGTCCATAGAATTGGACTTGGATTTTGGATCCACTGTGATAGACTTGTTGACTGGTTCCCAAGTGTTGGCCCTGGAGCATGGATGTATGAGGAGGACCCTGCAACCTGTATTCCTGGGGGATAATCTGATGCTGGGGTAGGCCTATAGCCTGAATATATAGCAGCATGCCTGAGTCCTGGTTCCTACGTCTACAGGGGCTGACCTAGATCCTGGGTTGGCTGGGTTCATCCCCCTCAGTGCGTAGGGGACTGGCCTCATACTAATGTAACTGGGATAATCCTAGATCATGGGTTTATAGGCGCCTGGGGCCAGGGGTACTAAAATGGAGCCTGAGGCTGGCCAGATTCTGAATAAGGCTTTGAGTCTGGGTCTATGGGAAACAATCTGGAACTTGAGATGTGCTTGTCCTTGGTACCTGGATAAATGATGGCTTTGTGGATCCTGGGGCCTTGAGGGCCTTCCTGGAGGTCAGGTACGCAAGGGCTGATCTAATAGCTGTGACTGTGAGAACTGGCCTTGGTCCTGAGGTTGTCATGGCTGAACTAGAACTGGGGTTCGGAGGGGTGGTCCTAAAGCCTGGATCCATGGTGCCTAGCCAAGTGCTCAGCTCTACTGGGATGAGCCTAGACTCTGGATTTGTTGAAGCCTAAAGCCACAGGGGCTGGTCTGGAGGGTGAGGTGGCAGGGACCATCCTGACACTGGTCACGTCTATGGGTGTTAGGTTGGTCTCTAAGGCTGAATGCTGAACTACTGCTGGGGAAGGCATGAAGCATAATGCTGTGTGGGACTATTTGGATATGGAAAGATCTGGAGTCTGAGATGAGCCTTGAACCTGGAGTTCCAGGGGCTGGACAGTGTTGAATAGATCTAGAGTCTGCATCCACAGGTGCTGGCCTGGAGGTTGAGTTCATGAATGCTGGTATATATTGAGGACAATGGAGAGTGAACATAATGCCCAGGGTGGACCTGAAGCCTGAGCTTGGGGAGTCTGAAGCCTGAAGTCACCAAGGCCAGCCTGACTCTGGAGCAGGCCTGTAGTCTGAGTCTGTGGTATGGTACTATTTTTTCTTTGATAGTTTTTATTGGGCTTTTAAAATGACATATTCTGGGAATCTAGAATAGTGCCTGCCTACCTAGTAGATGCTCAATAAATAGTAACTGCTTGAGGCATCGAATGTATGAGTGATTTTTATTTTTTACTGGTCTTGCCACTAAATTGCTCATGCAAGACTCTCCAAAGCATTCTTTCTTTCAGTTGTGACATCTAAAACTGTTCAAAATAGTAATTATTTAATCTGCTTCAGAGCAAAACCCTCAGCTGATCTAGATAGGTAGCATGAACAATAAATTATTCCTTTAGAAGCCCCTGAGATTTGGGGTTAGTTTTTATTATAGCATTACCTAGCATATACTGACTGTATTAAGCCTCTTAAATCACACTACATGAGGAGGTTATGAAAACTTAAAGTCACAAATTGATAATAACTTTTCTTAAAACTTCAGACAATTTACTTAAAGCTTTCCAATGAATAGAAAGAAAAAAAAGATAAGAAATCCCTCTTCATTTTATCAACTGAAAATATAATTTATTGTCTTCTACAATGTTATTGTGACCTCTGACTAGTAACAAATAATGGGAAAAGTAAATGTTATTTTTTCTAAATGAATTGTATCAAAAAGTTACACCAAGAATGATAAGTTTCGGCTCGGCACCTATAGCTCAACCGGCTAAGGCGCCAGCCA
>NW_003852401.1:2464545-2497606 GCF_000181295.1 Otolemur garnettii
AAAAAAAAAAAAAAAAGAATGATAAGTTTCTCAGTTTGGCATTTGTAATTAACCCCCCAACTCTCAAATTCTAAAAACAAAACAAACAAACAAAAAAAAACCAGACTTCGAACTGTCCTTGATAAGAAATAAAGAGATGTTCTTACATTTCTGTTTCCATTTGAGAATTTTGTAAAAACATTTGCTACAACTAAATTAAAGCTCTGACACAGAAGTTCCTCCCTTCTCTGCTCCTTTCAGCCGAGGGGTTCTAATTGTCCCTTCCTGCAAGTCTATGGCCAGTAACCCTTGGGAATTCATGAACCCTTCAGAGGAAATGAATGAAAACTAGAATTAGATAATTCTTTGTTTCAGTTCATAAAGTCCTTTATCTTTACTAATGTTTCTCTTCTTCTTTTCCAGATGTTTCTGTTTATTTCTTCATTAGCTAGTATCATCATGACAGTTCTCATTTGGTTATACTCTGAACCCTGTCTCCATTTGCTGGATTCTTTCGTATAAGATAAGTGCTCATGCTGGAGTTCAAATATAGCATAAAGAAGAGGGTGGCAGGTAAAAGCAGTTGGGCTTTTGAAAATCTATCAAGATTTAGAGATAGGAAAAGAATTCCACGTAAGCCAGCTTAAAAAGAGGATAAAGATGCAGACCTGGAAGAAGCAGAGGTGAAGAGGGACAGTGAGGGAGAGAGGCAGGCATGCAAGGAAGTGAGATGAAAGAGGAGATATTTCTATTAGATGTGGGAAAAGGAAGGGTTTACAAAAAGCCAAGGAAGGCAACTCTTGTCTGATTAGGTCTTTGAAATTTGAGGCAAAGTGTTCACTGAGAGGGGATGAAGGGGTACCACAGACTAATTTTGTGTATGAGGTGGTTCTTTCTGCAGTTAGCTATATGGTTGAGAGTTTAAGCATTTGAAATATTATTATGCTATATTGATTCTCACACTAATTAGGCATTGATAACGTTTATCATCTTCAATCACCTGAGAATGAACAATAAGAAATAATGTGTCAAGTAAGAGTGTGGAATGACAGGAGATAAGAGTGATCAGTCATCAGTAGGGCCTTTGGCACCAGGTGAACACTGCAATACTGCAATATTAATGACTCCCCTGACTCCCCTGATTACATGGAATCACAAATGTGAATTCTTGCACTGAGCCTGGTGCGTAGCAAGAACTTAATATCCCTTCCAAAAGAGACCAGTCACCATGTTATGGCTTGCAAGCAGTGTGACTGTGTCAGTATCTGCTCATAACAAGTCAAGAAGTCTGGGATATTGGATTGCACCTGGAGCATTTGCGGGAAGCACTGCTTTATAATGAGGTGAAGGTAAACTGAGTTTAGTGATGTCTATCATATGCTGCTTGGCATTTAAATCCCCCCCCCCCAAATTGCATCAGTTAGATAGGATCCTCACTGTATAGCATATGTAAAGATATACTGCATATATAGTATAAGATAATGAATTTCAGAAAGTTGAGGCAACTTGCCCAAGATCGTCTCCGGCAAATTTTCACTTGAAGTCTAATATAAAGCTAAATTTGTGTCCAAAATTAAATTTTTTTTATTAAGCAATAACTCCCATTTTATGTGAAATTATGATAATAGTGACAAATTTATCAAAAAAAGCAACATTATATTCCATCTATTTACTAAGTTCTGTTTATTGGAAATTATATTTCCGTTTAAAAGTTAATACCCTCATGTACATTTATAGGCTTCCTCAAAATTTGGAAATTTTGCACCAAGTATAGATTGGAAATGGTCCCTGGGTTTGCATGCATATATTACTTTCAGATCAATATATTTTTTATGAAAATGTATTTTAAAAAAACTCAAATGTTGCTTCCATTCTTCTAACACTTGTAAGAATTTCAAGGAAGTGTTAGTCTACCTTCAACATTTCCACATGGTTTTGAGAAAACATAAACGAAACCTTTTAATGAGCATTTTTGCCACCAAGCGCTTTCTGCACCACGCTGCTCTGTTTCAGCTGCCTGCATCCAGCTCCTTTCTTTCCTGTAATGTTTTGAAAGCAGGGCTTCACCATAGTAGTTTAGATCTGTACAGTTTAGAATGTGCTTTAGGTCCATAGTTTCTGAAATTACTAGATCTGAAAGGCATGGCAGAGAGGATGTATTCTAGCTAAAGCACCCATAAAATAGATTCAGGTAAACTTTCTTGCCCAAGGTCAGGCAGCTAGTTCATCAGAGAACAAAATGAAGTATGTTGTATTAGCATATAAATGTGTAAAATTTTCTTACTTAAAAAGTGATGGGGTAGGGGCGGTTCTAAACTGTTTTGCCTGAAATATGCCATTTAGGTCACTAACTGCATATAATTCTCACAAAGTAATTTGTTTAGCTCTCATATAGTACTGCTGCTGCATTTCTGTTCCTTTAAGGGAGAGGCTTGAAAGCAAATGTCCTCAAACTACGGCCCATGGGCCACATGTAGCCCACTTAGGACGTTTGGTCCATGGGGTGTTTTTGCCACCGCTGCCTGTCCTGCTTAGCAGCCAACTGATCCCAGGGCCCACAGTCTGGCCCTCCAACGGTCTGAGGGACAGTGAACTGGCCCCCTGTTTAAAAAGTTTGAGGACCCCTGCAATCTAAAGACTCAGTGACTCAGAGGGGAAAAAAGCATCCTCTCAAAACGGCAACGTGTGTTCACAAGGGGTAGATAGTTCAGCCAGGCTTGCTTTCTTCTGAAGGTGACTGGACCACAGTTTTGACTTGACAAGACTCCATTAGAATGATAATAAACGTGAATTATACATAAAAATCAACATGTATAAAGGTATAAATTCAGAAATACAATGAGGGGAACAGGTTCCCTTTGCATTATATTTTCCACTAGTGAATTCAAAATAAGAAGTGAATTTTAGTGCTTTACCCAGGTTTCAGAAATGCCAACTGTGTTTAAAGATTTAGTGGATGAAGCAAAAGGCAAAGAGTTAGAATCCCGGGGTTCCAACTGGGTACATTTGGGACCCTGGGAAAATTACTTTATGTGATGGTGACGTCAGCTTTCTCCATTTTTTAAACTCAACATGGGGTAGAAGGCATGGTTTTCAGATTGAAAGGAGAGAAAACAAATTCATAAAAAGATAATTTATTGGGTGGTGCCTGTGACTCCGTGGGTAGGGCGCCGGCCCCATATACTGAGGGTGGCGGGTTCAAACCTGGCCCTGGCCAAACTACAACAACAACAACAAAAAAGCTGGGCATTGTGATGGGCACCTGTAGTCCCAGCTACTCGGGAGGCTGAGGCAAGAGAATCGCATGAGCCCCGGAGTTGAAGGTTGCTGTGAGCTATGACGGCATAGCACTCTACCGAGGGAGATAAAATAAGACTCTGTCTCTACAAAAATAAATAAAAAGATATTTTATTTATTTGTTTTATAGCTAAAACCCCAGGGATCTAACACTTGATCTTACCCAAAGGGCAAGAAGCAGTTGGGATGCTCTCCCTGGGCTGGGGACCCTTCTCAGGACGGTGTTTTCCAGCAGCAGCTTCAGGCTCATTTCCATCCTCTCAGTAATCCTGATGGATGAAGCTACGTCTAAGCTGGAGCGCTCATAGAATCTCCAGAACCCACCTTTTCAGCTTTGTTTAATTGATCTGACTGAGGCCCACATTTCTATAACCAGTTACTATGACCAGAGTGGTTCAATAATGTCAAACCTAACTGACCAGCCATTTTTCTCTTACTACCATAGCCTATGGGAGAGCCAGCTTCTCCCAAATCATGGCCCACACAGGAACTATGGTGTCTTTAGGGAGATCAGGGACCCAGAGAGATAGACATAGATGCTGGATAAGCAAAGCAGGAACCCATCACAAATGACTAGTCATTTTCTTAAAAGGCCTTCAAATTTTGTTGCCAGAGGACCCAGCATGAAAGGAGATGTTATGACGCAATCCAAACACTAAGACTGGTTACAGCTGCTCTGCTGACAGCTGACGTGGTTAGCAGCCCTCCTGCAGAGTGTTGTCCTTCCCCTCTCTGGACAGTGACTGTGGTGATTCTTCCAGGATTCATAGGAGGAGAATTTGAAAGCCACCAGACTAGAGGATCTCTCCAGAGATTGAATACAGAACATTTTATTTTTATCATCTTTCCCTATGGGAAAGTACTCAGTCTTTGCTTTTTAGCGCCCATGTGCCTTTGCTACTGATTCGAGTTTATACTCTGTATACCAGTTGTTTAGAGGGGGACACACCTGCTTTTCCACAATATCAACACTTAAACATTTTTTTTCAAGTCAAACCTCTTTAAAACCCAGAGTGCTCAGAGAGCTGTAAAACAGATGAAATTAATTTTTTGTCTGCTTTCAACAGGTTCAACTTACTCCTTACTGGAGAGGTAAGTGCTGTTTAACAGACTGCTCTATGGAGGTTTTTTTTTTTTTTTTAAAGTAGTAATAACATTAAATCTCTTGGCCTAGACGCTATTTTTGTAAAATGTAGAGTGGAGATTAGGGATAGTTTTACTGAAATCTGGCCCTTGAGATAATCACAAAAGTCAGCGGCCTAAGCATTACATGGCTTCGTGAAGGTCTCCTTGCAAATTCCCACCAAACTTCTGGAATGATTTCGTCTTCCCACTCCGACAGCCCAGCCTTAATACTACAGTTGCGACTGATAATGCCTGTTTTGTAATGTGCAGGTGGTCTCGCTATTTCTACACTCTTTGGGATAGTTTAATGTTTAACCAGCATGAACCACTTGTTCTTCAGTATTCTAGCAAGCGAGGCTCTGCTTTAGTTCTATGTCAGCTACAGGCTATAAACATTTCACAGTGCAATGCCTTGGGAGAAAAAGAAAGAGGAGTGCGTCCAGAGAGCTCCCACAGTAATGTCAACTTCTGGGTGCTAGAATTCCTATGCGAGCATCATTTTTATGGATTATTTTGTATTCTAATAAACATAAAAACTCACATTTTCATTCTACTGGGTCTAAAGATGAAATAGTCCAACAACAGAAAGAAATGAATTTGTTTCTTAATAAGTCAGGACTCTTCCCTCAGCTGCCCTCTCAGGAAACGGAACTATGGCATATCCACGTGACAGCATGTACCACAGAGCTAAATGTGTATGGCACACATACGGAGCTATAAGAAGAAAAGTAAGGCTATTGTTCTTTTTCTCTGAAGAGCTCATAGTCTAATAGAGAAGAAAAAGGTAGAGTTTTATCATTGGTCAGGTTTTCTTGGTACTAGATACTACTTTGACTAAGTCGAGCTTTGTAATTAGGTTCTTATTCATTGGGAATAACTTGGAAAAACATGTTATTAAAAACATGTTTCTATGTATGGTATTAATTGAAGAGACATTGGGATCACAATGTTTTCAGTGGCAATTTCCTAAGGAATTATTTTCAGAATAATGTCTCATGAATAATCTGTTTCTCCTTTTCAGAAAAAATATTTTCTTCTCATTGCCAAAAGAAACATACAACAGACATTTCCCCTATCTGCTTTAGCTGCCTGGAAGATCAGAATCAAATTCAATGTAGTGTCCTAACTATGTAACATTAATTTAACTATTTCTTCTGAATTTGTTACTCCCATCCTAGTCTATTGTCTCTGATCCTGGATTTTTATACAATTTTGTAGAGTGTTGAATGTAATGCTTTTGAGATGTTTGTGGAATAAGGACAGTTATTCATAAAGAAAGTCACAAGGGTTTGACAGTAGAACTAGTGCCCACCCCCCCAAAAAAAAGAAGAAAAGAAAAGCACAAGTGTTATATTGTATCTTCCTATCATTCAACACTTATGTGTCAGGAGTGTTCTGCTTTATGTCACATTTAAAGTGAAGTTGAGATTCTGAAGTTAGTGCCTGAGGCAAGAGGTTTACCCTTGAAAATATCTCAGGGACAGAGCATGTTGGAAACAAAAATGCCAGTTCTCAGTAAGCGCAACAAAGGTTTTCATCCAGAATTAATCAGGTAGTTATTTCTTGGATCAAATATCATTTACAGTGGTTGGTTTGTGTTAGTGACCATGCTGGGACTATATACATAAACTTTTAGACATGTGAATAACATTCAAGGATGCAGGGCTCAGGCATCAAGAGACATTTATTTCTCCATTTTATTTTCACTCTAGAACGTTCACTATTTAAACTGATCTTCTTCCCTTTCCTCTTTCTTCCCTTTTCCTGTTCTGGATATTCACTGCTGTGTAATAAATTGCCATGTAACACTAGTCCAGATTCAAAAGTAGGGGAATTAGACTTCATCTTACACTTGGAAGAGTGTTAAAACTGTTTTATCTTCAATCTACCACATTTCTCTTTCACTTTTTCCTACCTTCCTTTCCTCCACTTTCTTTTGAATCTCCAAAGTTATTGGCTTAAAACATCATTCATTTTATTTATTATTTTCCTGGTCAGAAATTTGAAAAAGGTTTTACTGGCACATACACATCATGTTCAGAAATAGGCCCTGGCAGATCCAGGAATTCAGGAGACAGCTTATTATTTTCCATGCTATGGCAGGCAAGCACGTGGCCAAACTTCTTGTTACTGCATATCCATGATTCCTTTTCTTTGGTATCTGATAATATTTCCCTTCACCAGATGACTCCTTGAAGCCTGTTCAGTTTCTGCCTTCTCTCTGGACCCCAAAGCCAAGGCTACATGTTTTAGATTTGAATTATGGTAACCACTTACTTCCAGGGACTGGATTCTGTACCATTTGTTTGTGACCATTTAGAAAACTATGCCATAACTTAATAGCTTAAAATGACAATTTTATTTTGCTCACAAATTTGGGAATCAGGAACTCTAGAAGGAGTTGGCCAGGAAAATGATCTCACATCCACAGGGTGTCAGCTTCCAAGACGACTTCTTCCCACGTGACCTGTCACCTCCACTGGGCTGTCTGGCAGCTGACACTGGCCATTGGGTAGGAGCTCAGCTAAGGCTGTTGACCAGAGAGTCCACATATGGTCTCTCTTTATGGCCTGTGATTCAAAATGGAGTGTGGTTTCCCAACCGGAAGTGCATTTGTTTCCTACGAGCACTGTAACAAATTTCTAAAAACTTGGTGGCTTAGAATGACCAATTTTTTCACTGTTTTGTAGGCTAGAAGTCTGAAGTCGAGGTGCCTACAGGGCCACACTCCCTCTGAAGGCTTATACAAAAATCTTCCCTTGTCTCTTTTTACTTTGCTGGCTCCTGGCCATCTTAGCATCCTTTGGAGTTTCATGACTCCGATTTCTGCTTCTGTCTTCATATATCTCCTTCTCCTCTGAGTGTCCTATGTCTCCAAATCGCTCTCCCTATCTAAAGATGCCATTGAAATTTGAGCCCTCCCTCATCTAGTATAACCCCATTTCAACTTGATTATAACTGCAGAGAACCTATTTTCAAATGAGGTCGCATTTGTAGGTACCGGGGGTCGGGACTTCAATATAATTTTGGAGAAGACAATTGAATCCATGACACTAAGTGCTTTAAAAGGTGGGCTGAAGTTACAAGGCCTTTTGAAAACACAACCAACTTAGAAGACCTCGCATGTCACCTCTGCAACATTATATTGATCAAGAAAGTCACTAATTCAAGTTCAAAATCAAGAGTGGGAAAATGAGACTTCATGTGTCAGTGGGAGCAGGGTCAAGGATTTACCACGCTTTAAGCCTACTGTGTTTTACTTTTCCTTTTTATTATTCCCCTTTCCTTTTCGCTATTCTTCTCTCTTTTCCTCTCAAGCATACTTTAATTCTTTAAGTTAAATGTATTTATTATGTGTCCCCCCCCCCAATGACTACTATGGAAAAAACATTTAACAAAAAAAAAAGGCACCTTTTGGTTTTAGAGTTGCTTCCATTATTTTTAATCAAAAGTTTTCCTGAAACATCCCGGGGTATAATCCTGTGTGTGTGAGTGGAACAGGGACAATGAGGTTTGTGCAATGAGAGCGTTAAGATCAATAGCCTGTGATAGATCTTCTCATAGGCCCCCTCCCATGATTGATGAGGCTTTCTCAGCAGATACCAAGCACATATACTTTTTCTTTCCCTAGTAGTTTATCTGTTCCTTGCTCAGAATAGCCAAGAAATCAGGTAGAAATTGAATGGTTCTTAGAGCTCCCATTTGAGATCATGGAACAGATTTATCAAAAAGGAAAATAACTTGTCTTATCTCACAAAGAAATGCCATTAGCAAAGAATCAGGATACTGCCTCCCCTGGTCCTGCGATCTCTCTGATAGGAGTTACTGTTTGGAGGTTCTAAAATATCAAATGTGTATCTCTTTCACTTCTGGCACTTGGCTGCCACATTGGGATTACTTTCTAAAACAGATGCTTCCAGAAAACATACAGATATGGGTGTTTTAAATAAAAAGAACATTGTCTTTCTATTCGACATTGCCTCTTATCGCTCTTCAATACAGCTGTATGAAGGTTGAATTACTTTTCAAAAATATTTATTGTCTTTCCCTATGAGGATGATTTTTTTACTTGGTTTTTCTCTACTTGGCTCCTCCCTGACACAGGAATAGAATCCCCTGCCCATGAACTTCACATTTGGCCCCCTCACTCACCTTGACCTTATAAGCTGAATGAAAGGGATCTGTGTCACTTCCAAGCCCAACTACAAGAACCACCACATGGTTTTGTTATCACTCTGCCAGAGACTGGCTTGTCACCATAGATCCTCAACCCTGATCTGCATCCTGGAATGATAGAGCAGAGCCTTCACCAGCCACATCCCAATAACAATATAATGTGAACCAGAAGCAAATATGTGGTGTTTTTGAAATTTTCACATCCTTCATGCCTGCAGCATAACTATCAAAGATGGGTACATCATCTATGACAGTAAAACATTTCCAGGGAAGAGGTACATGTGCTTTTACAATGGGGTGGAGTCCCTTCATATCACTGTGGACACTTGGAACTTGATATTGTATTTACTTGGGTCTTTGAGTGAGGTATTATAATTCAAGGATTAAATTATTGGGATCTGCAATTGATTGGATTTCCACTTTTTATCTGTATTACATAGGGTTATTTACCAAACTCCTTAAGCTTCTGTCATCTCCCCTAGAAAATGGAGACAGTAATTGCTTATCTCCTTGGATTATTGAAAGAACTGCATGAGCTAAAGGAGTGGTTCTCAACGAAAGGAACTTTGCCACTAAGGGACACGTGACAATGGCAGGAGGCATTTCTGATTGCTACTACTACTGGAGATTACTATGGACAGCTGGAGGGCAGGGGCCATGGATCCTGTAAACTTCTTACAATGCTATTCTCAGGCCCCAAATATCAAGAGTGTTGTAATTGAGAACACCGGAGCTAAAGCAAAGTGCTTACTCCACACAATTCTTGGTACACAGTAAGAGAAAAATAAATGTTTGTCATATATAATATTATTGAATATGCTCAAATAAGAACCTGGAAATATTTTGCAATTGTTACTTTATAAATCTTGATTTTTCAAGTTTAACATAAAGATACATGTTTGACTACAAATGTATAACTATTAAAAAAAATCACTGGTGTTTAAATGTTTTGGCAAGGGCATTCTATAAAGCCCACAGTGGTTGTATCAGTAGTAAAAGCGAAGATGCTTGTAATCGTCTAATGTTCACGTAACTTTTTATGATATACTTCAATTTCTGATAATTATTGTCAGCATACAATGTGCTTTAGATAAGGTTCATAAAACCATATGCATTTAAGTTATTACATAAAATATATAAGGCATAAAAGTAAAATGTCTGAATAAGAAATGTTTTTACACAAATCGTAAATAGAACCCTCAATATATTTTAGAAGAAGACAATTCTGTCCATGATACTTTGTGTGGCAGAGAGAAATCAGATTCAACCACTATCCAAATTCTTCCATTCTGAATTTTTAAAAATTCTTGCTAAATATTGTTACTCAAACTGTTTTATAACTCCTCAGAGTTCAAGTCTAAGCACCTTCTAGAAAATCATTTAAATAGTAGTTGTAAATCTGTATCAGCCTTGTAAAGGCTGGATTCATGAAAATGATTCCTACTGTACTAGATAGGGATCTCCAGCACTTCCATGAACTCTTTTCCTGTAAATTAAGTATGCTACAATTAACTTCATTGATGACTCTCTTGCCCTGTATCTGCAAATCAATCTCTGATCTTATATTTGTTATTATGAGTTATAGCAATTCTGCAACTAGAATACAATCAGTAGTCTACCCCTAGAGGGTTAATGAAAGAGGAGTGGGGTTTTTGTAGGCTGGCTTGGAGCTAGGACAGACTGTAATCTTGGCTCAGCTCTATTTTAATGTTGTAAGAATTCCTATTTGTGTGTACATTTTTCTTACCTAGTTTATTAAACTGCAGTGAGAAAGAATTAGTTACATTATTCTTAGAAAGTAATAAAAGTTAAAGAACAAATGAACCGACCTTCGTGTTGACATCTCATGGGGCCAACTGGAATCTATTTACTCTAACGTGTTTGACAGCTGAAACTTTATCACTTGTATCCTTCTCTGTTACTGACTTTATAGCTCAGTTTTTGGATTGTTTTCATCTTATGTTGTCTGCATATGTTTCTTTATGCAATTAATAGAAAAAGTTTTCCTTTGGCTTCTGTTATTTAATTTCACAAAGCCCTTTGAGATATATTTATAAATTTGCCAATTTTATCCTTCAAAAGTGGGAAAATTGCTGTTGAATTTTAGTGAGTTCTGTTTTACTTCCATCACTATGAAAGAATTGACCAAAGTAGTGATTCAATGTATAAACTGAGAGAACCTTTCTTTTTCCTGGCTCCATTATGTTCAAACAGTTGCCTCATTTTTGCTGTTTCCTTTCTTTCCAGTCATCCTTGAAATCAGAATGTTCCAGAAATTTATGAAGAAGGAAATTAGAAAGAAAAAAGGTAGGGAGGGGTTGCTTCCAGGATTGTTTCCTAAAATCGAATTTAGGAATATTCCCTGAACACAACTAGAAAGGAAAGAATTAAAATGCAAAGCTTGTTTCATTTTGAAGTGTTCTGTTTATGATTTAAAGCCAATTTTGAGCAAAAATTTTAAATACTAAAAACATGTCTTTGATATTCCCAACCTTTTCTGTCCTGTCCCCACGTCTACTTCTGTTTTCTGCGTTCCTTCACTCTGGCACCTCCACAGGTTCTTATAATCCACCCAAAGTCTCATTCCCGCCTCACTGGAGACCCATTTTTAGGAAATGATGTCACTTCATATATTTCTTCTGTTCAAGAGGTAGTGAATAAACAGATTCTGTATCTAGGTATTGGAATGGGAATTCTGGAATAGAATAAAATACAAACTAGTCCCCAAGTGCCAGGATAGAGAGGGGGATAGTTGAATGGAAAAGGAAGAAAAATCAGTGTAGTATACTCCTTAACTGTGCTTGTAAATTCTTTGATATGCATATAGCAGGAAGTTAAAATATCATACATTTATGTATATATTTCTGTATATTCTCTTTCCACAGATTTTTCTGCTTTCAAACTTATGTTTGAGATGGGAAGGGTTTTGGTCTGTGTTTAAGGAATCCTAGGAATGAAAAATATGTGAAAGAAGCTTACAATGATATATGCGTATGTATTTGAGGCAGTGATTCTTTTTAAATTAGTCTTTAACAATTTGATCTGTCAAACTTTGTTAAAATTTGAGAGTTCAACAAAAATTCACTATCACTGAACAGAGTGAAGTAAAACTGCCTTTAAAGTTTTATGGTGTAAGTCCCCAGGAGGAACTCAGATATAGAAAGAAATAAAAGTGTTGAACAAATAGTGGTTTGACCGAGTTCAAGAACAGATCTTCGTAGGATATATTGACACACAAGGTTAGTTCTCTTGTCCTGAATGCACTAAATATGCAAATCACCTAAGAAACCCTCTTGTCCCTGGGTTCCTATTCTCCAAGCATTTTTATGATTATGCGTCAGCGTACAGTGCAGATGTCTTCAGAAGACACAGAATATAGTGGTCTGATGGTCCTGAATTTTTGTTATGGTTTTTCATTATTGACTAATAAGTTGATCATTTGACATATCATTTGATTAATATGGAGTGCCCTTTGGTCTCTAGATCCGATAAATTAGATTTCCGAGCCTATATCACTGAAGGGCTGACCTTGGACTAGATGAATTTCAATAAAGGAAATGTCCTCTCACAGCCTCTTGGAAGCCAGCCTGTCTGCTTCTCTGGGGACACTGTCACTTTACTGTGTTCCTTTATTGTGAAATTTCACATTTATAATTAGGAGAGAGAAGTCAACACATAAAAATCTGTTTTGTTGCAGGGCATTTGTCTCCTTCCAGCTAAATGTACAGAGATTTTTTTTCCTTCCTTTCCCTCATTTTTTTTTCTTCCAAATGTTATGTAGATCTTGCCTCTAGAGTTAACTGAGGTAAAAAATGTTTATATCAATACTTTGAAAGGTCTGAGAAGAATTTTCAAGGTATGGTTGAATATGAGCAAAAAGATATAAGGTTTATCATCATACTTTGTATTTTATAAAGCAGCCCTCTTCTGCGTAGTTAAAAGATGTGTAATATGTGTTGCTGTTCAGGGCACTGTGAAAGACAGCAAACACAACTTACTTGAGTAGTTTGTGAGTATGTTTGAGGCAAAGAGCAAATAAATATAACTTTATGAATATATAATCTGGCTATTGGCAACTGAAATTATTTCTGGTCCTCCTTACGGCTTTTTTTCAAAGGTCCATGTTGCTTCTTTGCTGGTATAATTTTTGAATTGTTTCATTATCCTGACTGAACTGTGTCCTAGCAGTCACCTGATTTCTGAATCACTTATTCAGGATTCTGTGCTTCAATTCAATTCATTTCCTGGTACCTCAAAGAATTCCCAGACTTAGAAGAACTGACTGGGGAATATTATGTCTTGTCCTTCTCTTGTCTCTGGAAAGGACTTTCTGTCACATTCCAAGATGTGGTGGTTTGATTTGCAAATAAAAAAGGAGCTTTCATTGTGTATTGGAGAGACTTCTTAGGACAATAATGAAAGTCTTATGAAAAATTCAGGGAGGCTGGATCACTCATAGAAACAGTAAAACGCTAATGGAGACTAACAGAACAGTCATCAAAATCTACGTAACGTGCGCCTTCCCCCTCCTCTTTTTAGATCATTTTTCTTCACTGTGGAAGTGCCAGCTCATACACCCTAGAGGAAATCCAGAATGTTTTTGCCTGGTTTTTTCTAAGTATAGAAATTTCTTCTCCTTACAGAGTTTATTATATACACACCTTGAATTAGTACTTTAAAAAAATGCATATTTTTAAGGTAACAGTCTTAATTTCAAGAGGATAAACATCACCATTAACAACTCCTTGTCTTTTTGTAGCATGTTATGGTTTGTCAAACATTTTCACATATTTCTATCAGGAAATGTAACACTAATCATTACAGATTAAAATAAAGAAACTAAGATTAATTAGGTGGCTAAGAGCCAAGATCAAAATCATACAACTTGTAAATAGCTAGTGGTCCGTGCAGGTCTTTGGCTTCACAGAATAGAACAGAGTGCACAGGTCTGAAAAATTCTCATATTCAGATCATAATAGTCTCACCATCATGCACTATATTCTATTAATGTAGGAACACTACAAATATAAGCTGAAGTGAGAAAGGCATGATTATATTCTACTAAATAAATTAGGTTATGTCAGTAGACAGTAGAACATGATGGTAGAGGAATAAAAACAGAAAACTTAAAAATCCATATTATATTTATTCATTTTTTCAATTATTCAACAAATATTTTAGATCTATCTGCCAGTCAATATTTTTATACATCCTCCGTTACCATATGATCCCAACCTTCACTGAGATTTTACTCTAATGAGGCAAACAGCCATAAATTATGAGAGTATGTAGCTCTAAATGGTGCTAGGAGTAGGGAGAGAAAATTTGTAAGGAGCTAAGAAAGTAGAGACACCTGATTTAATCGCAGGTCTTGAGGAAGCTTCTCTGAAAAAAAGGATAGGCTATTACATACAAAATATAAGCCAGAATTTACAAGATGAGGGGAGTTAGGGAGGATCTGCACTTTCTTGGAAGAGCAAAATTATATGAAATGTCCTGAGTTAGCAGGCAACATGCTGCTTTGAAGAGCTAAAAGATCAGCATATGGAGTGCAGAGACCGGGAACCAGAGAATTTTTTTTTTTTTGCCTTAAGGGACAGAAAGAAGGAGCCATAGAAGATCTTGTTGACCATACTTTATATTTTGAATTTTAGTCGGCAAATAATAGAAAACTACTACAAATCAAACCCCAGTGAGATATCACCTAACCCCAGTGAAAACGGCTTTTATCAAAAAGACCCAAAACAATAGATGCTGGCGTGGATGTGAAAAGAGACATTTACACACTATTGTTAGAACTACCAACTAAAACCTCTAATAATATGGAGATAATATGAATAATATGGAAATAATATGGAGATACCTCAAAGAACTAAAGGTAGATCTACCATTTGATCCAGCAATTCTACTAGTAGGTATTTACCCGAAGGAAAAGAAGTCATTTTATCAAAAAGATAATAATGTACACAAATATTTGTTTACTACAGCACAATTCAAAATTATAAAGAAGTGGAATCAACCTAAGTGCCATCAATTCACAAGTGGATTAATAAAATGTGGTATATGTATACCATAGACTCAGCCATAAAAAAAGGAGTTAATACCTTTTGCAACAATCTGGATGGTACTGGAGACTAATCTCCAGAGTGAAGGAGGGAAAGAATGGAAAAACAAACACCACATGTACTCACTATTAAATTGTAACACATTGATCAGTACTAATGTGCCTAGGTAGAAGTAAAATTCCTTGCAAATCAAGCAGGTGGGAGGGGAGAAGCTGAAATCATACCTAACGAGTACAATGTATTCTATCTGGGTGATGGGGCCTCTTACAACTTTTACTCAAACAGTACAAAAGTAATCCATGTAACCAAAACATTTGTACCTCCATAATATGCTGAAGTAATAAAACAGAACAACCTACTGCATGAGTTAAATCAGACATAAGTTGATGAAGTATGTGTTCTTTGAAGGACAGTTCTGAAGGTCTAGTTCCAATTAAGTCAGAAGACCTTATAGCAAACCAATCTTCCAGCACATAACAATAATAAATCAGAGCAGCTCTTACATCTCTTAAAAAAATAGAATAGTAATTAAAACTCTCCTCAAGAAAAATTTAGGCCCAGATGGCTTCATTTGTGAGTTCCATCAAAAATTGAATCAAGAAAAATTACTGATCGTACATAAAACCTTCAGGAAAAAAAAAAAAAAAAGAGGAAGAAGTATTATCCAACTCACTTGTAAAGTCAGCATAATCCCAATACTAATACCAGGTAGGTTCATTACAAGACAAGTACAGACCAATATCTCTCTTGAACATAGATGTAAAAATCTTTAATGCAGTGTAAACAAATGAAGCAATACTGTGTACAAATATTGAATTGCATTATTCCAAGTGAGGTTTATTCCCGGAATGCCAGGTTGTAGTTAATATTTTAAACATAATCTAATAAGTTATACTACCAGGTTAAAGTAGAAAAGGTCATATGTATATCTCAAGGCAGGAAAAGTATTAGGCAAAATTCAACAATTCACAATAAAATCTATCAAACTCCGTGAAGTAAAGGACATTTCTCCGACCTGACAAAGAGTATTGACCAAAACCTACACTGTGAATACCGGGTTTTATTAAACTTAATAATACCATCGTAGCATAGAGCAAGAAAACCTGATGATGCTACACTCAGAACTGCCATTCACTAGTAAGGCACTTTTGTTAGTCACTCATCAAACCTCCCGGAAATTCTTTCTTTCATATATAAAAGGAGTACACAATAATATTTACCTAAAACAGCTTTTGAGAAGTTCAAATAATGTAACTATGTGAACATTTAAAAATTATAATGTGCTAATTAAGCTTGATTTGACATGGACCTAGAAAATTAAAATTCTTTAACTTTCTCTAACCAATACACTTAAAGCCCTAGAATAGTATATCCCCTAACTTTATATTACCTTGAAGTAGTTCCATTATTTTAGGGCCTGGAAAGCAATTTAGGTGTATTAAAATTCTTTGCTTGTCCAGTGTCTCCTTTTGAGTTGCCTGACTTTCTCATTAGCTTTCTCATTATAGTCAAATGGACAGTTTCTGAACATGAAGGTCAATCAGATAATGGGGCCACTTCCTTGAGCCCCTTATGGAGGAACTAATAAAATAAAATACAGAAATAATGGATTAAATTATTACTTGTTAATTTATTGCTAGATTTTAATTTTTTAGGCTAGCCCCAACTCCTATCATCAAGGCAATTTATTGCCACACTTCAGCTGTTTCTTTTGTGAAGTCAGTCATGTTCTTACGCTGAAACCAACAGAGAGAGAGACAGTCACTTCCTTGAGAGGTCTGCAAGGTATAGAATGCGTTCTTAATGCTTTCGAATGTTCCTTACTCTTGCACCACATTAATTGCCAAGCTCAGAAGTGTCCTTGGTGCTAGATAAAAGTTTGGGACAGAGGAAACTGGAAAGTATATGATATTTATGCAGAAATTAACAAGGTCGTTGTTTTTTCTAACTACTTTTATTATTGATAACTTATAAATCTTAATGAGATTTCCCCCCTTAGGGCTCAGGTATTTCTAATTCAGATGTCAAAATGTAAGAAATTATAATTCCATAATAATAATGAAACAATAATTCTTTTTTCACGTGGCTCAAAGAAATTCACACATCTTAGTTTAATTCATTATTACAAGCCCTGCATTGTAATTCAGACTTATTTCTCTGTTTCTATTATAATTTTGTCTCAATCAGCCAAAGGAGGGCTTAGATCTAGAACTATAACAATGAAATTTTTTTTTTTTTATTAAATCAGGACCCAGAAAATTGGGAGACAAGTCAATGGTTATTTCAGTGAACTCCTGGAATTTGGCCATGTGATTGGCTCTGAGATTTGCAAGGACTTTAGAAATAATTTCTTTCAAATCTCTGATTGTAGAGATGGGAAGATAGTATTCATCTAGAAGGAAGGCCCTACAAGTGAGAGCTTGATTTCAGATCCCAGAAGAATTTAGATTAGGTTAGAGATTAGGTTAGAATTCAGTGATAAGATTCAGAGATATTTTCAAATGGGGCAAGAGTGATTAGGTCCAGGCTCAACAGGCCTAAACCATAACCTGGAGTTGTAAGGCAGGACGCTGGCCTCATTGAATAAAGCTAAATCACAGGTGCCGGGACTGAGTATGTGATCACAACCCACAGCAAGATAGGCCTCAGGTGAGTCAGAATGTGATTGCCCGGGACTTCCTTTCACTCATTCTCTTTGATGAAAGGATCTTCCCAGATTCTAAGCTGAAAGTCTGACTTTAGTGTCCTATGGGAAATATTTGAAGCCTAGAAATCAGTGTATAGGGAGTGGGGCTTCTACATGTGGGTTGAATAAAAATGGAGAAGGCTGCTCTGTCCCTACCTGTGCCCCACCGCCAACCATCTGTACTACTGCTTTTTCTCTTTTTCCTGTAGTTTCATCCATACCTAAAGACACATTTGGAATAATATCTTCTCGGGTATACAGTAGTATGCTCCACTGAAATGACGGAATGCTCAGGGCTTGCATTGATTTGTTAGGCTAGAGGAATGAAACAAATCACTTACATGACACAATTGTCACAATAGTGATTTCTCCATTTTGATTAATCACGGGGAGGAAATAACAGGTAGGGCCCAGGTGGATCCAACTTTCGGTATTGTAACATCCAATCAACAATGAAAGTCAATGCTTCCAAACTTTAATTGCTTCTCCTAAAGCATAGTCAGAGAAAGCTGGATTATAATCCATAGGATCCATTCTTAGTCTCTGACTTCTCCCTCCCTATTCCTTCATTCCCCACAGCTTCCCCAGAGCTCTCACCGCCTGAATCCTGAATAGCTCACTCTCCTTACTTTGAAAGGCCTCTAGGATACAGCTTGCTTTCCCTTTCTCTTTCTCTACCCTACCCTACACCCCTAGCTTTTCACCTGAACCAGGCTACTAATTCCTGCCAGCACTAAATCACTCTAGGATGACCGGAGGACACAGGAAATTCATCTGCTTTCCCCCACCAACCATAAGGCACAGAACTCTTAGGTATGATCTTTTTTCCAGTTTGTATTTTTCTCACAAAATGTTTTGCAAGTAATATTTACATAATTAAAATTCTCTACCTTATCAACAATGAAATGAAAGTCAGGAACTCTGAGAAGAGTTCTAAATTTGAAATTGAGTGCATGAACACAAAATAGAAAATTATGCATATGTTTAAAAGGATTATAACAGAGATGATCCTTTGAGTCATGTTTGAACTCATCAAAACTAAGGGATACTGTCAGTGGATTCCATTCTAAGAGTGTTCTAGTTTAATTCTTGCTAACCTAGTAAATAAACTCATAACCTTGAACAAGTTACTTAACCTCTCTGGTGCTTATTTTTATCATAAGTAAATGTAGGGAATTAGCCTAGATTAATCTCATATTTTCCAATAAGATACAAAAATCTATGAAAAATAACCAGCAATGATATAAATTCCTAGCATATCTGCTTTTTCTATGTAGGATTTTCTGTATTCATTTCCTTCATTTTTTATAATCTCATTCACCATCCATTCCTGTGTACTTGACATCACTCATATTTCATTGAGAGAAGCTCTCAAAATTTTAACACAAATGCTTTTAAAGGGTCCTTTTATGTGATGCTTATCAAAATTGAACATTTCATTAAGTTGTAAGATAATTAATCAAAATTAATGAATTATGCAATCCTCTTATAAATGACAGAGAAAAATGTAGCTCACTTCTTGAGGGGTCAAGGTGTTATTTCTTTGAGTTGTAATACATTGTTTTAGACATATAGTTCTATTTTCATATTTATTTTCTATGGAAATCACCTTTGTTTGACATGTATGGTTAGTAACTTAATGAAATACAAGTGTTTCAGATAAACAAAATTTCTTTTGATTTATTGTCAATTTAAGGCTTAAAGTACTAACATGAAGGTAACATCTTACATGTTTTTTTAGTTATTAGAGCCAGAAAAAAAAAAAAAGGAAAGAATTAGCTAATTTGGGAATGAGAATTTGCTGTTTCCTTCACCGTAGGAGGCTTTATTTCTTGAAGCCAGAAGGTTGACCTTTGGAATTTCATATGTACAACCAAGAATATAGATATAAAGCTGTTTCAAGTTCTAGTCTTTATTAGCATGTCATCTTAGGGAAATAACTTAAGCTCTCTAGGCTCAGTTTCTACAATTAGTAAGGTATGAAAATGTTAGCTATTTTGTAGCTTATTTAAGGATAGGGGAATATGTTCAACACACTTGGAATGTTATTTCTTTCTCTTTTTTTTTTCTTCTTCTTCTTCTTCTTCTTCTTATTATTATTATTAAGACAGAGTCTCACTTTTTGCACTGGGTACAGTATAGTAGTGTCATCATAGCTCATAGCAACCTCAAACTCTTGGGCACAGGTAAACCTCCTGCCTCAGCCTCCCAAGGAAGTGGGACTACAGGTGCTTGTCACCATGTCTGGCTAATTTTTTCTATTTTTTGTAGAGACAGAGTCTTGCTCATCCTGTTCTTGAACTCTTGACCTCAAACAATCCTCCCACCTCAGCCTCCCAGAGTGGTAGGATTACAAACATAAGCCCTGCACCTGGCCAGATGTTGTTATTTTTTAAAAGTGTTTTTCCTATGACTTGTCAAGAAATTGAAGAGAAAAAGAGTCTCAGGAATAGAGGTGAAGAATTGGGCCAAAGTAAAGCATCATAGGAATCATTTCTATTATGGACTCAGTATTTTAATTACACTGGTGTTTTCTCAGAAACTATTGATGAAGACAACTGAATTGTGCAGGCATAATTTATCTTCCTATAGACTAAGTGATTTAAAAGGTGTTCACTTGGCAAGAATTGCCTTATTTTAACAAATTAATGCATGAAGTAGATTTAATTATCAAAACTGATGTAATTTATTATTTTGTGGCATATTTTTTAAAGTTAATTTTCTCCGTAGAAAAGAACATTTGAATGTACTGAGATATTCAGTGGAGGAAAGAGCACTTGCTTAGAAATCAGCAAATTGGCTCGGCACTCACAGCACAGGGGTTACATTGGCAGCCACATACACTGAGGGTGGTGGGTTTGAACCTGGCCTGGGCCAGCTAAACAACTGCAACAAAAAAATAGCCAGGCATCATGGCGGGTGCCTATAGTCCCAGCTACTTGGATGGCTGAGGCAAGAGAATCACTTAAGCTCAAGAGTTTGAAGTTGTTGTGAGCTGTGACGCCACAGCACTCTACCAAGGGCGACATAGTGAGACTCTGTCTCAAAAACAAAAGAAATAGGCTAACTTAGGTGCTGCTCCTATCTTCAGCCAAACTCTTTTCATTTTTCATTCATTTAAGGGCCTATCATGTTCAACACATGATGAGAATCTCAGAGAGTTTACCATCTAAGATAGAGCCTGGCACAGAATAGGTGCTCATTCAACATTTGGTGAATAATGTCACAAGAAAGATGTTATGGAAATCAAAGGGAAATGTGATTCTTACAAAGTGCTAAAAGGTTGTTCTAGGAATAAAGCCAATCTTGCCGTTGTGCTCAAGAAGGCTCATGAAGGAGGGAAGCCTCCCAGGGACACATTCATGTATGAATAGGATTCACATAGAGCGGAATGGAGGAAAAGAGACACTTGATTCTAGGAGAGGAGCGCTGAAAAGGCTCGTCCACAGAATTACTGTGTAGTCCACAGGCAGAGGTAGATGGAGCCCTGCCAGTTACCCATGGGGGGGGCTCCCTCCACTACTGCACCCGTAGCCCTGCCATCTGGGGGGCGGCCAGGGTCTCTGGTAATTCCCATTAACCTTATACTTCAAATCTTCCACTGTATCTTCACTTCATTCTCGGCCACAACATCCTTTTCTTTCTGGATTTCAAACACTTTCTCCACAGTTCTATCATCCTTTATGCAGATGACTGCAAGAGGACTGGTATCCTTGCTGCCACTCTCGCCTCACTTTTCTTGGCTTATTATTCCCTCTTGTCCCAGAAACCTGGCAGCCAGAGTCATTTTGTTGAAATTTAAGTTGTAGCATGTCACTCCACTGCCCAACTCTCCAGCAGATAATAATTTGCTATTCTTCACATAATTATTATTCTTCATGTGATTTCTGGTAGTAATTTTCAGAATCCTACAAGGCCCTGATGGTCTGGCTCCCTGTTAGCTATTGCTCTTCCCCTTGCTCACCTTGTTCCAGTTAACGTCAAGATTCCAGACGTGCTAAGCGTGGGTTTCACTGCTGTTTCTTTTCTTTTCTTTTCTTTTTTGTTAAATGATAACTGTGTACATTAATACAATCATGGGGTACAGTGTGGTGTTTTCATATACAATTTGAAATATTTTCATCAAACTGTTAACTTAGCCTTCATGTCATTTCCTTAGTTATTGTGTTAAGACATTTATATTCTACTCTTGGAAAGATTCACTTGTACCCTTGTAAGATAAACCATAGAGGTGATCCCTCCAATCACCCTCCCTTCACCCATCCACCCCCTTCCCCCCTCCCCATACTCTTAGGCTATAATTAGTTTCATAATAGGGCTGTGTACATTGGATACTTTTTCTTCCATTCTTGTCATACTTTACATCCTTCATGTTTACAAGGGTAGAACTGGAAAATGTTCTTCACTGCTGTTTCCAAGTCTGAGTGTTCTCCCTCCAGATGGCGCACTCTCTCACCTTCTGCAGGTGGTTTCTTAACTACCACACACGCAGTAAAGCCTCAGTGACCATCCATTTAAAATTTCCATCCTGCTATCACCCTTTCCCTTTTCTGCTCTGCCTTTAGCTTTTTATTCCTTGGCTATCTTAGATTAGGTTCACTAAGGATACTTTTAGATGAACTTAGCATCACATGATTTGTTGAGGGAATTCTCTAAATTGCGGTGACTGAGAAGTCCCATTCCCTTTTCCGACTTCAGAGTTAAAACTGGACCAGAAAGTACCAAGCCCTAACAGATCATTTGAGTTCCAAACACACACACTCTGCTATGCTCCCATCATGTAGCAGCAAGCTTATTTCCTCCTGATGGCCAAAATTAATTACTCCTGCCAGTATCATGACTCTTTTTTGCTGCTTACAAGTCTACTGATATAAGGGGCCCAAACCAACTAACTTAAAATTTAGTGGAACTCTTACTGTGACCCCAGAACCTTTTAGACAGACAGAGCTCTAATAGTCTAGGTTTCTTCAGACTTTGCTATTTTATATTTCTGTTGAGTGCTTGAAATATAGCACTTGAGTATTTTTTGAAAGAGTGAAGAAATACTGCCTAGCTCATCAGATGTGTTTATATCCTGGCTGACTTGCTTTCCCATTCTTCTGAAGAAAAAAAAAAAGTCCTTCGAATTCAAGTTCTCTGAATTTTGACAAGTTTCAGTGACCAGCTACCTCACCTGTCTGTGACTGCACACCCCTATGTATCATTCATCTGCTTGATTATTGTCACATGGTGGCTTCTGTGGAAAGTCACACTGGAACTTCTATCCTTGTCTACTGCTAAGATTTACCCCCATATTCAGCTACCTTAATTGTCCACTAGGTTCTAGGCCTAGGCATTTTCACAGAGTGGTCATTCTCATTGCTTATTGAGACCAGATCCTAATAGGAAGTCTATGAACAAAGGTGAGAAATTTTCAGACTTGTTCAGGGATTGTCCAAGAATTAAGTTCAACTCAGGAGCATATTTCAGGTGAGTCACTGAGCACGTCCTCTCTGCCAAGCACTAGGCATCAGACTGTCCCTTCCACTTCTGTATTCCACATTCTGTATTTCCTGACTTGCTGTAGCTTTTGAGATGCCTCCTATTTAGACAATTTCACTCAAAGGATGTCATATCCATCAAGAGTGATCAATCATATTCATCAAGACTGGCCCTTATTTCTTGGTAAATTTTGTTGCTCTCCCCCTTTAAAGTTGGATTAAATTAGTGTCAGTCAGGGTACCCAGCAGCAGAACTTCTTGGGAAAGATGGTGGTTGCCATTGGCATTCAGTTGTATATTGTCAACTTCTAGTAGGTTTCAGCTGAGTGGAAATGACACTTCAGAGCAGGTAAGGGAGGGGGGAGCATCAGTGTGTGGTTTGCCTCCAAGGATTCCCTAATGTTGTTGTCAAATTTGGCCATGTGTTTAACTGTTCTGAATGTGCTCAACTATACTAGACAGGTAAGGAAAAATATCCATTATTAAAGAAGTGATAAAAAGCTAAATACTGGGGCCAAGATGGATATGCTTCAGATGAGAACATTTTATTTTCCCTTTATTTCTATAAAATAAAAGTAGACAATTGCTTTTTTGGCCCACGGCACTCCCAAGGGTCATTCTCTGGCCATTGAAACGATAATATAGCTTATTTAAGTATGGAAAATTGTCACAAATAAGATATCTCATGGTCAACTATCTTCGAACTTCATGCCTCACTCCAACTCACAAGTCTTAACTAAATGTCACATGTAGCATTGATATTTTTCACTTTTGAAGTTGCCTCCTCCTTTTTAACTCTGACCCCTGGATAGTGTTGTCTTCTTACTGGAATTCACACATAGCGCATCAGATTCATGTTGAAACTACTTTCATCAATTAATCCTATACAATGTGTTTCCCTTTCATGCTTGTCACACTTCTACTATGGAACTAAAATTCAACACCTATGATATGCTTAGAAACAAATATTGTTGCTAATTGTTACCACTTCTTTGAACTGTATCTCCATCTCTTTCAATATTAACCACAATATTTTATCACAGATGTGCTATTTTGCTATCTGTCTGCACTTCTTTTGTCTAGTAGATGTTATATACACAGTGAAAATAGAAAGATTTTTCAATGCAGATAGATCTTAACTGGTGTTTTACCCCTCACACATAATATGTGGGTGTCTTGGGCCAATTCACCTATGTGCCAGAATCTCATTTCCCTCATTGGTAAGACAGAAATAAGTATGTCTATCTTCAGGGTGCATTGTGGGCGTTCAATGAGAATGTGTGGGAAAAGAGTAAGTAATTATAGGTTCTTCATAGGTTTGGGTTTTCTTTCTTTCCCCACTCATACCTACCTTTCCTAGTGAATAAAGAGATTATGAAGACAATTGTATGTAGGCAATTTGGTTAAATATAAGACTGTTGTGGGGGACAATGTTGTAATATGGTTACTTTTCCAATGTAAGGAATGTTGGCTTATTTACTGAAAACATTTTTCCTAGATGATTTATGTACTCTTTCTTTTCACTTCTAAACAAGATGTTGCTTTTTTTTCTGGATTAGATTATTGGCAGGTAAAGCTTTGAGCTGGCTCTGGAGGCAGGCTGCAGCATCAGGGGAGTGGCAAACTTTTTTACTTTCTCCATTAAAAACCATGAACAAGAACTAGAAAACTGATAAACCCCATAAATAATTTTTTTAGCTGATTCTTTTTCTAGGAAACTTGATATTTGTGTGTGTTGTTTCATTTGGGTCCATTCCCCAGATCGATGATTTTTTTTTTTTTTCAGAAAACTTTTTAAAGCTTAATGTAGCGTTTTCTATTTCACCAATCCAGCACTATTGTCTTCCAAATTAGAACGTTTCAATCTGGTTCAGTAACTCTTGCTGAAAATTGTGCAAATTTCAGCAATATCCTCTGACTTTTTGCCCAGAATGTGTAAGATTATTATTATTAATTATTTATAGAGACTTAGAGTTAGAAAGAATACTTTAAAAACAGCACTTTATAAAGATGGCACAGAATAACAATTTCAACCACAAAAAATGTGCAAAATAATTCATAGACACAATGTGAAATAATATTTAACAGCATTATAAATCAATAACTATTGTACTGACATTTATGTGCCCAAATTGTGCTATGTGTGTGGCTAACTTTTTGAATTAAAAGGGAGTAATAAGTGAGTTCATAAGTATGAAAATTGTTAAGGATTTGCAGATTTGTGCTAAGTAACAATTGCTTCTCATAATCGAATAACCTGATTTTTAGATATATACATGTTATAAAACTTAAAATTCACTCAGAAGGATTTTTCTTAAAAATGAATCTGGAACTTCTCAGGAATGCTTGATATTTGAATGTGGAGGATGGTGACAAAGTTTACTAAAGGCTGTATAGTATCAGGACATTAATTCACTTAGTAAATACTTACTAAATATTTACTATAAGTAAGGTGCTAGGTTAGGCCAGGCATTAAAAGGGTGACCAAGACTTTTTTCCTATTTTCGAGAAGCTTGTAGAGTAGTGAGGGAGATATAAATGCAAATAAAGAATCTGGTAATTTATGGTAGGTGCTCAGAAGTAGAAAAGATTTTAAAAAATATAAAAAGATAGGAGAGAATTCACTTTGGCTGAAGCTCGGTAAATTCGGGCTTTTATGAAAGATGACAATTATAGTAAACTAATGCTGGTTATTAAATGCTGTGACAATTCCAGAACATGGGTAAAGTGATCTTATAGCTTGAGATAAACCCTGACATGTACGATGATATTTTAAAAATACAGAAAATTTTAGGGATAACAATAATATGTAAATAAAGTTTCAGGTTCCTAATATTTCTCTGCTTCAAGTTCATGGGTGGCAGAAGCTTTTTATTAAGATATCTACAAACTCCTTGGAATGGTAGGTAGCAAAGTATCTCTATAAGCTGAAGAGCATTTTTGTGAGTAAAGGGTCCACAGCTTAAATCAGAGACCCAAAATGGTTTATAATTTATAAAAGATTAAGAATTCTTAAGCTACAGAAATTGGCTGTTCACCTAAAATTTCACTATTGCAAGTTAAGTACTAATTTCAGTAATTAATTTAAAGTTTTAAGAACAAATGCTCTGGTGCAGGGGTTCTCAAACTTTTTAAATAGGGGGCCAGTTCACTGTACCTCAGACCGTTGGAGGGCCGGAGTGTGGGGCCCCGGGAAGAGTCACCTTCTAAGCAGGATAGGCAGCGGTGGCAAAAACACCTGGCGGGCCGCATGTGGCCTGGCCGTAGTTTGAGGACGCCTGCTCTGGAGGGTGGAGTACATAGAGTTGCAGTAATTGATAAATCTTTTAATAGGTCAAGGTTTCTGCTACTTCTGAGCTGTTTTCCCTAAATCCCCAAAGACAACATAATTAGGCCTTTTATTTTTTACTGTTATATTTTTTGATGAATAATAATAAGATAGGAATCTATAGCTTGATTTACTGTCTAGCAAGTGTGGGACTACAAACCATTTTCCTTCTCCTGATACTTAAGAAAAAATAATTTTCCTATATTTCTCACCTTTAAAATAGTCTCACTGTATTGCAGTTACAAATTAATTTTATTATTGCATTAACCTGTTATTAGAAGTCATATGTTTGCTATTTTCCTTCTGTTTCTTTTTATAGTTGAGCATAGGTCATTTAAATTTTTCACCATAAAGGGATATCCTATTTTGTTATATTTTTACTAAACCTTTGGGTAAAGTTCTGATTTAGTTAATGTTCAACCTTACAATTAAATTAAAACTAACCGTAGGATATCAGGAAAATAGACAATAACATTATTAATGTACTTAGAAGCATTATTGAAATTATGGTCCACCTGGATTTGTTAAAACACCACAAACCTCGGGCTTTAAGAGTTGCCCATGAATGTGGTTCACCAGTAAAAAAATGCCAGTAATGTTAGTCATGGGGAAAAAATGCGACGATATACTGGAGCAAATGAAATTTCACTCTGCGTCAGTGACAAGTTTGCCAGATGGATTTTTCTTTTTAAACAACTGTATCTGAAGACCATCCTTTCAGGGATCATTTCTGTAGCTGGTTACTCGAGAAGCCTCTCTGAATGGGTAGAGCTCCGGAAACCACGAGGCGGCAGCGCAGCGTTCACACCTGAGCATAAAGCGGCTCTTGGTGTCGCTTTACTGCAGTTACCATTTCCCATTGATGATCATTCTTCTTTTCCTTTGGGGGAGTAAGAGGGAGAAAATAAATAAATAAAAACTATATCTGAATCAGATGATAGGGGTAATTTAAGAGAGACCCGGCCTGGCACGGCAGAACAGTACAGTCTTCAAGGCCTCCGAGTACTGGCTGGCTGTGTGGCTTTGGGGAGTTTGCCTTCTCTCTCTGGGAATCAGATTCTTCATGAGTAAACATAAAACCTGGATTTCTGTGATGATTACTAACACTGCACGGAAAGTATTCTAGTGTTTTACACGGACTGGTGATTAGTAAAGTTATCAGTATTGATTGTCATGCAGAAGGAAACAGTTCTGCTGATTAAAATGAATACAATGCCCCATGCTGAAAAGTATATGAAAACGTCATTAATTTTTGTCTTGACTGTGATTTTGTCATCTATAAAATGAAATTATTAAAGTTTTAATAGCCCATCCCACTCTAATATCCATACTTTTGGAAAAAACAAATATGTGTCTGTATTAGAAATGGGTTTTTTTTACTTAATTTGGATCAATGATTTGGACCAATGAGGTATCCTTGACCAGACATTAAGAAAGTATATTGTTTAGGTAGGTTAAAACAAATGATATGATACAAATAATCATAATTATCTAACTAAATGTGTTTTAAAAATTGTTGTTTACAGATGCCTTAACCCAATTTCCTACTATAGAAAAACAATAATCTTTCTCCATTGTGCCATTCTTAAAATATAGCAGCTTTAGAACTTAGGCTGTTTCGTGCCTGAGAATGTATAACCTGAGAATGTTCTCTGACAAAATAAGATAGGTATTAAATGTCAGAAGCCACAGGAGGAAAAACAACTTTTACTTTTAAGTGACTATTGAATATCAGATATATTTGATTCTTGCTATTATTCTTTTTTTAATCCCGGACACAAATGCTCCAGGGATGTTTTATTTAGCATGAGTCCCTCAAGGAAATGGGCTGAACCTTTGAATGTGAGTGTGAACCTCATAAGGTGAGTAGCAATCTTATCAAGCCATCTTGACAATGTGGTGTTTCTCATCTCGAGAGACTTTACTTAAAGTAAGGAAATAGGGATCACATGATACAGCCATTTCAATCAGTGTGACTGACAGAAGCATAGGTTTATTATTAATTATTTTGGCAACCAATTTGGATACTGAATTCATTAATACAGTATGAATTACTTCCCAAGCAAGAGGTGACTTTGTTGCAGAAAAGTTTCCTCCTTTTTCCTCTCTCATAATTTTGATTAATGTATTCATGTATTTATAACTAACTCTATTTCATTTCAAAATAGATGTTGAATCAGTAATTTTCTTTATGAAATGAATGGTTTAAATAGGAATGATTATGGAAACGTTACGAATTACTAAATAGAAAGTGATTCTCTCTTTGCTGAGGGAAATTTCTGAGGAGAAAACCTAAAGAAATAGTATATTAGGATGTTTCATTTTGGTCTATCCTGATTTATTTTTTGGTCTTAAAAACAGGCAAATATATTTTAATAAGGGAAGTGAGGTGACATTATTTGAGGAACAGGGCAGTTAACTTAGGTGTTCATTACATTATCAGGAAAAACTGACTTGAACTGACTTATTTCAAATGATCAATATCATACATGTCCAGAGTTCTGAGTTTAAAAGATCAACAAGGTGAGAGTGGGAACCAACAGAATCTTGGTCAAACCCATAGGGCCAGTGGTTCTCAACCTTCCTAAGGCCATGGCCCTTTAGTACAGTTCCTAAGGGTTGCAACCCACAGGTTGAGAATTGCTGCCATAGGGTAACCATCTATTTTTTTCTTTTCTTTTTATTGTTTTTTTTACTTGCAAGCATATCTCCTAGAGTTTTGGGTCCCCTTCTCCAGTCTAAGTTGCCTGATCTCTAAACCCTTGGCACATCTGCCTTCTAGGAATGCCCGTTTTCTGATCCTAGGAATTAATTTGTCCTTTCACTGTTATATATAATTTTTTTTCTTCTTTTTTTCATCTCAAGTTTTGCCTTTTGTTGCTGTCTTGACTTGGTGACTCATTTTCCTAATGGTTTCCTAGGGCACAGTGTTCTGAAGGTAAAAAATGACTCTATCCTAGTACACAATTGTTATTTTGGCTAGGAATAAAATTCTGCCAGTATCATTTCCATGTAATTTTAATGGCACTGTACTACTGATTTTAAACTTCCAAAGTTGCAGTTGAAAAGACTGATAACCTTCTAATACTTAATATTTTGTATATTATAGGATTGTTTTTCTTTCCAGAAATTTTGATTCTCTAGTATTCTGAAATATCAAGATGATGCTTTTTAGTTTGAGTATATTGGTTTTAATTTGTTTTATTGTCCTCAATGGGCCTTTTCAATCTGGAGACAAATACTTTTTAGTTTTAGAAAAGTCACTTAATGTTATTTCTTCCTTTAATCTCCTTTTTCTGTGCTCTTTCTTTTAAGTTATGAAATAGTCTAATGTTTGTCCTCCTGGATAGGTAGACATATTATTTTATTTGTCTCTAGTTTTCTTCTGCCTCTTCACTTGTTGACTCCAATGTTTTTAAAGGCTCGTATAATTATTATATTTGGGGCTCATTTAAGTAATCTTATTTTATAGTCAGCTGCTTAGTAATCCTATTTGATCAGCAACGTTGCTTCATAGTAGTGCCCAGACTAATGTTTTGTGAAATAACTATAGAGTGAGAATCTTAGGGGGGCATGATTGGAGATATGTTCCCGTGGTGCCTGTATTTATCTATATTTCATTGCTATTCATCATCTGGCCAGTGGAGACTTCCCAGACTTCCTACAATATGATTTTTCTAGATCAATTGTTCTCCAATTTTGGTATGTGTCAGAAAATCCTAAAGGACTAATTTGGGAATCAGGGGCCCAAATTCTTAAAGTAGCTTAGGGCCTGGGCCTTCATATTTTTACCAAGTTCTCTGGGTGATTCTTGTGCTCATTGAAGTTTTCTCAACCTTGGTTGAATAATAAAAGTAGTTAGGGAGCTTTTAATATCACAATGCATAGGATACATCCAAATCAATTAAATCAGAGTCTGGGGTGGTGGTGGTGGTGGTTGGGTAATCCATGTATCAATATCTTCCAAAGTTCTAAAGTGATTCAGTTTTCTAGATCACTGCTTCTCAAATGGTAATCCATATACGAATGACCTGAGAGCCTTGTTAAAATGCAGGCTGTGATTCAGTTGGGTTTTGGTGGGGACTGAGATACTGCACTTCTATCATGCCATGCTGCTGGCCCACAGGCCACACTTCGATTAGCAAGACTGTAGCCCATTTTAACATTCTTATATTACCTTGAAAGTATGTCAGAAACATTGCTAGGGTTTCCACAAATATTTCCTTTGCAGTAAGGTTGAAAATTTCATGTGTCAAATTATAGCCCCAACATTAAAAGATCTCAGAAGACTTGGTTTAAAATTTGGACAAAACTTAGTGGTGACATAAGTTTAATTGCATTGCGTACAGGGATGGGGCGTGTGTATTCAAACAGTTCACACACTTTTTCTTTTTTCTTTTTTTTTATTTGAATATCTTCTAACACCTGGGAAAGTACCTTATAGTATTTGGTTTCAAAATAATCATACCCTATAATATGTAGCCTATCATTGAAAACATAGAAATTTTCCTATTGCTCTGTAGTCTGTTGATTTTAAGATTATTCCTTGTGATCGCTCACACTTAGCTGTCCAGATGTCATAATAGGTACCATTTGTACTAAGACAAGGATGCAAGTTAGAAAACTTCTTCTAGGTTGTTAAAGCTATATTTACAAATCCAAGCTGATTAAAATGCTGTGTGAATGCTTTATGAACATTCATTATTAAACAATACTTTGTTGAGGTACCCTAAGGCAGAGGGATGTCCAAAGGTGAAAGAAACACATTCCTTAAAATGCTGAATAACTGTTGAAGAATAGAATATTTGACATAAAATAACATTTTTTGGAAGGCTGTGGGAGAGATTAGGAGGAACTTATAAGGTCTAGCAAAGTCAGAGGAAATGGCAATTGAGCTGGACTTTGATATAGGAAAGATCTGGACCAATGGATTTCTTTGGATAAAGGTAAAAAGAAGGGGAAAATACATGAAACTCTAATTTATAAGAAATAGTCAGCAGTGTAATTCCATAAAGGACACGGAATGGAAGAGAAACAGTAAAAGATGTTTGGAGCCAGATCATTGACAAACTTTGAATGGCAGTCTTAAAGAGCTTGGAATTTATTTGCCAGGCAGTTGGGACAATAATGAAACACTTTGAACAGGGAACTGACACAATCTGATTAGCTTGTGATGTGCTTTAGAAAGATCACCTTCACCATGGTAGAGAGGGTGGATTGTGGCAGCGCCATAGGGCTGAGTTCACTGATCCAACGCAGAACTCCTTCCTACTGAGCCTGAAGGTGTTCTCAGAATCTTTCTCAAGGTAACACTCTGGACTTATACTAGCATAAAAACAATTTGCCATTCTGGAGCAGGAGGCAGGTGAGACACATTAGGAAATTAATATAATGTAAGAGTAAAGATCTAAGGAGGCCATTCATGGTACCGTCAACATACCACAATCAAATGCCAGAAGAGTTCAGTACAAATCGCCTTACACATGAAGACCTGTGATTCAAATGATTTTACAGATTGTCCAGACAAAAGAAAGCCTGTGAACAATGTGATGTTTCTCTTTAAGTACGTGTGAAATACTTTGACGTGTACTTCACGTGGATTCGATTCATGCATGGAGGATTCGATTTGTGTTGGCCATTTTAGCTAAAATTAAAACAGGGGTCAAAAGATGATTTGAAAATGTAGTGAGAAAAGTAAAGTCCTGAGGGAACTGTATAAGGGTTTACACCAATTCATTTCTAATTTGTTTGAATTGTTGCACAGGTATGTACTTCTTTAGTCAGAAAAACAATAAAGCCATATGAAAAATGAAAGTGAGGAGTAAGAGTAAGTCATTAAAAAGACATTGGCAAAATAGATTATGGAACAGAGTAGATTATACAGTAAATAACAGGACAAAATGTCATCTTGTACATGTTTTGGTTTATATACACAGAGCCATAGGGTACATCAAACTCTATAAGTTCTTGTTTCATAGGAAAAGCTTAATTCATAGATGACTCATTTTTAGACACCAAGTCTTCTCTGGCCTCTTCTCTGACTGCTAAAGTATTCTAGGTTGATTTCATTGCACTCGTTTGAATTGAATATAGTTTAGATTTTGAATTTTAAATTTATCAACAAAATTATAATTGAAGGCCATTAAAGATTATTGGATCAATTTGGCTATTAAAAGGATTATGGGATTTCATAGCTTCATATTATTAAGAGAGGTCAAGAAAATGGAGATAATAACACTGAAATTAATATAATTTGATGTACATATAATTTAGGTTTTTCTAGAAATACTATATAATGTTTTATTATTAAGTATAGTAAATATAAAAATTCCTTATAGCTGACTGTTAACTACATCCAAAATCCGTGTGTGAAGTAACTTACCATTTTTAGATTTTGCTTTATTAGACTCAACACTATTTTATCCAATTATTGATTAAACTAGTGATTTTTACTGAAAACTCATTCCTGAAAATGACTCAATAAAAAAATTTCACTGTAATCAATGTTTCCAGTGCCTTTTGTACTTTTCCAATATGTTATCGGATTTTTAAAAAATCTACCATAAGCTTTTCAAGCATCTACATATAACTTTCTAAGAGAGGTTTATCATAAAAGGGTCTTATTGGGGTTCAAGGCCAGATAACTGACTACAGTCATTGCTTACTGAACAAGAAGTTTTGGATAAAGGACCCAGGTCAAGGGTGGGTCAGAGGAAGCCTGCGGGAGATGTCACAGAGGAAAACCGAGAAGCAGAGAAGGAAGAGGAAAAGGAAAAAGAGATACTGGTGAATATCAAACCCAGAGAGGCTCAGAGCACAGTGGAGGAGAAGGGAGGATTCTTTCCTCCCTTACGAGTCACACAACCTAACCCTGCCTAGCCTCACTCCTTCACCAACTTCTGCCCTGCTGGAGAACCAGCCACCC
>NW_003852401.1:2497794-2501183 GCF_000181295.1 Otolemur garnettii
CACTGACAGGGAGAACAACTCTATAGCTCATTACAGCATCTACCAACTCAGTGAAATAGGGCACAGCTGATTTTTACTCCCAAGCATCACCCACCACCTGAGAGATTAAGCTGGGACTCACAATACAATTCACACTAGTGAGAAAAGGTGAGGACAGCAGGTTAGAAGCAACCAGGCAGTCACTTGTTTTTAGGAGAGAAACAAAGGTTACAGGCAGCTCGATCTGTGAGGGGTGTTCCTCTTCCACTGCAGATCACTGGGCTGACTGGGTTGCTACACAGAATATATGCAAGGACATTCTACTATACAGCAGGAGCAGCAGAGATCTGTTGCCACTGACCCCAGGCTTCTGTAAGTGATGCCATCCTGATCACTCTGGTGCACAGAGTCAGGTCCACTTGGGATCCAGTCTTCCAGTAGTAGCCTTTGCATCACCCTTGCTGGGCCAGGAAGGGAAACCCCATGTCATGCCTTATGACTAGGAGCCCAGCATGACTCCTCTCTGGTGTGGGAGGTGAAAAGAGGAGGAGCTCCATATGCCACAGGTACCACTTGGGAAACCTGGGGTGACTGCTGTGGTGGGTCCTAGGTGTGGGGGGAGAACCACTGCTGACCAGCATATCTGGCCCACCTACACAGACTCTGGGCCACTGAGACAAATTCCTGACTGTATAACTAGGCATCAGCAGTCCCCATGTTGATGGAACAGGCCACCATGTGGGCAGCTCTGCCTCCCAAATCTCCAGTGCCAGCTCTGAATCTCTCACTGTGGTGGAGTCAGAGGCTCTGCTCCTGGACTGACAACTTAACTCTTGAGACTCTAGGGTTGTGCCTGGATCCAACAGTCCACCGGGCCAGCAGAACCTCCCTGAGGTCCAACACTTCACTGAGGCCCCCCAACCCTGAGCAGCAAAGTCCATTCCTGGACTTGGTTAAAAAGACTCCCCAGCAAAACAGAATAGGTGCCCTGCAGTCCTATTAATGCAGAGCTCAGAGAACAGGAGCCAGATGAGAAGACACTCAGCATAAGAACCCTGGCAACATGAAAAACCAAAATATTGCAACAACACAAGGGAACATAATGGAGTAATAGTGTGGGACTCCACCCACAAGGAAATTGCCAAAATGAGAAAAATGGAATTCAGAATATGAATGGCAGGTGAGGTGAATGGAATTGAAGAGACATTTGAAAACCAACAAAAAGATGCCAAAATATATTTTAGGAAATCAATGAAAAAGTCAGCACAGAGCTAGACAATATAAGAAAGGATATAATAGAACTTAAAGAAATGAAAGAGTCATTTACAGAATTTCAAAACATAGCAGAAAGCTTTAACAGCAGACTAAACCAAGGAGAAAAGAATTTCAGAGGCTCTTGAGAAAACCCCGTCATTCAAAGAGGCGGACAAGAGTATAAAAAAAATGTGGACAATCACTGAAAGAGATACGGGACTATGTGAAGTGTGTTAACATTTGGATTATAGGTATCGTGAAGGAGAAAAAGAAGAACGAACTAAAAGCTTAGAAAACTTATCTGGGGAAATTAATGAAGAAAGCTTCTTAGGTATCATCAGAAATTCAGACAAACCAATACAAGGTGGACACAGAACACTAGGAAAAATGATTGCAATTCAGTCATCTCCAAAACACAAAGTAATCGACCTAGTCAAAGCGAAAAGGAAGGAGAAAACAATACAAGCAGTGAGATAAAAGTGTCAAATAACCAACAAAGAAAAAGGCATCTGGCTAACTGTAGACTTCCCAGTGAAAACCCTACAGGCCAGAAGGGACTGTGGCCCTCTCTTCTAGTGACTCAAACAGAACAGCTATTACTCTAGTATTTTGTATCCTGGAAAACTAAGGATCAATAAAGAAAAAAGTCTTTTTCAGAAAAACACTGAGGAAATTTACCATGACCAGACCTGCTGTGGGTGAAATACTCAGAAGAGCATCATCCACAAATCAGCACACCGGATACCCACCGGTGTAAAATGACCTGCCCTCCTCCACACTAATAACTCTTATAAAGCAATAGAATGAGAGGTAAAGCAAAGCGACAGGACACTACATAACAGGATGAACAGATCAACATCCCACATATACATGCTGTCAATTACTGTGAATGGACTGAATGCTCCTGACTAAATGCATGAAAAAAAATAACCCCAAAGTATCTGTTGTCTCCAGGAAACAAATCTAAATAACAGGAACACAAGCGGACTCCATGTAAAAGGATGGAAAAAAATATTTCATGCAAATAGGAATCAAAAGAGAGGAGCTTTAGCCATTCTCATATCAGAAAAATTGACTTTAAGCCAACAAAGGTAAAAAAAAAAAAAGACAAAAAAGAGTCATTATATAATGGTTAAAGGAGAAATTCAACAAGAAGGCATCACAATTCTAAATGTATGTGGACCCAAAACAGGACCTCAGATACATAAAGCAAATTTTACTAAAGCTAAGCAAAGAAAAAAATAGCTGTATTGTAATTACTGGGACCTCCACCTCCTACTGTCAGAGCTTGACAAATCATCAAGCACCAAATAAATAAATAAATTGTACCTAAACCACACTCTAAATCAAATGGAGCTAACAGACATGTACAGAATGTGCTACTCCAATACGACAGAATATACATCCTTCTCAGCAGGACATGGGCCTTCGCCAAGATTAATCATATCAGGCCACAAAATAAATCCTACTAAAACCTGAAATCACACCATGTGCCTTCTCAGACCACAGCAGAATAAAACTACGAATCATCACAATAGAAACACTCAAACCTACACAAAGCCATGAAAAGTAAACAACCTGCTACTGAGCAATCATTGCATAAAGAATGAAATTAAGATAGAAATAAAAAATTCTTTGAACAACAAAGGAGACAAAGCTATCAACATCTATGCTACATAGAAAAAACATTCGTGTGTGGAGGGTGGAATTCATAGCCTTAAACACCTATGTCGAAAAGACAAAAAGATCACAAATTAACCTAATGTCACACCTCAAGAAACTGGAAAATGAAGAGCAAATCAAACCCAAAGCCAGAAGTAACAAAGGTCCAAGCAGAACCAAGTGAAATGAAAAACAACAAAACAATACAAAGGATTAATAAAGCAAAAAGTTGGTAAATTGATATTTTGAAAAGCTCAAGAGACTTTTTGCTAGATTAACCAAGAACATAAGAGAAAGGACAAAAATAAGCTCAATCAGAAGTGAAAAAGGTGACATTACAACTGATACTGCATCAATAGTGTATCATCAATACAAAACACCATCTGTGAGTTCTGCACAGATCTCTATGCACATGAAACTAAGAGTATGTAGAGAAAATGGGCAAGTTTTTAGAAACTCACAACCTCCCAAGACTCAACCAGGGAGAAACAGAA
>NW_003852401.1:2503200-2509552 GCF_000181295.1 Otolemur garnettii
TGTAGCACAGTTCAGTTTCAAAGGTGTGAAATCAACCCCAGTGCCCATCAATTTATGAGTAGATTAATAAACTGTGGTATATGTATAGCGTGAAATACTATTCAGATATAAAAAAGACCAATTAATACCTTTTGCAATAATCTGGATGGAACTGGAGACCATTCTCCTAAGTGAAGGATCTCAAAAATAGATAAACAAATACTACTAAATTTTAGCTAACTGATGAGCACACATGTGGACAGAGGGAAGTCAGCCTCAGTGGCAATCACCCATGGGAGGAGCAGGAGGGAGCGGCAAAGACTTATCTAATGGGTACAATAAACACTATTTGGGTGATGGGCAGTATCAAGCAATGCTTTTGTAACTCAAGCATTACAGAAGTCACCCATGTAAAAATGGATTTGTACCCTCTTAATATTTTGAAGTAAAATAAATAAATAAATAAAAATAAAATAAATGAGTGTTTTACCCCAGAAATAATTTTGTCAACATTCAACAGTACTTATGAGAGATTACTTCCTGTGTGTTTGTGCTATAGAAACTCAACTTAGAGATATAATTGAAACAGAAGATCGTGTTTTCAAAGATGATCCTTCTAAGTTTTAAATAATGCACACAAAGGGATTTTTTTCATAACATTAATTCATCTTCGAATTTCATAGCTGGTTTCATCATCTAGTCTGATGTGGCAATGTGCAGAAGAAACAGAGATGAAATATCTTTAGTTCACTATTAAAAACAGACTATTTTGTTCTATCGTATAGATTTAATGTTCTTAGACCAAAGTTTACTTTTACTGTTGCTTAGGTATATTCAGCTCAACCAGAAACATCTGTAACATAGAAAGGAAACAAGAATATCATCCGTATTCTATGTTTAACTCTGAAGACACTGTTTAAAAAATGGAAATACTTTATAGAATGTGCTTTTGAAATTTACATTTTATCTTGAAACTTTTTTCTTCAACCAAAAATCAGTACAAAATATTATACACACTACAAATAGTCATGACTGAGACTAGGGTGTCAATTTAGATATTAGTTGTTAATTATAAATGAAAAGAACAGAAATACATTGAAATTCAGGTATAATTGTTAGAAAGATATTCCAAGGGCTTTCTTGACATAGAAATTATCCATGCCCAAAGCAAAGTACTTACAGCCTTCGTATCTGGTATTTCAAATAACAGTAAAATAATAATGATATAATAACTAAACCAGTTATAGTAACGGAATGCTTCTTGAAGCCAGTGTCCCAGTGTGTAATGACAAAACAGCTAATAAATGAGAAAGGCTTTGCTTTTATGTATGTGTGTGTGTGTATATATATATATATATGCATAGATTTAATATAATTAAGAAGGTTTATATTATTCATTGCATCACTGGTCCAGAAATACTACGTGCCCAATGTCTCTAATCATCACAATCCTCATTCTTCATTTTATATTCCTTAGCTACTGTTCATGGAAACTACATAAAGTGCAAAGCATTACACAAATGTGATAAACAGATATTTGCATTTTTAATTTATTTTTGCAGTCCAAATGATATAAAAAAGATAAATGATAAAAGATATAAGAAAATTTCCCCTTTTCCATGTACATGTTGGTAATGTCCAATTATATTAACATTAATATATTAAAGAGATAAAAGATCCTCTCATCACAATAAATATACTTCTAAGAATTTCATATTTAAACTTATAGGGGATCAGCTCTACTAGGTATTAATAATATATACTATGTATGCATAGAAATTATATTTTACATCTCCAAAATATCAAAAAATGTTCTTACTTAATATTTTTGAAATCTGGGATCTTCCATCAATAATCCATATAATATTTACTTCTGTGTTATACAGTAATTGTCTTTTATCTCGCCATGTTGATTCAACAATACTGTCATTTCCTGCAGAAAGGGAAAAGAAATGCTGTTGAGAAAATGGTTATTTAATTAAAATTTAAAAACCACAATTCTTAAGCTCACTCTTCAGTCTTTTTTTTTTTTGGCTTCAATTATTTCCTTGAAATAGAGAAACAGATTATGTCATGAGAATAAAAAAATTCTGATTACTTCTGTTGAGTCTTAAAGTTTCAGTCCCTGTGTTGTTGGAAGAAAGGTTTATTTCAGTTTCAATATCAACTGGTAAAAGAGAAGTATAAAAACACTGAAATGAATCTTCTCAAGTTTCCAAACATATAATTGAATTTTCTTGCAATATCAAGTAAGAAAGGTAGAAAGGAAATTTCAACACTGTTATAAACTCTTGAAAAATGTGGTTAATAAGGAAACTGCTAACCTACTTTTAAACTATGCAATAAAAGCTTACATGGAAACATAGCTAAAGTAGAAATAGAGAGAAAACTTTCTGTTATATTTTTCTAGAATGCCAAGTACTTGTAATGTATTGCTCATATAAGAAAAATACTTTCCTTAGAGCAAATTATTTAGTTTTGGCTATTAAGCTTTATTTTAGGCCTGACATTTTCAACTCCAGTTTGCTTAGTGGACATTCTAAGGGGACTTCCTTTTAAGAATTAAAGATATAAATAAATGATTATGATAAGATCTTATACTGTGTATGTGAAATTATGTTTAAAAGGGCGTCTTTCTTAGGGACAATAGGATCTGAAAGTTTTATTGGGAATATGAAATATATATAATGTAGATCTTTATTTCTGAAAGGAAGCAAAATTAGATAATAGTAGCAAAAATTTTAAATTGTGCTTGATCTTTATACTCTAATTTTTGAATTCCTGAAAGTAATTATTTGCAATAAAAATCTGATTATCTTCAGAAGAAAGAAATTAATTTATTCAGTTTATACTTTGATCCTGTGTTTATACACAGAAACTGACTGAACCAATTTCAACTTAAATCTAATTGTTTTTTTTAAGTGTTTTTTATTTCTATATGATCACTGAAGGTTTAAAAATATTTTCATTTGACTGGCTTTGGCATATTGATAGCCATGTGCAATCATGATTGGACAAAAAGGGAGAGATGTAATGCCAGTAGACAGAATGGAAAAACCCAGCAAAACCTGTCAATTCTTCTCGGCCTCTGAGCGCGCATTTCTTCCTTGAGGAAATGGAGCCAGAGCCTCTCTGAGATGGAAGTTACAGCCTACAGTCAAGTAAGATAGGTCAGATGTCTAAATGGCCAGTTTTTACACAAAAAGTGAGAGGGGAAATTAGAGTAATATTTTGGGGTTTTAGGACTGGCTTTGAGGTAAGTAGGTTCTGGTTTCTATGACCAGGTTTGGGGCAGAAGGATTCTAGTTTCCATGGCTTAGCCTCAGAAGAGAACGAGATTATGAGCCAGGAAGGCAGAAAAAGGTCAGAGAAAAACGTTTGCTTCTGAGGCCTTCCTTTTGGGGCACTGTTTTCTGAGCCCCAACAGAAGTAAGGGATATTCTAACTCCTTTTCTGACACTTTCAGCTCTGTTCCCAGCTTCTACCTCTCTGCTTGCCCTATTCCCTGGTCGTCATCTCCCCTCTAGGCTGCTCTAGGGGAGGAGTGACCAGTTTGGTCAGAAGATTGGCATTCATTGGCCGCCTTTCACTAGTGGGTGGACTAACTGTGCCTTAAATTTCAGACCCAAGAGTAGACTCAAGAGGGAGTGCTCATTTCCCTTCTGACTTTTTTAGGTTAAGCAGCTCTGACCATCTGTATTTTGGGAAGAAGACACAGAATCTTTGAGGCTAAGCCACGTTCTCTAGTTCAGCTTTTATTTAAGCACTTTGGATTGGGATGGAAATATGCTAGGGACGTTTTGCATGTGGTCAGCTACTAGTAAATCAATGAAATGTTCCTCTTTAGCCAATCTCCTCACACAATTTCAGTCTTAGATGGTAAATAGTAGGATTTGGATTCCAAAACTGCACCAGAAACACTTAATAAAACTAACAAATTTAAGGGTTCCTGAACCACAGAATCTTTGAGCCAAGACATATTTTGAAGCGTACAGTGTAGAGAGGAAGAATTCTGTGTGTTCTTTCTACTCGTGATTCATTCAAACACTTCACACTTACATAAGCCATGCAAATATCTTTTTTTTTAGTAGAACTGACACTGTTTAGAATGTATTTCCACTTACAACACCTTTAATATCAAATAATATCAGAGAATAATTTAGAGCAAACTTTTTTATTTTAAATTTGTAAGGCATAGCTATAAAGTCAATACATTCAATGATCGTTTTATCCCATTGGTATTTAAAAGGTATGCTGAAATTTTTTGAATAGAAGTAAATCATACCATGAATTGAAGACATCAATTTTACTCTTGTATGTAAATATATTATATAACTATATAATCATAAAACATGATAGTTTTATATAGACATAGTTATCAAAATAATTTTTTCCTGGGACATAATTCTTGGAGAAATTTTATTTATAGCTCAGATGCAAGAAAATGCCGTGATGGGTGATTACCTCAACCTGTGGACAAACTTTAGCGGAAACCTAATTCTAGTTTGCTTGTTTTATAATGGCATGAAAGACACTGTTGATATTTCTGCCTATAATTTAAATATTTCACACAATAATTCCTTGGTGATTATTTATTTTGTAAGAAACCCTGCACTAGAAATACAGTAGAGAAGAAAATTGATCCAATTCCTCTGACTTTCATGATGTATTAGTAAGTTAAGGGCTAGAGAAGTGGCAGAGACAGATCTTGAACTTGTTTTCTATTGTAAAATTACAACAGAAATAAATGAGAAGTATAATTCAGTGATGAAATCCAAAACTGAATAAAATTCTATAAGTTAGTGAAAAGAAAAAGTAAACAGGAAGGCATATGTAACTCATTGTAGATGCGGAATAGCTAGTCACATTTTTCTTTAGTAAGCCGGGCCCTAGATGACTTAAAGAAAAAGATGCATTTTTGATATATGTGATCTTCTTCAAAAAGAGTAATCTCTCAAAGAGGATGTTTAAGAGATTCTTGTATCTGTTTCTTTCTCAGGATCAGACATTAATCCATGAATTTAAAGCAATTATTCCTCTAAGAATGTTGTAGAAATCAGCAATGTTATAATCTATAATTCTCTGCTAGGGAAATGGGTGGTTAAGGCAAGGAACCTCTTAAGTGTTAGATGTCATGCTCTTCCCGTACATACGACAAGTATCTTCAGTTTTAAAATGCTGGGTTTTTTAGATGTTATTCCCTCATTGTGTCCCCAAATCTATGGCACCTGAAGAATGTGGGAGCAGGTTGCTGTGAGCTATGATGATGCCACAGCACTCACCCCAAGGTGACACAGTGAGACTTGGCCTCAAAAAAAAAAAAAATGTGGGAGCAAAAATTTTATATTATTGCTTATTCACGTAAATGGATTTCATAAATGAAAATCCGTATATTTGGGTGGAACTTTAGTGCTACTGGATAAACTTAGACAATGCATTTAATATCTTTGAATCACTTCCCTCTACTATTAAATGAAAGATTTAGATCTATCACCTCCTAGGTCAATTCCTATTTAGGTTATTGATATTATTCTGTTGCTATGCAAATATTAATAAATTTATTCTCTTTTTTCTGCCTCTGAGAGCTATGTTGATCCGAAGCATATTGTTTAGTGATAAACTGTCCCTCCCTTGAGCTATATGGGGCATTAAGTCTAAGAGTGTTGCTCTATTAAAAAATGGATTCTTATCTGCCTGAAAAAAGAAAAGAAAGAAATGAATACCTTTAGAAAAAAGAAAATAAAAATAGGAAAATAATAAAGCCAGCAATAAAATTGGTAGGAATTAATATCGTATAGTCATTTATTATTGTTACAGGAGGGCAGAAAATTTAGCTATAATTTTCTAGCAGCCAAAATAGAGGATAACAACAATTTAAAAGATTATTCAATAAAAATAGATGACTTCTGAGAATATATTTTTTTCTTTTCTTAAAGAGAATAATGTTTAATATGGGAGGTAACATCCTTAATATCTCAGAATTGTATACAACTGAGTCTTCCAATATTTTTAATAGCGAGAGAGTGAACTGTAACACACATCAGTGTGCCATTATGCTGTGAAGCTAGACAGGATTTCTAAACCTTGGCTGCAGGATTGTTGGTTGTGCAGGGCTGTCCTGTACACTTGGGAATGTTTGGCTGCACCTCTGGCCTTTACTCACTGTATACCCGCTGCAACCCTCCCCTAACGCCAGTTATAATAACTAAACATTTTTCCAGATATTGCCAAATGTTCTATGAGGAACAAAATAACCCATAATTGGAAGCCACTGAATAATAGTAATTAACTAATTACAGTTAGCCAGTTTTTGATACACTTGTGAAAAATACTACAATAAAGAAACTGGTCTTGTGCTAAGTAAATGAGATGA
>NW_003852401.1:2509667-2599838 GCF_000181295.1 Otolemur garnettii
AAAAAAAAAAAAAAAGAAGGAAATGTTTTTCAGAGGAAGTGAGACCCAGCGGGAGACATGAAAAGTAAGGCATGTTTACTACTCTGGATAGATAAGGAGTATGCCAAAGAGATGCAGGATGTGGTGTGTGTACTGTCCGTGACGAGAGAAGGCAGGTTGGAGTGCCATGAGAGAAATACTAATGACTTGGGTGACAAAGCCATTTCCTTTCACTACGCAGCCAAGAAACCTTGACTGAGTAGTGGTCTCCTGGTGCTCTAGGCAGGTGGGGTCTAGACGCTTTATTGAGAATCTTACAATCTGGTAAAGGAAGCAGAAATAACAGCAACATCAACAACGATAACAAGGAAAATGAATGCTTTTTTGTGAGTTGTTTCCTCTAAGTGCAATGAGATAATGGAACAGAAAGCGTTCAACACAGGGTAGAGACATTAGGAAGAGCTGGGACAGAAATTGCCACTTGAAGGACTGCTCTTCGTGTTAGAACTAGAGATTGGAATAAGGGCACTTAGAGGAAGAGAATGGCAAATAATAATAATAAAAATGGCCAGAGGTGGAAATAAATTTATAAACTGGTCAAGGACACAATTAGTTCCAAGGTCTTTTGTTAGGGATACAGGAACTTTTGACCTCCCAAGCCAGCCCTACCTGTGTCATAAACAAAATAATATAGCCTGGTTTATTTCATTCTCTTAGAAACAGACGAAAAGTGGTACAACAGTTCACAGTGAATGGGCAGAAAAGAACCCCAAAATAGCTGCTCTGGTAGAAGGCTAGGGAGTGGGAGATCCCTGCAGTGCTGGCTTGGTGATTTTAAAAGGCTGGTGGGCTGAATGAATCTATAAAAGATTTTTAATTTTTTGGGTAAGATCCTAATACTAACATATCCTCAAAAGTTTGGGGTCCAGAACAATTGTCTTAATTACTTTTCGCCTAGAGTCGGCTCAGAGTTAAAGTGGGGTGATGTATTTTGGTAATGGTTAATATCGAGATGATTCTCTTTACTAGACAAAGTCTAATTTAACTTTTAAAAAATATAAACAGTGCAGCACAAATTTGAAATAAAAAGGACCTGGACACTAGTCAAATGCTTTTCTACTGACTTTTTATCTGACACATGAAAGTCTATTCTGCAGCTTTTAGATGCTGCCAAATTGGTTTCAGCTCTAGCTCTCTGCTTTTAAAGTGGAAGAGTTGGGACTCTTACATTGTGGGGAGAGTGGGTATAAAGATTTTTGCTCTTTTAAAGAGGAGGAGGGATGTTAGCCCTTTCTATAACCTCTTTTGGGTGGAAATGATTGACAGTGATGATACGCAAACACAGATCATTATCGCCTATGAGGAAAGTTCAATGATCAGGTCACCCTCTCCTCTCCGTAATTACCCTACCTACAAGCTGGTAGGAATTTTTAACAGTGATTTCTCACAAAGATTTTGCCATTATTACATAGTCCATCTATTGTAAGTATGCAGAATGTACCTTTCAAACAAAAACACACGAAGTTTTATGTGACTTGGGAATAATTGTTAGCAGTCAAATTATTTCTATCCCCTGATTTTTTGCCAAAGACAAGTAAAAAATCATTAAATTCACTGTGATTATAAAGGGTCTTCGGCCCTATCAGGAGGAATTTGACCCAAGAACTCTGTGTAGACAGTTAAGACAGGAATAGGTGATGAAAACACTGAAAAGAAAAGAGGTGGAGTTTGAAAGTGATTTGATGGGCAAGAAGATGACATTGATATTTTCTGGCTGACGTGGTGAATACAGTTTGAGGGAGGTAACTTGGCAGATGCCCATAAAGAGAGAGAGAGATGGTGGGGGGGGGGGATGATGACAGGACATCTGTGAGTATGCGTTTGAAATAAAGTTTTTTTTGTTTGTTTATGGGTGCTGGGATTACTAGAAACATTGGGAATAGGAGTAAGAAGGGGATTGAATAGCTGTATCAGGACAAATACCTGCCTCATCTATGTTTTTTGGTCTGATTCCTTAACTTTTCAATAATTTATTAGATATTGTACCACTCAAGGTTCTCTAGAGTCAATAGGAGAGATATATAAAAGAACATTTTATAGGAATTAAAGAACTGGATGATATAATGATGGAGGCTGAGAAGTCTCATGATTTGTCATATGTAAGTTGGAGACCCAGAAAAACTGGTGGCTTAATTGAGTACAAATTCAAAGGCTTGAGAATCAGGGGAGCCCATGGTGCGAATCCCAGTGTGAGGCCAGGAGAAGATGAATGAAATGTCCCAACTCAGCAGAGAGGTGGGGGGAAAGGACATATTTCCCTCTGTCTGCCTTTTGTTCTGTTTAGGACCTCAGTGAATTGGGTGACAACCAGCCATACTGGAGAAGACAATCTATTTTTATTGAGCCCACTGATTTAAATGCTAATTGCATCTGGAAACACTCTCACAGGAACATCCACAAACAATGTTTTATCTGGGAACTCGCTGAGACCCACTCGAATAGACATGTAATATTAACCATCGCAGATACGGTGTCTTTACATTGCATCTTTTCTTCCAACTTACCATGTCTTAAATAAAACTAACAGTACTAATTAGATTCTTTTTGTTGTAAGTAACAGAAACCAATTCTGTCTTGTTTATGCAGAAAACAGAAATCTAAAGTAATTATTAAATAGCCAAGCCTCAAGAAGTAGGAAACTAGGCAGGCTCTATAATCCTCACGTACGTGATCTGTGGATCAACTCTTCCATTCTGATTACTCAGCTATCATGAATCATATCCCTCTGTATAACAGATTCCCAAATTTAACGAACAAGAATATTACTAACCCAGTGGAATCCATGCACCCAAGCCCTGTTGGGAGGAGGAGGAAATTCTCAGAACAAGGAGGCATTTGGACCTTGTGTGAGGATGAGGGTCTTATCCCAGAGATGTGGAGTGGTAAGTGGGAGGGGAAGGCCGCACCGGCATTTACCTGTTCTAGGTATATGTGGATTTAAGGTAGCAGCATGAAGGAAAGAACACAGACGTGTCACAGAGCACAGCCAGCTACCCTGTAAGGTTTCTCAAGTGCTATCAGAACATACTTCTTACATATAGTAGAAGGTGCTGGTAAATATAGGCTTTATTCGAGGTGGCAGTGTGCCCAGCTAAAAAACTGGACATTCATCACCAAGGAAGAATGGTAGAACAAGTATTAATATAAACAACTCGTATTTTTCCACACTTGAGAAAGTAAATTTTACACACACACATACACATCCATTACCAGAAACCTTAAAGACAGAACAAGTTACTTCATGATTTGTAACTAAATCTGTATTTATCAATATATTTTCTGTAAAACTAGATTGATGCTTCATTACAAAGGAGATTAGGGTCAACTCTTCTTAAGAAATAACTGCTCTACACAGCATCCCCAGAACAGATTCATGATGCACATTAGCATATTAAAAGTCACAGAAATTTCCTACAGTCAACCAGCTTCCTTAATGAGACTATTCCAAATGGATCACAGAAAACCATTTTTCATTTGTAAGTTCCTGTCATTCCATATTTATATTTTATGAAACATTGAGCTAAGAAAAACCAAACTGGACATAAGATTAAAGAACTAATTATTCATAAATTAAAAAAGCTTAAAACATGGATGGTAGTCATATTTTTGTGTTTCATTATAGAAATGATATTTCTCTAATATTTGTTGAACATACAGAATTATAAAACAGAAAATGACTGCTTGGTTTCATATCAAATATTTTATTTATTTAAAAAATAATTTGTGAATAACTTTAAAATTGAGCTTTTAAATATTAAACCTATACTTTTGTTTAAAGCCTGTTGGAATGTTCAAAATAGTTGGTATGATGTGTACAAATTACCTGAAAAGTTTTGTGGAGGTAGCTCTAAGAATTCAAATATTTTTACTTTCATGCACTGTCCTTCATCATTTTAATTGTAAAAGTCTCATTGAAGAAGTTGTCCTTTAATTTTCTTTAGCAAGATGAAAGGGTGGTTAAGCTTAACAGGTCTTACATGTCTCTGTGCCTCACACCTTTGCAACTGACAAGGGGGACTGCTTTAAACAAAGCAGAATTTCAGTCTGGAAATTCTGAAGGCAGTGTTACATTACATATATGCTCCATAATTGCTTGTGGTAAATTATCCTATTGATAGAGGAATATGTATCCAAGTTCTATGTGGATATTATTTCTTTGAACATCAGAAATGATTCTAAGTAAACATCTTCAAAGTAATCTTTTGAAATGAGATGGCTATGTCTTTACTTTGTAAATGACACAATATGTACTATTTTCAATCAGTGACCACTAGAAATCAAAGAATTTGTATATTAGAAAGATGACTTTCAAAGCTCACTGCTTGAAAAATCACCTAGAAATTAGTTTTATTTTATCTCCCCAGACACAAAGGTTTTAAGAGATGTGATGTTATTAAAATTATGTTTCAGTTTTTTAAACCAGCTTTTCATTTTCTTTAACTTCATGTAGCAGCATAAAAATTGAAAACAGACTTTCTGAAAGCTTGAAATTCCTAAATGAAATCCAAAATAAATAAATCTGTGATGAAAATTCTGAAGGAATACCATATTTTGGCTTAGTAAAGATATTTTAAAAGTATTTTTGTTAATACTTCTATTTCCAAAAACATTCATTGACATGACTATAAAGCCACAAGTAGGATTTGTGTGGATTTTGTCTCCTTTGTCCTCAAAGAAGGCATTTTCTTTGCCTCAGTACATATAATTTCATAAACACAATAAAATCTTTGATAACATTGAATTTTGTGATGTTTTAGAGATGTCATTCAGGAACTAGTTGATGGTGTATGAGAAAATGTCTTTGAGTTGAGGTCGAGTCTAATATTTGAGTTTCGAATTAGCCACTGACTGGTGATTGGTCTTGACTTTTGTATTAGATCGCCAACTGGTGATCACTTCTTTGATTCTCCATTATTCATTTGTAAAATTAGATTAGTCATCTCTGAAGCACTCTCTAGATTCAACTTTCCTTAGAGGTAAAGACTTCATGTCTTTAAGTTGTGAATTTGGAAAAAAGCAAAGATTTAAAAGATTGTCATGTACTCCTTGACATCCTATAGAAGATCTTTTTCAAAATCAATAATCTACAGTAATTGATTTTCTTATAGTTTGCTTTTCGTGTATAAGCATAATGCCATAAACAATGTACAATGCTTATTGAATAATTGAGGATTCTGGGTTCATTAATTCGAATACTGATTTTATTGTAGTTTATTACCTATTATCTCAGAACTGAGTTAGCAATAGTATAAATTCAAATTGAAGGGACTATACTTATACACAGTTGTAAAATAAACAAAGTATCTCTTTGGTATGCTTTCTACTGGCCTTTAGTATACTCTCCATTCTACTTACGGAGTGATTCCCTTTGGCAAAGTCAGGTCTCAGCAGAATATCAGCTATAAATGATTGGCAACAGTTTAATCATTTCATTTCTTAAAATTAAGAAAGTGAATTTTCAGTAGATTTTTAGATTAGAGCCAATGTAGAGGAATGACATGTTTGGGATAGAGTACCATTTTTTCTTTTTCTTTCTTCCTTTTTATTTATTTATTTAGAGACAGTGTCTCACTTTGTCTTCCTGGGTAGAGTGCTGTGTCGTCATGTCACAGCTCACAGCAACCTCTAACTCTTGGGCCTAAGCAATTCTCTTGCCTCAGCCTCCCAAGTAGCTGGGATTACAGAAGCCCCCCCCCCCAATGCTGAGATATCTTTATTTTTTGGTTGCAGTTGTCATTGTTGTTTGGCAGGCCTGGGCTGGACTCGAACCTGCCAGCTCCGGTGTATGTGGCTGGTGCTTTAGCTGCTGAGCTACAGGTGCCGAGCCCTTTTTTCTTTTCATTGATTAAACAAACTGCATATCGTTTATAATGTATATGTTATTATAAAAATGCAAAATATAAGCACTAAATAAAACAAACATAGTCCTTGGCCCTCACAAAGCCCTGCAAAGCTTATATCTATTGAGGAAGAAAGACAGTGAACCAAGTCAGCATTACAGCATAATGGCTTCTAACATTTTAATATCTCTTGTTATAAATTCTCCATTGTTTTGTATGACATCTGTGATGGTCTGGTATAAGAACACAAATGATAGTACTTAATATTTGTGTTCTTGTGCCTGGCACTTAATGTTTTGTATTACAGGAGAAGTCATAGGCTTCTTTTACTTCTCCTTAAATATATTTTTTGGTTTTATTGTTGAAAATATAACTATCATAACGAAGATTTTGATCCAGGAAAATAACATAATTTTATCATAGTAAATTAAGAAATTCTCATATTTTTATATTCTTTTAGCTATAGCCATATGTAATTGTATGCATTTTATATAGTTATTAACATAGCATCACTGAGATTTTTATATATTACTACTGTTACCAAATGTTTTGTAAAATATTGTGATAGTATTTTTGTAATTATTTCTTTTAAGATAGATATAATATCCCATTATGATGAGATGCCATAATGTACTTGAGCAATTCTGTTTTGTTAAACATTTACACTTTCCCTAATAATAAGACTCAAATTATAGGGTTAATGAGGAATAAATGCTTTTATATTTCATGTTATAAATTCTCCATTTTTTTTTATTAAATGATAGCTGTGTACATTAATGCAAACATGGGGTACAGTGTAGTGTTTTCATATACAATTTGAAATATTTTCATCAAACTGGTTAACATAGACTTTGTGTCATTTACTTGGTCTCCATCATTTTTTAAAAGAAGTTTCCTGTGTGTAGTCATCGTGAGTATATATTTTATTTTGATTAAGTTACTTTTATTCGATAAACATTTACTGAATATTTAGTACATCCAATATTTGAGATTGAATAAATTAGTGAGATTTAAAGCTAATCATATCTTTGGAATTATCCAAAGGAGTGGGACAGGATAAAAGCCTTTGGAGCTATAAAAGAGTCCCCAGGGGGCACATGAGGAAGAATTTGTGAGTGTTTTAGAAAAGACATTTCACAAACTCTATCAAAGTGAAGCATTGAGACATGATCTCTTTAAAGTCCGGTTGCAGACAGCATTGACCTCCCTGCAGCATCCTGGTGATCCATCCAGCCTACTCCATTTCTCCCTGAGGACTGCTTAGGGGACAATTGGCTTTTCAAAGTGCTCTGCCTGTTTATTGATGTCCTGTCTAAAAAATTCAACAGGTAAACACATTCCTGGCCCAAACAGTGATAACAAGGTGGCACAGCTGTGGCTCAGCCAGAAGATTATTTAAAAATAGTCTGGTAGTATAAAGGCTGACTATTTTTGTTTGTATTTGAAGGAGAATCACCAAGTAAACAGAGCACCTTTCATATCAGCTGCTCTGGTGGGCTAGCCTACTTACACATGCAGCACTAATCTAACCCTTTTACGTATTCCTCTCACATTTATTATATTTCAGGCCTTTGATATGCTCTTTTCTTTAATTCTCATAATCTATGGGGCAGTTGTCATTAGCTCCTACTTATAGATAGGGACATGGGTGCTCAGAGGACTCAAACCATCTGTTTAGTATTATATAACTTGTAAATTGTGAATCTGAGACTCAGACCCAGGGCTGCCTGACTTTGAAAATTCTTGGCACTGGGTGACACTATTCAGATTTTTACTTTGAGATTTAGATGTTAGCAATTTGCCTTTGTTTTTTTTCTACTTCTCATTTATACTCCTTCTACCCAGTGAAGCAGTCACTGTCTAGTGTTTATTGAACATTGAATATATTCAATGTCCTAAATAACTATCTCATTAACAACCCTTAAAGCACTGGTTCTCAACCTGTGAGTCTGACCCACAGGAACTGTATTAAACGACTGCGGCATTAGGAAGGTTGAGAACCACTGTCTCAGAGTAAATACTATTATTAGGACAATTTCAGAGTTTAAGGTTTTGTGACTTTAGAGAAGCATAGTAACTTGCTAAGATCCCTTAGCATATTAGGTAGAAGAATTGGAGAAAAATATGAATGGATGAATGATCTCAATAGGTGTTGAGGCTCACTGTTAACAGAATCAAGTAATTATATTGATCAATATTTAGGTAAATAGATTTGGGGCCTGGCATATATATTTAACTTCTGACTATGGAGAGTTGGAGAGTTTGGTGATTCAGGTAGCAAGTAGCCTCAGACTTAGATTCTACAAGTAACAATAAAATGTTGCTGAGATAAACCAAAAAGTTAATTCTCACCAATGAACTCCAGTTTCTACCTTTGACTGCTACAGGATATGCTACCAAATTTATAGTAGATATGTTAGAGTCATCTAGTCATCGTATGAGATAAAATTTTGAAAATGAATAATGTATGGTATAATGCTGCTTACCCAGTATAAATTTTCACAATTTCATTATATAGTTACATCCATCCTAAGTAAGAGTTGGGAGTTAATGATATCTAATCAGGAGTTAATAAATACTGAAATAAAAGAAAATTCCAAATACGCTCATGCATTGCTTGATGATGGGATATTTTGGAGAAATGCCTCATTATGTGCTTTCCTCGGCGTGTGAGCGTGACCATTGTAGTGTGCAGTACACAAACCTAGAATAGTGTAGCCCACTACCCTGTTAGGCTGTGTGGTGTAGCCTGGAGCGCCTAGGCTAGAAACTAGGACAACATGTTACTGTACTGAATACTGTAGGCAGTTGCAACACAGTGACAAATATTTGTGTATATACCTGAGTATAGAAAAGCTATGGTAAAAATATGGTATTCTTACGGGACTTCAGACCTATATGCAGTTTGTTGTTAATGGACATGTTGTTACACGGCACATGATCGTAATTAAAAATGATAATGTTTGCGTTTATAACACATTTTATATATTTCAAACACACTAATTTATATTTACAGATGAAACATTTTATTGAAACAGTTAATTTTTCTATACCTCAACAGGTAAATTTCCAATAAATCATTTTAAACAAGTATTCTGTAATGTAGACCAGTGGTTCCCAACCCCTGCCTGAGCTTTACCTCCTGTCCCATCCCGACTGATTCCTCTACGATCCCCCCTCATCTATGAAAAAATTGTCTTCCATGAAAAAGGTCTCTGATGCCAAAAAAGATTGGGCACTGCTGGTGTACATTATTAAAGTATTACCTCATCCAGGATGCCTTGACATCTTGACCAGATACTGCCATTGGTAATATCTGGTCTCTCTCATTTCTCTCCTGGTTTAGTGATGACCACTGTCTGCAGGATACAGAGAGTCAAGGTTGCATTCTTTGTGTTCAAAGGGAACTTAGAATCTTTTCCATTTGGAAAGAATCAGAAGATGTGAGATATTAGACTCCCATAATCAATATACAAATAGAATAGAATCAGAATTAATCTCTGCAAATACAAACAGTTAAAAACTTTTAGAAAGTCATATCATGCACTGGCTTAAATATTTTATGGAGATTTACTTCAGTCCTACTATAGTTTTTTGGTGTTTTTTTTTAAATGGCTACAAAGTATTGATACAGGCCCCTGAACCCAAGTTTCACAATGGATACAGTTAACATAATATAGTTTCTTCCTTCCAGAGTCTTATCTTCTAGAGGGCTTGAAAGGAACAGATAACTGGTAGAGCTTTGTAACTGCCAGTTAAAACAGCAAACAAGATGCCGGATGAGGACAGAATATGTAAAGATTGGTCTGATTAGAAAAGATAGTAGATGGAGCCTTTGAACTGTATGTATCTTAAAGAACATAGAATTTTCTAAGGTTCAGCTGGGGGGTGGGGACAGAGGAGTAAGAGTAGGAAGATAAGGAAATGTCAAGTGGAACCCGAACAAAGAAGAAAGTGCACAGGGTTGGTTGGGTTGGGGAAAGACTGGTATCTGAGAGTGGTGGGGACTGGGGCCAGTGCCCAGTAGAGGGAGGCAAGGCATAAAGGCGGTGGAGTAGTTGCTTCTCAGGTGATATTTGCGTCTAAGGCTACGGAGCGATAACTATGTCAGGAGTATTCGCTTTTCTGTATTTCTCTAGCACTAGTAGAGCAGCTCTTTATGGACTGTTTGCAAGATGACTATCCAGAGCCAAGTATGCTGTCACATGAAAAGGAACACAAAAATGAGTGTTACCTTTTCCTTTCTTTTCCTTACTGATACACTATTGATGGAATCATTGACTTGTTTTCATTGTATTCCAACCCCCAGGATTACAAAAGCTGAACCATAAACACCCAGACATTCTTCCATCTTTTCATTCATCCAACACACCTTCAGCACCTTGTATGTTCCAGGTTCCATGCTGGAAACTGAGATTACAAAGGAGGATTAGAAACGTCCTGACCTCAAGAAGCTCACAATGGTATAGTGGGGAAAACAGATGTGTCACCAAATAATAAATAAAGTGTGTAAAATATTCTATGGAAAATGGGGGGGGAGAGTGCATAGCTATGGATTCACAGTAAAGATGACTTTTTATTTGACTTATAAAGAATAAATAGATGTTCTGCATATAGAAAAGGAAAAAAATAGAATGAAAGTCATTGATTGAACTTTCCTAAGTGACAATCACTGGGCTGAGTTTCATTTTACATCACATCGAATGAATCCTGGGAGCAGGACTACCCACTTGTTAGCTCCATTTTATAGATGGAAAAACACAGGATTGGAGAGGTGAAGTGACTCTTAGAATTACATGGGAAGTGCTGTAAGACCCAAAACATAATCTGAAATCTCCAAAGTCAAGTGGTTCATAGTATTTTCACTCTGAAACCCTGAAGAAGGCCATCTGATTTTTCAAAGTATTGCTTAACTTTAACAGAAAGAGGAAAATAAGAACAGGAATGACTCTCACCTGTGAACCAAGTCCAGCTTATTTCATTCACATCACCAGCTGCCCTGGTCCTACACTCCAGTCCTCTTCTAACTGAAGAAATGTTCTATTCTAGAGTTTTTCAGTGTTCTCTTCAATAGCGTTGTTCACTTCTCCCATTCTCTGTTTTCTCAAGGTGTCTTGATCTACCACTGTGGTGGTAGAAGGAACAATTTTGAATGGACATTATAGACAGCTAATCTGTAAACAAATCAGTAGAAATTTCCCAGTCTAATGTCTTTTCCATATAAAGAACCTCTGGAAGGTGACCACCCAAGGGGCTGTAATAAACAGTCAATATCAGGTGGTCAACATAAGGAACTAGGCCTGCTGTGCTCATGCATACATGTGGTACATGTCCAGTGTATGAAAATTAGGTCAATTTAAGGATGTGGTCAATGTAGGGAGGTGATCAACTATGGTGGTTCTACTGTATTTCATTTAATTCACATCCCAAATATTTAAACTGGACATCACCATTAAAATTATTATTGTGAACTAAAAGGCTCTAGTTTGACCTTAAGGAACAAAACACATATTTATGTACATGTAGTTTAAAAGTTTAGACTTCTGCAGGAACTGATTTCTTTAACTTAGTGTAAAAATAAAACTTTAGACCTTTGCACTTCATGTAAAACAGTGCCCTGTGCATTTGCATTTCCCTGCATGGTTTGCGTCTGGTGTTTGTAAGCTGAGCAGGAGCAGGAAAAAGGCAGGGTGTATATGTCAACAGTCTGTGCCACAGGCCTGATCCTTTGTCAGGCATAATAGAGCATAAAAATGCATGAATATCCTCTACTCCATTCTTAGCTAATGTTCCATTTGTATATAATGTTATAGATGCCATTGTGAATTACTCTTAAATTAAGGATTGCAATCTCTCAATAAGAGGATCAAGTTAATAACTTGAGTTTAAAAAGAAGACATCAGCTTTCCTAATGCTGACGCAAATACCATCCAAATGAGTAGACCACTTCGGCTTTAAGTCTTCATTAATATAGTAAAATTATTAGCACCTTGTTACCCAGAGAATATCTAACACTGGAATGCAATTGCTTTTTTATTATTATTACAATAGTGATTCATTCTCTTTTAAGTCCTAGCCATTCTCTTTAGAGAGTACTTTCTTCTAATGTGTATAGAGAAGCCTTAGGCTCATGACAATAATATTTACTACTCTCGATATTAGGATATTCTCCATTTTGTATCCATTTACAACATTCATAAAACATCTGGCAAAATGCTGAAATCAGCTTTGAGAAAGTCAACTAATGGTGCCTTGTTCAGCAAGGAGGTTGGAGAGTCTAGGATCGGCAGGCTCACACTATAATCTTTATCTTTAGCACTGGGATGCGTGGTGAGTTGAGAAATGAGACGCTGAGGCCCAAACAGCGTCTCTGCAAATGAAGCAATTGTGGTAAATGCAAGCCAGGCACATGTACACTCTTCAGAAGCAGAATCAAAAACTTCACAACTCACGGTCATTGTTTTAAAGGTGGAGTAACGTATCGCTGATGGCAGTCCCTATTTCCATTGAGGTACTAACGTTGGCTAGTGGTGGTCATCTTCTCAGGTTGGGAAATTAGAAATCACATTTTCAAGAAAATAGCTAACTTGGCTACACTCACAAAGAACCATATGTACAAACATGCTCTGACAAAGAGTGCATAGTCCAGAATAGCAGGAGGTAGCCAATCAGATTAGGGACAATTTAATGCAGCAAGAAACCAGGCGGCTGCATCGAGTCAATCCCCAAGGGTTCCATTAGAATGAGATGAATCAGAGCAGTATGGCTGCTAATCTTGTGCTCATCCAAATTGTATGTGGATAGCCTGAGTCTGCAGATCTGAGCTGAGAAAAATCTAAACGGAGTTTCTCAGATATTTAATGCACAGGCTGATTGGCACATTTCAAAACTGGCTTCAGTTAGATTAGCTGAACCAGTTTTACCAAGAGCTTCCTGACCTTTCTCAGATGTATGCAGAGAAGTTTCAGTCATTTTTTGAGGGGTTTTATTTTTAACTTTTTTCCTTGGATGACTCAATAGGAAGGTCGATGTGAAGAATTTACAAAGATTCAGTCTGTTTATTCAGCATGTTTGATCTGTGGGGTAGGCCCAAGTCCATCCGAGGTGAAGCACAACTCCGAAGGGTTTTGCTTGGGTTGAATACTTGTTACTCGTGCATTTTGGCATAGACTTCATCAAGTCTCTTTGGATTAATCTTCTCTCAGCTAACAACTGTAAATCATGGCACTATAATCATTAAAAAAGATTTTTTTTTCATGGTTGAGATGAATATCTATTTGAAGATGCAGCAGTGTGCACTGGAAAGCATTTTTATCAGCAAGGATAATGGAAGATTTCTTTATAAATCATTGCATGGGAGACAAGCAGTCAGAGCTTAGCTTTACAAAGAGTAGGAGAAATTAAAGCAGCACTTAGCAAAGTGTGACTAAGGCACAGGGGATACTTGACAAATATAAGTACATATCATTTAATCATTAAGTACCCAATTCTGGTAAATTTACTCATGCAAAATTTCTATTGATTTCAAACTATCTGAAGTAGAGCATAGAATTAAATTTTACTCTCAAACGTCTGCAAGTACGTTTTATGACCACTCAGAAACTAATACTATTGGTAAAAGAGAAAGTCAACGTCAAGATTTGGAGGCAGAGACACAGGCAAAGCTCACAACAGAAAATCTAAAAGTGTCTTTGAAGTCAAATTTGATACATAATATTTCATTTTACCAATATCATATCAATTGTTGATATAATAAGGAGAATGCATTTGGAGCATATTAATTTTAGTGAAGAGTCATCATGTTTTCAATTTTTCCAACAGTCTTTGTTTCAGGGTTATGGTTATTATCTTGGTTTTCCCATCTAAAACTTGTCATTGAAATGTGAAAGAAGCAGAGAATAATGATTTGGGGGAAAATAGCATTTTGTTGATTACCTGTTTTGAACTAAGATTACAATAAATATTTTCATGCAATTATCATTTCAGTTTAGCTGGAGATTGATCTGCTACCCATCTAAATAAAGAAACATCTGTAAAAGTTCCCAATTATGTAGGGTAGCAGAGCGAGGATTTCTCTGGAATCAGTGTTCTGATTAACAGGAAGTGCAAAACAGCCCTGAAGTTGAATTTTGTAGAACCGCAGTTTTATTTTTGTTCATCTGTCTTAAACCAGAATTTACTGAACAAAATTTTGTGCAAAGTGCTATGTCCACATAGTTTACACTTAACTCAATGGTGAGATAATTATGTAAATAATTTCTGCACGTACTTCTAATCTGCAAGGGAGCGTTTCCTTCCCTGCCTGAAGTTTGGGCTGTGAGCGCCTTCTGTGTGCTCCACACAGCATTCATACAAGTTAGGAGAGGGTAGTGACAAACCTCAGATCGCAGAGGCTTAGAACGTTTCAAGTTTATTTCTTGCTCATGCCACACACTTGTCATAGGTCTGCTGAGAACTCTATTCTCTACTGACTTCACTTTAGGATCCAGGATTCCAGATCAGCCACACTAGGGTGTGATGTCAGCTACTGTGGAAAATGAAAAAGAAAAGAGCGTGGTAAGTTGCATCTTGGCTATTAAAGTTTGTAACCAGAAGTGATCCACAAAGCTTCCAGTCCATATCCCTGCTCAGAATAACTCACACAGTCTACCATGTGCTCGAAAGGAGACACAGAGGGATTTGTGACAACATCACACTCTATCTTTCCTCTGGTATAGGACTCATCACGCTTTATAGAAATTGATCTTTTTAACAGAAATTCCTATAATCATAATCTTTACTGTGTTTCCAACACCTGTCACTGTGTTTAACATGTTCATTATTTGTTAAGTAAACAGAATTTTCTGTTTTGTTTGTAATTCCCAATAATTAGAGCTAGAATTTTGGTCAGCTAGTAAGTTTAGAACATCCTCTAATTTTAGGATTAAAATCTTAAGACACACATAAAATAACACCTTGGGCAATTCCCACATACCTTGCCACACACAATTCAGTAAAAAAAAAGCAACTAAAATTCCCATGCTGTATAGAGCCCAAGGTTAACCTTGGAAAATGATTGGAGAATCTCCACCCATCTTTCATAGCATGCTGGCTTATTTTTCTTGCTTGTCTAATCGTGATGTACCAATCACATATAAACAGACTCATCCAAGGTATGTTATCATCCATTACAGCCCTGTAGCAACATTTTATTTCAGAGAACTTTATAGTTTTCTTGAGAGTGATTTCCTTCCCCTTTTCGTCTTAAGATGAATCAGATATTGGTACAGACCATATCAATACTGTTCCTGGACACCAAACCATTTGCTATCTTACCCTGTTCTACAAAAGAATCCCATTATTGTGTGAATTTTGGAATTGAGTTTATCATTTTTCAAACCTCACTTCCTAGAGGTAGTATTTGGGTTAGAATGTAGTACTATACAACCTCTTCAATATTAAAAAAAAAAAAAAAAAAAAACCTTTAAAAATGATACATTTGCCTAAGGTAAAGTTAAACATTCTGATGAAAAGGTTCTTTTGCTTTAAGCTAGAATTACATTACTGAACCTCACATATCTGGTTACTTCTCTTCTGATTAGAAGTTGTAATTGTTGGGTAGGGCCTGTAGCTCAGTGGGTAGGGTGTTGGCCACATATACTGAGGGTAGTGGGTTCAAACCTGGCCCTGGCCAAACTGCAAACAAACAACAAAAAAAATAGCCAGGCATTCTGGCAGATGCCTGTAGTCCCAGCTACTCGGGAGGCTGAGGCAAGAGAATCGCCTGGGCTCAGGAGTTGGAGGTTACTGTGAGCTGTGACACCACAGCGCTCTACCAAGGGCGATAAAATAAAACTCTGTCTCTAAAAAAAAAAAAAAGTAGTTATAATTGTGATTAAACATTTTAAAAATGTCAATTAACTCCTATTAACTTATAGATTTCAGATTATTCAGAAAACAAATGTTTTTTTTTTTTGAGACGGAGCCTCAAGCTATCCCCCTGGTTAGAGTGCCATGACATCACACTCACAGCAACCTCCAACTCCTGGGCTCAAGCGAGTCTCCTGCCTCAGCCTCCCAAATAGCTGGGACTACAGGCACCCGCCACAACGCCCGGCCATTTTTTGGTTGCAACCATCATTGTTGTTTGGTGGGCCCGGGCTGGGGCTTCAAACCCGCCACCTTAGGTATATGTGGCTGGCGCCTTAGCCGATTGAGCCACAGGCGCCGAGCCAACAAATGTTTTTAAACAGTTGTGACTGGTGAGAGTTGTACGTGTGACAGGTTATAATATACAAAAGCAGTTTCTGGTTTCTGTACAGGGACACGAATGCTTTCCAGGTAAGGATGGAATGGTCTAGGATGTCTGACCCGTTTGAAGCTACTTGTCAGACATTGTCGCCTGCTAGCCATAGATGTGGTTTGAGCCATGGCTGGTGACCCAATGCTTTTGCCCATAGATTATTGAGGAAGGAGTGGGAGAAGGAGAAGGAGAGAGAGAGGAGGAGGAGTTAACTAGAAGAAAGAACGACCGTATCAGAACAAGCTCCTATGAACGATGAACTCTCTTAGAGCATTGAGAAGAACCAATGTGCACTAAACTCTCTAGGAAAGATATCTTGTTGGTTCCAGTTGTTTTTGGACCAGAGTTTTCTTTTTTTGTCCTCAATGTTTAGCATGTCCCTATGGGCAGTAATCTTGACTCTCATGCAACACTGAGACTTGTTATAATAGATCCTTCTTTAGACATATCCATGGCCTCTAAGAAGAAAAAGAAAAATGAAAATACAAAAACCAAAAGCATTAACACATTGTGCACTTCCCTCTAAAGAACTGGCTTTGCTTAGTTCAAAATGCATGTGGCCTTATATGCTGCGCTCTACTGACAATAGCTGTGGGCCTAATTTGGATTTTTTATTAGTAATGTTTTATAAACATTTAATTATTTAAAAATAGTCAAGAACACTAATAATAGATAATATTTGGAGTACAAACTATTTGCCGGATACTGTGATCCCTGAACTCTCACTGGGGAAACTGAGTCTAGGTCACAATGAGGATGTCTGGCTAGGAAATGCTGATCTTGGATTGGAAGCCAGACAGACTGACCCAAAGCCCATCCGGCAGCTAGGTTCCCAGGATATTTGACCATATATGGTTTTATGGGGTTTTAGAGAATGCTAGAGCTCAGATTTTGCTTGGATGTTTTTGCATATTTTTAACCTTTTATGCATCCCTTTAAAGAGATTACCACATGTATTTTATATTCTCAAGAGTAACCTTCAACTTCCAGTTTTGTTTTTACCTGAAATATAGGCAGTTCAGAAATTCCTTAAAGTATACGAAACTCAAGATAACACAAGCTCAGTCAGTATTAATTGAAGCATGTTTGTCTTTTTCTATATTTAATCCATCTTTGAAGTAACTACAATATTGCCTCATTAAACTCCCACTTAGGAGCACAAGATGAGAAAATAATTCAGACCACCTTGTACTTGGAGAGCAGCTTGGATGAATACACTCACCAAACTAGTCATGGCCTGGTCTTTGCAATTGACCTGTTTAAAGCATACATCTTTTTGTTTGGTTTTGTTTTGTTTTTCAATCTGGATCAAATTTTGATTCTGTACTACTGGGAATATAGATCAAATGTAAGAATTAGTAATTATTAGGAAATATTAGTATCATTGCTTTCACCTCTTTTGGAGTGGAACATAAAATGAAGGTTAACTGCATGAGTAACTGGTCTGACTACCAAAGGAAATATCAAAAACTTTTCCCTTGACTTTGCAACTTCAGATGCAAGGCCAAGGCCTTCATAACTCCTTAAGCCTAAGTTATAGGCAGTTTGCAAGTAACTGAGAATAAAACTGAATGTTCTCCATAGTGCCTAAGATATATTACATATCACTGGTTTACTGAAAAAGCAAAGTATTGGTTTTTGATCCTTGAATACTTTTTTTTTAGAGACAGAGTCTTACTTTATCACCCTCAGTAGAGTGCTTGGCGTCACGTTTCATAGCAACCTCCAACTCTTGGGAGAGCACTGAATCCTAACCACTAGACAACCAGGGAAGTCAACCTCTAACTCTTGGGCTTAGGTGATTCTCTTGCCTCAGTCTCCTAAGTAGCTGGGACTACACACACCTGCCAGAATGCCTGGCTATTTTTTTGTTGCAGTTTGGCCTGGGCTGGGTTCGAACCTACCACCCTTGGTATATGGGGTTGGCACTCTACCCACTGAGCAATAGGCACCACCCTGAATATTCTTTTTATATGAAGAATTTCTGGATCTCAGTTCATATCTGAGTGGTCTACTAGCTAATGGGAAAAATCTCACAAAGGAAGGAAGTTACTTTGAATGGTCACATAAAGAAAGGGGGGTATATGTATTTGTGGAGGTAAAGGTCTTGGTATTGGCTGTTCAGCAACTTGGCTCTTGTCTTCTCACAATTGAAGAATGAAAGCAAGAAACAGTTGTGATGCAGCAAGCAGCAAATTTGATTAAAGTGAAACCCTTTTCTCACTCTAAAAAGGGTTAAGAGAGGGCACACATCTGATCAGACAGTGGCCATGGGGTGTTTGCTTCTAAATAGCAGGAGCTAGTAGACTTTAAAAGGGGTGGAATGGGTGCACGTCCCAGTGGACAGTGACACTGGGGTGTCCGTGTCATCTCTTTTTTCTTGTCAAGTCTTTCCTCCTTGGTGATGCTGTCTCTTTCCCTTCTTTTCTTTTCCTGACCAATGGGGACATCATCTTGGATGCTCAAAGGCCCCTGGAGGTGAGGGGAACCAGAATGTGGAACGTGCCCTGTGCTGTTTTTGTCTCGTTTTTCGTTATTAATTATGGCTACCCTTATTATTATTATTATAGTTTGTTCTCTTGCCAGCATTCCACTTGTTTACATTTCTTGTTTTCATAGTTTTCCTATTTTCTCTGTTTAAGTTTCATTTTTTTTTCTATGACACTTACAGCTCCCCTTACCTTGCTGTGTGTTTTCTAACTCCATATCCCACTTGTTTACACAGCCCATTCTGCAATTCTTCTGCTTATGTCTTAGCTAACAGTCTGAGAGACAAAAAGTATACCTTTTTCCAGAGTTCTGCCCTTAGCTAAAGGTGTATGTAGTTGTGATACGACACTTAGAAAGTAAAAGTATCATTTTATTGTGAAAATTCTCCTTAGTTCCTCACCTAAATGAATAGTTGTGGATATTACACAAATCTTAGGGAGTTGGATGGGAATTTTGGGGGACTGAAGGTAGAAAAACTAAAACCAAAATTTAAGAATTTTTTTTCAAGTTCTCCTGCTTGTCAAATAATTTTAGAAAATTATTAGTGTGAATATTAACAGCATAACATAATAATATATAATATAATCTGTCTTAGAAAAGTAAACTGACCCTATTTACATGTACTAAGATCTTGTCCGTATTTAAACATTTTTAATTTCCTTTTCACTTTCTTGGGTCTATAGACCATAATGCTTTCCTTGAGGCAGAGATAGAAATTGTAATAGTATCTGGCACCTGAGATGTAATTAAATAGGAGATGCAATTTAATAATGTGGCCTATGCTGTGATTTATCTGCATCAGATTTAATCATCAGAACCTTTTTCAAAACCAGCATTCTACTTGAGGTCAAATCTTCATGCTTGTGACAGTTTCTAAAAGGACCATTAGAGCCTGACTTGGTATTTCCAAATGACATTTAAAATGGAAACAGGAACAATTTATTGAGCACATTTTGTGTGTTGGTCTCTGTGCCGCGTAGTTTATTTCAATGCTCTTCCCATGCTATCCCATCCTCCATGGTGGAGACTCGGAGGTGTAGCTTAAGGAATTTGTACAAGTCTCATACCAGAAATCAGTGAGGGCAGGATTAAAATTCAGTTCTGATTTTAAAGACTATATTCTTAATTACTATGTCTCCCCGGTTGTCTGTGAAAAAAAATTACTCTGAAAAAGAATTACATGAACCTGCATACATATATACAGTTACATGGGCCAGATATGTTTTCCTTTCTGTTTCATTATAATCTAGCTGGCTGCTTGTTAAGAGACAAAGAGAGACAATCTGCCCCACCTTGGACTGAATTTTAAAAATCCAGTCTATGCTATATGTTTTTGCTAGTCTTCAAATCAAATGTATTGAGAGCTATTTGGAAATAAAACTACCTCTTCATTTTTGGAGGAATGCAACTACATAGAAAATTCATTTCCATAAATGTAATAACTAAGCTGTTGGATCATTGATGATATTTGTCAAAATTTGTTTAGCTCTGTTTTCACACGTTGATCAGTTCTCTGGCATTTCTGCTTCCCTTGAGGGACGACGTGGTGCGACAGGAGGATGTGTCTTCAACATTAGTCCCGTCTGGAGTGGAGCGCCTGGTCATTGTTTGACCTTGCACAGATTACTAAACTTCTTTATGCTCTAGTTTTTTCAACTTCTAAGATGAGGTATAAAATATATGCCTTACTGTGTTGTTCTGAAATTAAAGCCGATAACGCACATAAAATACTTAGCAATATATCTGGTATAGACATATTTTTAATAACGTATTTAAAAAGTAGAAATATTGTTTTTTTAATCTTGAACTTCTTTTTCACTCTTTGTCACATGTGAATAGTAATATCCATTTTTCATGTTGCTTTTGTATCAGGGACAACCGCCCCCCTTCTCTCCTCAGTTCAGATTAAAAATGTACTCTAGCCACCTTCATGTTCTTTTCCTCATTGGTCTGAGTCCCTCTTTATTGTCCGTGACAATATGATTGGCTTGTATGTAACTCGCAGTTTCTAACTTTTAACTTTAATAATAAAGGGAGAGAAAATCCCACACAAAATCCAATCTCAACAGGAAAAGAATAAGCCACTTTTCAGGCAAAGAGATGATGAACTTAAAATGTAGGTTCCCTTTCGATATTTCAGGAAAACATTTTACATACAGTTCTGGGAATGTAGCCAAGAGTCATATCCAACTGATATTATGAGAGGGTAAGAGGAGTCACAGATATCCAATTACTTCTATAATAAAATTACAACATCCCAGACCTTTCTATCTACATCTTTGTTTTAGAAGGAAAGGCAAGGGGTGGAGGTTATGCAGTAAATTGTTAAAGACTATTTGAAAAGCTTCCCTCTTTTTCTGTCTGCCTTCCGTTTTATCATGAGGGTTTAAGCTAAAATACAAGGAGAGACCTAACACAGAGAATTATTCTCAGGAAGTTTTATGGAAGCAGATTTAATAATGCACATCTATTCATGCAGTACCCCCTTTTTTTAATACTTACTATGTGCCAGGCAGTGTGACAGATGCTGAGGATTCAGTCAAGGAACTGGATGGACAGGCTGAATCTACCAGTATGCGTGCACATATATGCAGTGCACACACTCATGCCCGCTCCCTTCATTCCTTTGTAGTGAAGTCTCTCTCATCTCCTCCCATGACCTAGTCCCTGTCTTGGGTAGTGTGTCCCATCCTCTCTCCTATTCAAGGATGTCACTCTTGCAATTTTCCCCTCCTTGATGCACCAGCTTTATTATTCTTTTTCTATACATATGCTTATCCCTTTCTAAAAACTGGGGTCCCACTTACTAACTACCTCCCACTTACCAACACAGCCCCATGTTTCTAATCTTTTCTATGGTAAAATCCTTTGAAAGAGTTGTCTGTACTCTACTTCCTTGCCTTCTGAACTTTTAAAAAGTTGCTTCATTTGTCCACTCACCCTCTATTCCACATAACTTCTCATAACCAGAGGGCATCGGGCACTGCCATGTTGCCAAACCCAGCACTCCATTCTCCATCCCATTTTCACTTATCTGGCCAGCTGCTGCAGACCCTGGTTTTAATGGCCCTCTACTCTCCTGAATGTCCTCTTCCCTCATAGTTAAATCCCTGTCAAGTCACAAGTCTTCCCCGGTAGTTTATCTTCATTTTTCCAAGGACTAAATGCTGTAGTTCCCTGAAAGTCAGTACTCAGATCTTTACTTTGTTTTTCTTCCTCATGAGTGAATCCGTCTACTCTAATGCTTTTAAATGCCATGTGTATTTAGATGCATTCCAGATTATATACATATACATATACATATGTATATATATATATATATAAAATCTCCAGTCCCAAAACTCTTTCTTGGACTTCACACTTATATAGTTAACCACTTATTTGGCAATTTTTTACAGCTGAAGCTTCACCCATCTTGAACTTAACTCTTAATTTCCACCTCCCAACCATCCTTCTCTACAAGTATTTTCTATCTTGTTCCGTGAAACTTTAATATTCACACCTCATATGACAAAAAATGGTTTTATTCTTGATTCCGTTCTTTCCATCATGCCTCTATCCAACACCTCAGCAAATTTAGTCACCTCCGCTTTGTCAGTGAAAGAACTGTTTGTCACTTTTACCGATATCTGTTTGTCGCCTTTCCAGAAATAACTATATTGTAGACCACTCTAATATTGTACTTAAACTATTGGAATGGTATCTTTTGGCCAACCCTTTTGAGGCCATTTTTTATATAGCAGACAAAAGTAGTCATAATCCACGTAAGTCAGAATCTGCCACTCAAGATTTTATTGCTGTCCTCCCACATCACCTGATACAATTAAGGGCCGCATCATAGCTTTCAGGACCTCCACAATCCTTCTAATCTCATCTCTTTCTTGTCTCCATGTTCAACACACTCCCACTGTAATACCTGACTGGTGTTCCATAAATACACCAAGCAGAACCAGGCAGAACCAGGCTCTTGGTCTTTGCATTTACTCTTCCTATTACCTAGAATTCTCTTCCCCAGTTGTTATTGTCTCAAATTCCTAGAAAGCCTTTGCTGATTATGTTCAATGAAATCAAATCCATTCCAACAACATAACTGCTGTAGCCCGGGAGCACTCTTTATTCCTCCATGTTGCTGTATGCTTCATTATATTGCCACCTGCCAACTTTTGCCATTTATTTGGTTGTTTTCCTGTTTCTCACTTAGAATATCTGTTCACTGCTGTATTCTAGTACCTAGAACAATGCCTGGCACTGAGTAGGTGCTTAATATTTATTAATGAAGGCTGAAGAACACAGATGCGGTTCTTGCCCCATAGAATTTATTTTGTAGTGAAGGCTAAGGACAAATACAGGCATTCCCTGAGTCACAAACTTCCGACTGACATATGACTCATACTTACAAATAGAAGCTATTACAGGTAATAGGTAAACATCCATGTTGCAACTTACATACAAATTTAACTTAGAACAAACCTACAGAACATATCTCATTTATAATTCTGGGAAGCCTCTACAAATAACCAGGCAAACAATTAAAACAGTATACAAATATTTATTTATTGCTCTGCCTTTCTTCTCTGCTCTCTCTCTTTTGCACCTCTTACCCCTCACTCTTCTCTACTCTCTCTTCTCTTCCCCACTCTCTCTCCCCTCTTTTCTCTCCTCCTCAGTGCTGCTCTGCAGCCTCCCTCCCCCCCCCAATAAAGACCTTTTGTACAAGCAAAAAACAAACAAACAAACAAACAAATATTTCTTTATATTTTTGAGACAGAGTCTCACTCAACCACCCTGAGATTGAGCGTCATGGCACCATAGCTCACAGCAACCTCAAACTCTTGGGCTCAAGTGATCCTCTTGTCTCAATCTCCTGAGTAGCTGAGTCTATAGGTGCCTGTCACAATGCCCAGCTAGCTTTCTATTTTTAGTAGACATGGGGTCTTACTTTGCTCAGGCTGGTCTCGAACTCCTGAGCTCAGCAATCCACCCACCTAAGACTCCCAGAGAGTTAGAATTACAGGCGTGAGCCACTGTAGCCAGGAACTATTGAGAAGTAATTTTGATAAGTACTTTGAAAGGAATTCCAAGGGCCATGAGATGGAAATTAACAGAAAAAGTTAAATTTAGAATGGTTGGTTGAGGAAGATTTTTTAAAGAGGAGACATTTCATGATATAAATAAATTAGCCATTCCTGAGTTGAAGAGCAAGCGCTCTATTTCCTGTAAGTGTTAGAATGTGTAATAATTATATCCATTTGACAACTTTGCAGTACATGTGCACACACCTTTCAGTAAAAAAATGTATAAAAATAGAAGAGCTTGGCACTGGGCCTCACCCTTGTAATCCTACATTTTTGGAGGCTGAGGTAGGAGGAGTTCGTGAGCCCAGAGTTTGAGGCTGCAGCAAGCTGTGATCATGCCACTACCCTCCAGCCTGGACAACAGAGCAAGATCCTGTCTCAAGAAAAAAAAAAAAAAATATATATATATGGAAATTTTATATAGAAATATATATATAAAATATATATATATATATATATATACACATACATACACAGAGAGAGAAAAGAACATGCTTTTGACTTAGCTCATGAATACCAGAATGTCTGGACATCAGAGGCAGAACTGTGTGCATTAAGGGGAAATTGCCGCTTTAGACGCGTAACAATTATGAATCTTGTCTGATCTCAAGGTGTGTATAGCCAGTCTATGTTTTGCATCTCTATGGAAAGGTGACTATATCTGAAATTTATAAGGAGTAGAATCAAATCTTCATTTCCCCTACCTGGTCACTAACACTATCAGGCATCAAAACTGTAATAGACATTCATTCAGGCATCAAAACTGTAATAGACATTCATTAAAAGTATTTTTGAAAGTATTTTTGATATTAGGGATACGCAGATAAAATAAACCAATATCAACAGCATTATTAAAAGTAGTCACCATTTATTGAATGCCTTGTATGAGTCTGGTACTCTACAAAGTTCTTTAACAATGGTACCTCATGTGGGCGGTGCCTGTGGCTCAGTAGGTCGGGCGCTGGCCCCATATGCCGAGGGTGGTGGGTTCAAACTTGGCCCCAGCCAAACTGCAACAAAAAATAGCAGGGTGTTGTGACAGGCGCCTGTAGTCCCAGCTACTTGGGAGGCTGAGGCAGGAGAATTGCTTAAGCTCAGGAGTTGGAGGTTGCTGTGAGCTGTGACGCCATGGTACTCTACTGAGGGCAATAAAGTGAGACTCTGTCTCTACCAAAACAAAACAAAAAAACCCCCAAATAATGGTACCTCATGTAGTTATTAGAGTAACTATGCAAAAGAGTTCATTTAACATGCTTAGCCCAGCACACAGCGTGTATAAAGTGCTCGTTAGAACATAGCTCTTAGTAGGAATAATGATATCAGCTATCATTTCTGTAGTTTCAGCCCTCATTTATTACAAATGAGAAAACTGATGTTTAGAAACTATTACAGAACAGCCCACAAGGTCATATATTTTAAAGTGTCAGATCTGGGATTAAAAACTCTGAGTGGCCTGATTTACAATATGTATTTGTGCACTATCTTTCCCTTCCTCAGATAATGATTCTACTTCTCTACTTTCTTTTCTTTACCTGGTATTTTAAGGTAATTAACACAACCTGAAGAAGTCAGGCTCTCTTTTTGAAAACATGTGTTAAGTGATTGACTTTCTTAATCAAGCCTAGCGTTTGTCCTTTCCTCCTCTCTCTCCTTCTTTCATTCCTTCCTGCCTTTCATTTCTCTTGTTTGCATCATTGCCCTGGATCTGTTTCTGGGCCCACGTGCCCACACGTCAGCCGTCCTTGTGCATTTCAGAAATTATTTGGCACTCTCCAGAAGAGCTCATCTCCTTTATTTTACAGGCAGTGTTTTTCCAGCTGTCATCACTGACTTGCAACTTGTTTCCCTCTTGGTCTTGGTGAAAAAGTACCAATCTTTGCTGGCAGTTCTTTGAGCAACTATTTAGTGCCACTTCATTCTGATGCATGTGGGACCCTAGGGAGTGGCCCTGAACTATCTCTAGCTGCCTCCTTTCCTCTTAGGGCTAAGCTAAATTGTCCTTAGACCAGCTGAGTCTCTAATCTTCAGAAAATTACTTGATGACTACAGATGGATTTTTATCCCTCATGGGCTTTGTTCTTTCTGAACTACAACCAAGCAGAACCAAGTCAAGGGACTAGGTCATCAAATACCTATGAGCAATCTTGTTGGTGTTTCAACTAGACGCAGCTGTGTTTATGAAATATACTGTTTAATGGGGTTTACTTTGGTGACTGAACACCACAAATCTCTTTCTCCTTTGTCTTTGGGTTCATATGAAGAGGGAAGAGTGCCTTCTGGGCTCATATTAACTTTAAAAGAAGTTGGTATTGTATTGGCCAATACTACAGTTTGCCCAGTCTACTCCCTCTCATGCTACAGGAAACATAGGATAGCAGAGGAGAAAGCTTTGCATCAAAAAGACTTATGACTGAATCCCAGCACCTTCATAAACCAGAAGCTCCTGGGATGACTCTAGATTTTCTCATCTATTAAGAAGAGGGAGAGGAATTTCTCATTGTAGTGCTGTTATAGAAATACTTGAGGCATTGAATATGTGGTGAATATGAAGCTGGACCTGTCTGGGTTGGAAGAAAATAAGCTGTCTTCATTTTTCTTTTAACTCATTATAATTTTGGACTCTGAAATCTATTGGGTTACTAGAAATAAAAAGATCAAAACTCAGTTAAATTTGTTTCTGAAATTGATTCATGCTTTATTTTGGAGTAATATTACCACTTGAGGATGTCACATGATGGTAAGATTTGTGTCGTTAGGTCTTGGTGGGACAGACAAAGTCTAAGTTAGCTCAGATGGCCTTTGAGACATTCAGTCCATTGGTGAGCACAGCCCTGCAGATCCAAGGCTTCCTGATTTCTCTTTCTCGCCAACTGGGCACATAGAATCTATGATGCGGTTCTCTAGAAGACCATCTCCTACATGCTCCTTTGTCTCTGAAAACCAAAGGGCGGGTTTTCTCTGTTCTCAGGGTCTAGGGAACTTCCTCTCTTCTTTCATTTCTTACTGAAGCCACAAAAAACATTTTACTGCTACAGATATGGGGAGAATCCTGCTTCTCCCACACAACATTTAGTCTGTGTACCCCTTTTTCCATTCCTCTCAGGAACATCCAGTGTTATTTCCTCAGGAGGTATGCAATTCTGAAAACAAATCACTCTTTCCAAAACTCCTTTGAAGAAAGCAAACAGAAATTCTGTCTTTAACCTTGCATGAAGGTTGGGAGGAATGGAGAAGAGGGGAAATATCCAGGGAAAGAAAACACTTAAATTAAGTCTTCAAAGTATTGTCCCACATCATGTGCCAAAGCACTGTCACAATGCCTGGTGAATTTCTGCTGGTGCTCTAGAAATGGGGGTTATTATTGATATTTAAAACTAATTCTGCAATATTACTTTTTTCCTGCGTAAGCCAGATTTTTCCAGGATCTCTCTTCTAGAATGCCTTTTGATTCTCGGCCATCATTTTGAGATGGCTGGTTGGGATCAACAGAGAAGTCTGTGACTACGGAACTGAGTACATTTAATTGGTTGGAGGTGACAGGCAAGTGGAGAGGCAGCAACCCCAGCATTAAGTCTCCTTCTCCTGAGGACCTGGAGTTTAGCCACTGATAAGTCCCTCACAGAATCACAGAAGCCACCAGAAAGATCACTTACCAGGAGAAACATACACCATTCATATAATCACCTGCTGTTATATTTTTTCCTCTTAGGCCTCATGAGTTTGTGAAAGAGTATTGGCCCTGCAGATGGCATTTGCTTGCGTGGATAGACTAAAGATGAAGCAGTCAGAAGCTAGAAAGGAAAAGTATAGAATGATCTAGATGGTATAAGAGCTAGGCTGTTACTTCTTGCCCTAGAAAGGACCAGAGTCCCCCAGAGCACAGCAACAAGATGGCGTCATCTCAGGCAAACAGTAACAACTCATGTTTGAGACGCGCTTTTCAGTAACACCATCGCATGCCTCATTTTCCTCTTACATTTTTGTAAAACTGCTATGAAAGTATGTAGGTAGTCCTTATAATTTCTACTTTTTAGATGCAAATAATTGAAGTTCAGAGGGATTTATCTGAGCTCAAACACTAAGAAGTATAAATGATACTTCTGAGCCTCCTGAAAATGTATGGAAATTATCTCTTTACTAGTTTTTGATCTGAAATCTTAAGGTTAACAGAAATTTTATGTGTGGTATTACCTATTCAGATCTACTCCTTCATGAGACTTCTGAATTTCTGTTATGGGGCAGCTACTGTGGATCTAAAGAAATACAAAAATTTAGGTAAAAGGCTTTGCCTTATTCTTTCAGATTGTTTGATATTTGAGTCCATTTGAATGCTTGACCATAGCTACCTTTTTTTTTTTGAAATTTGATCTTTTCCCCATGCACAGACTAATGTCTTAACCTTGTTATGTTTAATTATTAATCTTCAACTTTGCATAATGCTTTTAAATGAGAATCAGAAAGCATGAAGAATTAGAAGTTGTGGTTTTACAAACAAGCCTTGCCATAAGCAAAGCCAACTGTGGATTCAGCCTTTCTTATTCATCCTCCACCCATTAAATTCCTCAAAGACACTTAAGGCATCTCAGAGCAGATTTCTTACTTAATTCTCTTTAAATCTCTTGACCTGCTATGAGACAGCTTTGATGGCCTGATAGTCTGACACGAAACAAACAAACAAAAATCAATCACTGAAGATGGTATGCCATAGTCTTCTACAGATCACTTTTTAATTCTGAAATATGCTCTGGTAAAGTAATGAAGCTATATAACCTGTTACTTCTGGGATGTGTACAAGACTGATTAGTGACCATTTAGTCAGGTCCATTTTCACCCTCAAAGGTCAGAAGCAACTAAATACCACATAGCTGTGCAACTTTCTCATGTGCTCTAAATGAGAGCACAGGTTGTCTTTAAATTGGACTCAGAAAATTTAGTTTGCTTTTCTACATGTGGCACCCCATAAATCATAAGGGGCAATAAACTGAAGCAATGAAGTCCCTCTGTTAATGTGAAATAACTTAAGGGTGTTGAGAATTGATACTGGGAATGAACTCTGCTATTCTTGTTTGCATTTCTATCTTACGTCTATTACTCACACAACTCAGATTCAGTTATTGAACTTTGCACTTCCTGTTTGAGACTGACTTCTTCCTGAAAGACCCACACCTGCCTCTCCATCGCCTCCTCTTCCGGATGACCTGTGGTGGTTTTACATCAGCACAGATGCTCTGTGATCCTGCTTCTGATGGTGGCTACTTGGCTGGCAACAAGGCCTCCTGCCCTATGAGAAGAATAATAAAAAATAGCTCACTTCACACACCAAACTTACAGAGCTGAAGCAGCAGTTTGAAAATGCTTCACATTCTGCTGGTGTTATCTTTGGATGAATAAAGTAATAGAAATCTCCAAGTAGGACAATTTCTAGAAGATAAAATATAGAGTAATACTCAGATATTGTTGATATCAAAGCATTCCCTCAAACAGAACTGTAAGCAAAGTGAAATTATTTTAAGCGAATGCACTACTTTTCTTCAATTAATTGCTTGCCCTTGGCTGCAAGTCTTTTCAACCTTATATCAGATGAGATAGGCCTTGTTTTTATCTAATTTTATGTTGTTTTTTTGCTACTTTGGCTTCTTTTGCTGTTAGAACTATAATTTAATCACATATGCTGCAGAATTATTGAGATTATACATTGCCTCGCTCTCCCTCCCAGGGTAGTTAATAGCTTATTCATTACCACTGAGTCCTAAAGTTAGAGCAGATTTATATCTGATGTTGAGATGCTGGGCAGGAAATGCAGAAAGCAAAGCTAACTCATCTCTTACTCTTTAATAACAGAAATGGGTCTACCTGAGTAGCCATTTATCCAAGAATAGTCAATATAATAAAAAACATATGTTGATTTGTTTATTTACTGTAACAATAACAGGATGTTTGGTTTTATGATTGATGAAATGCTGCACATCAATTTTTAGAACCATAATTGTTTATTCTGTCAAAGAAAGATGACTTCCTGTATTAGAAAACATTTTTGCTTTTTAGTTAAAAAAGCAAAAAAAAAAAAAAAGTATGAATCATCTCACAAAGATAATTTTAACTATTATAAAGATCCAGACATGGAAGCCAAATTGAGAGGCTAATATTTTATCTTTTTTCTGGTCTTGCATTTACACCTAAAGCTTCAGGCATGTCTTAATTATATCATGCTAGTTTTATCTTCAACTCACGTGAAATTTAATTGCCAATCCTTTATCCCAGAAGGTGCTGTATCATTCTTATTTGCTATCAGTGGATCAAAGAACAGCACATCTCATTAGAATTACACTTAGAATTACACACTTAATTTTAGCCCCTTGTGTAGGCCGAAGGCTACTGGTATCCAAATAATCTTGGGTGCTCCTTAAATATCTAGTCATGGAGCCTGAATGTTAACTCTTTAGAAGCCTTTCTCTACTGTATTTTATGGGCAAATTGTATGGTTTCCTAAGGCTGCATTTCAATGTTCTGCTCATATATTCCAAACTTAAGATGTTTACAATTAATGTTTTGTCCAATCGGTTTGTATTTTTTGCTTTTATTTCTAAAAATCTGCATGTTACCCACAGAGATTACAGCCTAAGTGTAGCATGGTTATCTGCTCAAACAGAAAGGTAACGCATAATATATGGAATCACATGATTTGATTTAATAATCTATGAGCTATCATTTCATGGGCAAGCCAATGACACCTTTCCAATATTTGTTAATGTCACTTTATTCTGATTCAGTTTAATGTTCATTGTACTGCCCAATATTTTCTTTCTTTATCTCTCTCCAACTGAATAGATTTATGTAATAAATCATTATTTGTTATATATCACTTAGTACTTTTCGAGTTCATCTCATATTGTTATTTCTTGTCCCATATGTCTAATCTTTCTTTTTACCTTTTATATGATTGCTTTTTCCTTTTTGACACTGGTAACACTTAATTTCAAGTGCCCTGTGATTTAAAACATTTCTCTCTTTCTCTTTACCTCTTCAATGCAGATCATCACTAACTGCTTAAAAATAGGATATGTTAATTTTCACTTCCATCACTAGTTAAATTGGGGCTGGCATATTTCATTCAGTCTGTCAGTTTGAGATATACTTAAGAAAACCAATTTAACATGCTCCAATATATCTATGTAGGAAAATTATTATTTATTTGTTGATGTAATCCTTTAATTAAATTTTTAAAACCCTGTGGTATGCACGTGTATAATAACTTTATTGATTCTTCCACTAAATACTAATTGCCATTATCATCTTGTCCTTTTTAGATAAGATCATATCATTGTCAACAAATAATGGTCCTTTGAAAACAAACATCATGATGTATGATAGGAATGATATATATCAAAATGTGAGAAACTACTTGGCTAGATCCAAAATTAGTGGTGTTGTAAGGAGCTGTTACCAATGTTGTCATCAGAGGTACTGACCTGCTTCCGTTTACTTTGTGTGTGCAAAGCCACGGTGTCTGCAAAGGCTAAGTAGTTATAGCTTCATTGGCAATAAGTGAATTGTGTGCAGTACATAAAATCCAATGTTCAATGAAGAATATAATTTTTCTCCTTAATTTATCCTATTTATGAGTAATTGGTAAATATAGAAAGGTATCTGTGGCCAAATCAATTTAATTGAGCAAACATTTACAGAGTACCTACTAGGTATATAGCACTGTTCTGGATCAGGAATAAAGACAAATATTGTTCATGTTCAAGATCACCCGGGTTTTAGATGTTTCCTTAGCTTTGTATAGTCTCATTAAAATTGTCACCTGATAAAAGAGGAAATATTAGTGTTTCTTCTTGTGAGCTTCCTGACCTATTGACTATTTCAATATTGTCTCCTTTTGGCTTTTAAGAGTGCCTGGAGTATGCTGGAAGCTGATTGATTAGTTGAATAAACTCATCACATGCACTGTATTCTATCAGTTACATGGTGGCAGCCCACTCAGCGCAGGAGGACTATACAAGCGCGTGGATGTATATGTGTGTGGGAGTGAGGATCTTTGAGGATGTAGTCCAGGCTGGCTGCCACAAACTGCATCACTCTACTCAGAAGGTCATCCAAACCATCAAATTTGCCATCTTAAGCAGAAAATGACACAAAAAGGCAGTGCGTTTGGGCCAATCCAATCCTGCTTACATATACTCCTACTTTGTCTCAGTAAAGATTCCTTGGAGCCACCAGAACACGTAGAAGTCAGAGCACAGTGTCACCCTACAGTGGTATATTCAGTTACGGTTGCTCTTTCTCTGTCCCTTCTTCTGATCCCATTTCCTCCCACCTTTCATATCTAGTCTAGTGTGAAATTTAAGCAAATAAACTCGCTTCTGAATCTTTTAACAACATCTACTACTGACCACGTTCATTATCATTATCTTAGTTTTAAGCTACCTCATCTCTACTAAACAATGGTGGAAGCCTCATGATCCTTCTGTTAGCAACCACTCTTACCTCCTTCCAGTTCATTCTTTAAGAAGAATTAAAAAAAAATGCCATTTCAATAATATCACTTCTCTACTTAAAGTCCTTCAATAATTAATGTAAGGAATGAAATCTTTACCAAAACCTACATTCTTTAAATTATCTGGCTCTCTGCCCCTGTATCTCTGTGTTCTAGCCTAATCATCTCTCAGGTAGTTCCTCAAATATGCCCCTGTTCATTCCTCCCTTGGGGCCCCAGTTCTCTTCCCACCATTTCACCTAGTTAACTATCCGTCTCTCAGCTTTCAGTCAATTTGTCTCTTCCTTAGGAGAGTTTTTCTGACCTTTAGTCTTATTTAGGTTCTCCAGAAACATTCTGTCTACATTTTCTATATATTTTCATCATAGAACTTCCCACAGTGTATAATTACACTTTTGTGTGATTTTATTTGTCTGTGTGCTACACTGGATTGTATACCCCATAAAGTCAAGTACATGCCCGTTTTTGTCTTCTGTTAAATCTCCAGTATCCATAATAATTGCCTAACAATATTAAATAAATGAATGCATGGGTAAAACTCAACTCACTTAATTTTCTTCTTAAAGTCTGGAAGAAAGTAAAGTTAGCCATGGAGCCAAGTTAGTTGCAAGGTTTTCCTCATTTATAAATTCACATGATTTAAAAAAAAATTAATGTAATTGATATTTTTTTAACTTGCAAATAATTATACATGTTCATGGAGCACAGTGTGATGTTTTGTGCTTGTATACATTGTAGAATGATTACATCAAGCTGGTGGAATAACTTTTACCTCACCTACTTAAATGCCTTCTCTTGGGCTCGGCATCATGGGTTAGCTAAGAATGGTACTCTTAGAGAAACAATAACTAACCAGGCAAGAGCTTATTAATCTGCAAAGTATTACAACCGGTGAATCTCCACAACAATCTTCATCTTATTCATTCTTTATCTGATAGTACCTTTTCAACTATTCTTTTCAGAACTAGAGCTATTTATGATTTCCTCCTTTTCTGTTTAAGGAATTGTAGAGACAGTGCTAAACTGAATTGAATTATGTTGAACATTAGAAAGAAAATCGCTAGCATATAAATTTTTTGACTCAGATTGAAACTTCTTTTTTGTAATGCTGGGTATCAAATTTCTATTACATTCTGGCTACTATTCTGGGAATTTCTTTCTGGATATCTTAATAAATGTCATAGGACATTTTTAACAACCTTATAAATTGTTTCTATCTAAAAGTAAACCACTCAGAAATGTTAGTTAACTTTCTTAAAGTCATACTGGTTTAATGTAGGATCCAGGATTAAGACCTAGCTCTTTTTGACTCAAAAGACAGAACAGTTACTCTATAAATTTGGCTTTGCTTGGAGATTGTATAGAACAGATGGGCTTCCCTTGTGGAGATCACCACTCTATTTTAGACTAGGAGGGCCCATAATAGGCTTACGCTTCTTCTTTTGGTCTGTTTTTTGTCCTATCAGAATTTTTTCATGGCATAGTTTTAGTATTTTTTTAAATTTCCGATTAATATAAAGGTACACATGATTAAGTTACATAGTTTGCGTTTGTTAGGTAAAGTCCAAGTTGTAGTTGAGCCCTTCACCCAGGAGTTGTGCCATGTACCCTTTCATTGTGCCTGTTAGGTAAGAGCACACCAACCCCCTCCTATCTCCCCGCCCCCTTGTATTTAATTGTGTTTTTCTCTTGTGTAGCCATGTATTAGTTAATCTACTGGCTTCATATTAGCATTGAGTACATTGGATAATTGCTTTTCCATTCTTGTGAAACTTTACTAAGGAAAATATTGTTCAAATTCATCATTGTTTTCATTCATGTAAAGTCTTCATCTTTCTATGGCTGCAATATTCTATTGTATACATATACCTCAGTTTGTCAAGCCATTCATGGGTTGATGTGAGCATTTGGGTTGATTCCACATCTTGGTGATTGTGAACTGAGCTGTGATAAACATTCTAGCACAAATGTCCTTGTGATAAAACTATTATTTTTTTTTCTCTATAGATACCTAGTAATGATGTTGTGGGATCAAATAGAAGGTTTACTTTTAGTTCTTTGAAGATCCTCCATACTTCTTTCCAAAGGAGCTGTATTAGTTTGCAGTCCTTTCAACAGTATAAAAGTGTTCCCTTCTCTTCATAATCATGCCAGCTTTCCAGTTTTGAGACTTGTAATGTCAGCTATTCTCACTGGACTTAGGTGACATCTCAGGGTGGTTTTGATTTGTATTTCTCTGATGACTATAGATGATGACCATTTTTTCATGTGTCTGTTGGCCATTTGTCTGTCTTCTTCAGGGAAGGTTCTGTTCGTGTCTCTTGTCCAATGATAATAAATTGGATTGTTTTCTCCTTTTTTGGTTATTTCTGCTTTTTCATTTTTGCTTGAGGTTATTAGAGATCTTACTTTTATGTTTCTAGTTAATACGGCAAAGGTTTATTGATTTTGTTTATCTTTTTGAAGAATAACCTTTTTATTTCATTAATTTCTGAATGGTATTTTTGCTTTCAATTTCATTTATTTCTGATATAATTTTGGTTATTTCTTCTGCTAGGTTTGGGATGGAATTGCTCTTCCTTTTCCAATTTTTGCGATGATTCATTATGTTGTTGATTTGTACTTTCTGTTCTTAGATATGGGCATTTATGTGATAAATTTCCCTCTTTGGCCGTATCCCACAGGTTGTGATAGTTGCGGGCTTATTGTTATGTTTGAGGAAACTCGTGATTTCCTTTGGCATAGTTTCAGGGGAGTTTGCTTATGTTAAGTATTATCTCAGTAACTGATTGAGTCTTTTCTTCTATGTCCACTCAGGGACTCCTTGGGGAATGGAAAGAGGAAATAGCAGGCAATTTTACTCTACTAGGGACTACATAGATGGCTATAAAACTTGGACTTCAACTTTTTTCTTTTCTTGAAGGTTTCACATAAAGATATATAGAACTTCTCAAAAGGTTCTACCCTGGCTGTATATACATTTCCATTTTCAGTGTCTTATGTGCCAATAAGTGCCAGAGTTTCATGCCATACAGTCTCATCCTGCAACCCCACTATCTTGTGTTCTTCATTTTGAAGTTTTAACCTTGAATTCCTTTTCTCAAAATTCCATTCCAAATCATCCACTTTAATGGTGAGATTTCCAGGGATTCCTTCCTAGGTCCCAAGGAATTTCTAAACCCTGTTTTCATTACTGAAGTCTCTAAATGCTGTCAAAACTTTTGCACCAGTTTATTTAAATGCACTTTTGCTCTTATAAGGAGCTGAATATACTTATCTTCTATGACATTGTGGAAAGGGTCTGCATCTGTAAATGTGATCCCAAACTTCATAGATTTGTCACCCCTAACAAGGTTGTGATGGGAGACTAGGAAGTCACTTCTCCAGTACCACAGTATATGTGTAAATCAAATGGTCTGAATCACTAATGATTCCTTTCATCCCTAATTAATTCTACTCTCTCTTTTCCCAATAACTCAGGTCATATAGTCCATATCTAGTTGGCATTCATGAGAAATAACTAATAGAGCTTTAAAATGACAAAACAAACAAAATATCTAAAACACTCAATTTCATGTATCTAGCACAAAAGAGAATTTGTATAGCCTCAATCAGGGCTTCTTGTTGTACTTGAAATTTTGGCTCCATGGATTTTTTTTTTTTTTTTGAGACTCATACTAGTGATGAAATAAAAGTTTTGTTTTTTTTTCTAAATTTACTGATCAAGAGAAAAAGTGTCTAATCAGCATTAGTACAAAATCAGGACATCTAATGTGGCTGGACACATGCAGAATACAAGAACCCTGATAAAACTAACAAAAATTAATTTTTATTTGGCATAGACATCCATGAAAAGTATTCACTTGCAATTTTTAAGGAAGCTAAAAATTAAAATCAAATAATTTACTTTTTAGCTTTTCCCTGTATCAACCTGCAAAACTGAGCAGTAGCAACACATCCAGCTGCCATCGTAGACGTCTATCACCCACCAAAATGAGAAGTGCTTCGGGAAATGATGATCTCAAAGTCCACCATTTCTGGGGTCAGATCCTGTCTATGCCACTTACAGCTCTGGAAAAATTTAAGATCTTTTTTATTTTTACTTTTTTTAAAATCTAATTCTCTTTCCAGGTTGTTTCACAATTCAAGTTAGATAAATATAAATGTTGTAACAATCACATATTTATTTGCCCATTTTTCTTTCAAGTCTCTAATTCTATGAAAGGAAGGATAACATTTTCATCATGACACCTGAAGGGTCTTTTACAATGATTGGAAGTAATACGTGTTCAAAAAATATTTGTTGAATGAGTAATATTTTTAAGAGTTTAACATGTTGCTGTGCTTAATAAATATTGAAAAAAAATGGGTCCTTTTTCTCTTTTGTCTTCTTTTCACCTAAACTCTGTTCAAAGAATCTAAGTTACATACACATTAGGCACGTCAGTTATTTTCCCACTGTCTTATTCTCAGTGCCCACTTGTAGACTGATTCTTGATGCTGGAGTTGGGATCCGATAAACTATATATCTTAGACTTTCTCATCAGGTGACTTCTGTTACGTTCAGTCAATAATCAGGAAGAGTCTCTAGAGGAAGATTGAAAGGCAGGAGGAGCAGCGGCGGTGGGCATAAGGGGCATTTCTCTTCCTCCTCTCCCTTTTTATTCACTCTTGTCAGTGATGTTTCAGCAGCAGCAGTTGTTTGCTTCTGACTCCTTCAAGATTTCCAGCACTGGCACCAAATTTCCCCACAAGAGGTAGCAAAAGGGGGCAGGTAGTACCTCTCCCTCAGATGTCTGAGCATAGTTTGATCTGTAGGATTTATCCTCTGAGCTTCTTAAATTTGCCAATTGTACTTTTCCCTTCTGTTCTCAACAATACGATTGATAGATACTTTCTGCCATTTCTGCCTCTCAGAGTGACTCAATGTTTCATTTAGACTTTCTCAGTTTTTCAATGCCTGTGTAACCAATTCTAGACATTAAATTTTCAGTGTAAATACTTGGTAAGGTTTTAATTTGTCTGAATGGACCCTGTAAGTGTGCCTATCTCTATAATGAATTATTTTCATCTACGTGAAATATTTTTCTTATATAACTCTGTTAAGATTATAAAGCCACATATGAACTATGTTATGGAAAGCAATTTTTTAATCTCTCGGGGCCTCGTGTTCTTCAACTTGAAGTACATTAAATCATACTTTATACTTTGTGAATTTGTTCCACATTTAGTAGTGTTCACAGACTAGAATGTTTGTTTGTGTGTGTAAGGATTTATTTGGTTGAATTGTCTATTCTTTGGCTAATATTCTTATGTCTGTCTTACTGTAGCTTAGTGGTAAGTTTTATTTTATTTAAATTTTAGGTAAATATGAGGGTACAAAACATTAGGTTACAAAGTTTGCTTTCCTTGGGTAAATTCCCTGTTGCATTTGTGTCCTGCACCCAGGAGGTGTGCCGTATATACCCTTACTTTGTGCCTGTTAGATAGGAGCTCACCAACCTCTCTTCCTTCTTCCCCCTCCCCACAACTTGAATTGAGTTGACTTTTTCTCTTGTGTTGGTGTGTATTAATTAATCTACTGGCTTCAAATTAGTATAGAGCACATTGATATTTGCTTTTCCATCAGAAAAATACAACTTATTTTTATTAAGTGATGTATTCAACATATATATGTTGAATATTGACTATATGTCTGGAAATTGTGTTATACTTAAAAATATAAAAATGAATATGGTGTAGCCTCTATTTATAAGAAAGTGAAAGACTAGTAGGAAAGAAATTAGAATCTGATCAAATCATTTTACCACAATGAAATTAGAATTTACAGATGTATGTTTAAAGTGCTGCGGGAATGCTAAAGGCAGAAAATTATTGGAATCTTCGTGTATAAGAAAGGAATTTTCATTAAAAATTGTGAAGAGTATATAGAAAGTGGTTTAAAAATCTTAAAGGCAAATTAAATAGAATTTATAGAAAACCTGGCCATGTATACATGCCAGCATAGATATATTTCTTAAATAACACTTTTATGACCTTGCTTTAGGCAAAAGCAAAATGATCTTCAATACCTTTAAAATGTTAAATGAAGAAAGTAGATGAACTCCCATTCTTTTTAGTAAGTGCTTTCTTGTTTTTCTTCAGTGCTTATAAACTCTGCTAAGATTGAGATATATATCTTGATAATAAACTATTCTTAGGAGTGAATAAGCCAATTCTATATAAGTGATGACTTCTGTACCCTCGTTAAATAAAAAGAACCAATGATGAGTAAAGCCCCTTTATATAGACAGAAGCACACAAAAACTTAACCAATTACACAATGATTGTAGGCTTGGCCTGAGAACTGCACATCCTAATTTCATTTGCATGCTCCAAAACTCTGTGCAATATCTTGGTTCCAATCCTTTGAGCAAGTTATGAGAGACCGAGGCCAAGCAGCAGTCAAGATGTTTTCAAAGGGAAGTCAGTAACAACACATCTCTGACCAGGGAAGTCTCCCACACATAGGGAGTATGTTCATTTTGTATCTAAACTAGAGGTTAGACAGTGTTTCTCGTATTAACAGAGCTTCTCCTTTTACACATCTGAATGTGTTGAGGGACAAATGGAGCTTACCTGAACCAATTGGTTAGTGATAGAAGAAAAATGTTGTTTCTACTGCTAAAGCCATTAATTCACATAAGCTCAGCTTTTGGCCAGAGGGTGTACACTATACCGTTTAGTCTGGAGAGGATGAGGTCTGGTAACTTAAGCACCACCAAAGGCAAGTAATGATAATATAACACTGTAAAACTCTCCCTGCCCCTCACATCCATTAACAATGCTTAAGAATCAAGGTCATAACGAGCATATTAGGACTTATACTAAAACATTTCCATTGTTCTTCTAGTTAGATTGATACAATTAAAAACAATAACAACAAAAACATTGCTTATTTGGCAAACTGCATACTGGCCATTGTGTCCAATGCCTAGAGTACTGTATATGAGAGTCCATGATAAAGGAAATGTAGTACAAAGCTAAGTAAGGACCCAATCTTTAAGATTAATTTGTGCCAGGATAAGGATTGTGGAATTTTATTCTTAGCCTAAAGATAGATGCTATACATTTCTAGAGCAGTTCCAATTTGTGTCTTTTGCTGCAGAAGAATTTTTATTATCATTACCTTTCACCGTAAAAAAAAAAAGTATTGATTTGGAAGATTCTAAGGATATGTTGGTAGTAACAACCTAGAGTTTAATGACTCCAGATCCCCATGTAAAAATCAACAGAGTGACCAGATATTAAGACTAATAGTGGGTGGAAAACATTTGCAACACAATTACCATATTTTTTACGCATAGTGCTCTACCATGTATAATGTACACCCATGTTTTTTGCCCAAACTTTCAGGAAAAAATATTTTGTTTTAATTTTTTAAAGGAGAGCAGAAGTGGACACACAGTGGTGCCTCCTTCTCTCATGAGAGGTGTGAGGAATGGAGTTAGCCACTGTGGAGAAGCTGGGAACAAGCCCGGGAGGCATGTGAAAATGGTCTCGGTGACCTGAGCCCTTGATGGTTTCCATCTGTCCCCTCCCTGCCTACCCTTGTTCCCATATCCTCTTATTTCCTATTGCCACCCCTGTCTATTGCGGGGAACGAACGTGTCCACAGCTGCTCTGCTGAGAACCCAGTGGGCTTAATTCCTGAGAAGTTGGTGTGAGAGACCAGAGCCAACCCTGCCTGCCCCAAGCTCCTGGCAGTAGATCCATGCCCTTGTGGGCTCCCTCCCCTTTCATGCTGCTGGCCCCATGCTGAGGCCTCTGGAGCACTACACTGAGGAGGAAGTCTTCCCTGATGATTCCCCAGTGAAGTGCTCTGCATTTATGCTTCTGTTGAGTGACTAGACCATCCTGTTGCGTGGTGCCTGTCTGATGAGAGGGAGGCTGCAGGGGTGGGGTTTAGTATGGAGGGTGCAATTACCCTATTCCAGTATATTATTTTGCATACAGATATTTCTATTGCTTTCTATAGTTACACTTTTAACACATAAGCATACATAAAAGAGTTTAAAACGTGTCTATAGACATGTACTACTCATATATAATTAGTACTACTGATATATAATTCACATTCTATTTTTCCAACAAAAATTTGGGCAAGAAATGTGCATTATACATGACAAAATACTATAGGTAACAAACTATCCATATATTTATAGATGATAAGACATTGGGTATAAAACAGTAATAGCTATATAACTCTTGTCATATTTGAGTCTGTGCAGGACTTGAGAATAACAGAACTCAAAACAAAGTTAGATATTCACTAAAAACATAGTTAGTGAACTTGAGGTCAGCATCTTAGCAAATCCATGCAGGTGACTTGAGGTCATCTGAGATGAGTTTGACCCAATCCAATAATAAGAGGTTATGTGGGACACTGGTAAGATTTGAAGGGGCTGAAGTGTATGAGTCTTTATGATTCTAAGGCCTAACTAGCCATCTGTCTCTTACACTGAGGGGATATTGGGGAGTGGTATCAAAATTAAGTAGGATAGGAAAATATGGATGAAGGAAAGAAAATGACCAGATAAAACTGGAGGAAAGTTACACAACTAGAAATTTAAAAAAGCAAGAAGCCATTTTTAAATACCATGTCAAAGCAACAGAAAATGGAGCTCTCTCAATCTTTCTATTAAACATTGTACTGAACACCTTACCTCCCCCCCTAAACGCACACAAATGACAAAAGGGAGAGGAGGGGAGGGAGGGAGAAATAAAAGGCACTCAGTTTTGCAAGAAAGAATTTTTTTTTTTTTTATTGTTGGGGAATCATTAGTCATGAAGGGTACAATGAACCAGGTTACACTGCTTGCATTTGCTGGGTGAGCTCCTATATTAATAGTGTCTCGCCCCCAAGAGGTATGTCACACACCATGGTCCCACACGCCTCCTTCATTCTTCCTCCCCCCACCTTGTACTGGCATCAATTGTCCTTATATCAGAATTGAGTACATTGGATTCTTGTTTCTCCATTCTTGTGATGCTTTACTAAGAAGAATGTATTTCAACTCCATCTAAATTAATACAAGAGAGGTAAAGTCACCATCTTTTTTAGTGGCTGTATAGTATTCCATGGCAAACATATGCTATAGTTTGTTAATCCTTTCCTGAGCTGGTAGCATTTAGGTTGTTTCCACAATTTGGCAATTGTACATTGGGCTGCAGAAAGCAAAACCACCCTGAGATACCACCTAACCCCAGTGAGAATGGCTTACATCACAAAGACTCAAAGCTGTAGATACTGATGTAGTTGTGGAGAGAAGGGAACACTTTTACACTGCTGGTGGGACTGCCAACTAATACAACCTTTTTGGAAGGAAGTATGGGGAACCCTCAAAGAACTCAAACTAGACCTCCCATTTGATCCTGCAATCCCATTACTAGGCATCTATCCAGAAGAAAAAAAAAATCATTTTATCATAAGGACATTTGCACAAGAAAAAAGTATTTTAAATATATTTTTTAGATGACATGATAGATAATATATGCGTACATTCCAACAAATTTCTCAAAAAACTACAAGAATTAAAAAAGATCAAAGGATATTTCTTTATACCAGCAATATATTGCTAGAAATTAAAATTTTAAGATACAAGCTTCAATGGGATAATAACTGAAGTAATTAGGATTTAATTTAGCAAATTATTAATAAGATCTTAGAACTACAAAATTGTGCTGAGAGAAACTAAAGAAGACCTAAATATCACTATGTTCTTGCATTAAAATACTCAACATTGTTAAGATGTCAAATTATCCTGGAGACTGAATATAATTAAAATAAATATCCCAGTAGGCATTCTTGTAGATACGTATTTATTAACTTATTCTAAAATCTATATGAAAATACAAGATACCTAGGGTAGTCAAAACACTTCTGGAAAAAGAACAAAGTTGTCAACTTACTTTACCCAAACTTAAAGCTTACTATAAAGCCATAGTAAGCAAGTTTATATTGGCTCAAGGATACAAGAGGATATTGATCTGAAAAAAAATCATACATAGTGGAGAAATTAATTTTTTAATTTTTGAGAAATGGAACAAGGAGTAGAGAAAATGCCTAATATTTAAGATGTAGGCTAAGAAGATTACATATGTAACATATACATAATAAAAGTATCAGAAGAAACCTAAAACAAGAAATAAAAACAAAAATATATAATTTAGGAGTACTATAATTATACACAAAGACACAAGGATGCTCGTATGTATAGGTATATATGAAACAAAACATACAACATGTATCTGAGAATATTATCTCAGAATGACAAACATCAAGAAGGATTTTGGTGATTAGCTACTAAAAATAACTGGAAAAAATAGTCTTTGGCTATCTAGGCAAAAAGAGAACGTAATTGATAAGAAAAAGGAAATTAGTAACTTTTAGTCAACAGCAGGACTTTATTCCAGATGATTTGGAACTAACACATTTAAAATACTCAAAGAAAGAAGATTTGAGCCAATGATTTTATGTGCAGCAAAATCTATTTTCAAGTCTAAGAGAAAAAAAGTTACCAAAGTGAGACAAATTAAGAAATATTTTCCCAGTGAACTCTTCCTGAACAATTTACTAGTTAATAGGTTTCAGATAATAAAACTGATAAAAAGACATAGATTTAATAATAAGTATTAATTCAACTATTCATGTATATTAATACTTACAAAACTGAGATTAAATGAAAGTATACAGAGAGCATATGTAATGGTTGTATATTTTCATGATGAAGAAATCATGAGGTATTAGAAAATGGGGGAAGAATGGGCAGGGTGTACATACACAAAATACCCAGTTTCAGGTGTCATAAATGAGATAGTAATGCTAATATTAAAATTGGAATTTCAAATTGGTTTTTTTTGATATCATAGAATGTATTATGTACTAGTTTGGTAGGGCTGACATAGCAAAGTACCACAAATTGGGTGGCTTAAATAACAGAAATGTATTGTTTCACATTTCTGCAGGCTAGAAGTTGAAATGAAGGTCTCAATATGTTTCTTTCCTCCTGAGGGTTATGAGAGAAACTCTGTTCCTTTCCTTGCTCCTAGCTCCTGCATAGCCCCAGGAATTCTTAGGCTTGTAGGTGGGATTCTTCCTGTATCTCCACATCATCTTATCTCTTAAGATTTTATATATTTGTGTCCTAATTCCAGCTTTTTATAAGGATACAGTCATATTTGGTTAGGTATCTGGATAATGACCTTTAACCTGATAATCTCCAAAGACCTTATTTCCAAATAAGGTCACATTCATAGGTATTGGCTTCAACACCTTTTGAAGAAGCACAGTTCAGTTCATAACATCAGATAAAGCAAGTTAATAATCATAGGAAGTTTTAACTCTATTATTCCTTTTACCTAGAAAATTAGGATTATCAGTGTAGAAAAAAGTGGGTACAAATCTAATAGAGAAGTAAAAGTTACTGTTCCAAATCTGTATCAATTTAATATTAAATAGGTGTGTGTACATGTGTATGCTCTTGCTTTTTCATCGAAAAGAACTATAAACAATATGAATACCCAGTTCAAATTTACACAGTATCTATAACATATTATATTTACCTCCTAAAGCAGATACACATCTGCTCCAACTTAACCAGTTATTAAACAAAATTTAGGAGTGGCTGTTGTATCTCAACTCGCCAGTAGTTGCCATCTGTCCGTATTTTGCAAATTCATTTGATTGCACTTCTTAGCTTTGTAGTATTCTTCTCGTGTAGCACATATATCAGTCCAAATACAACACCTTAATGTAAAGGCTGAGAAAAGATTTTAATGTATGCATGGATCAGTACCAGGGATTCGTGCATGCATTGCACTGGTCTATGGAAGTAAATTCAGGAGTTTGAATCTAAAGTGTTGGCTTTATGATTATTTTAAAGTTTCCCTCCTCAAACACTATCTAAATAATAATAGAAAGTATGGGAAAAGGAATGATTACGTGACAAAAAGCGACATGGATTTTTCTTCAGAGTAACCTTTGAGAATAAACAGGTATAGACTGTGAATTCTGGAAAGTTATTCAGCCCAAGCAGCCAAAAATAATGTCTCACTGTAGTTGTATCTATGCACATAATTTGATGATCTGACCAATTTTTTGTTATTTGCAATATTTTACATCAAAATTGATCACTGATATGTAGAAAAATTTATGTATCACGAAGTAAGTATACATCTTACTCAGCTGTGATATGGGATGAGGATAGTGCTAGAATAGGCATAATTCCTTATTTATAATGATGAATGAGATGAGTTACTTTACATATTAGAGAAATAAGAATAGCAAATGTTGTTCACCAAATACTGAGCTTCCTTACCCCATCATACTTCAATAAGAGACCTGAAGAAGACACTTTGGAAAATTTATTCAAGACGGAAATTTGGTCTTGTAATGTTAACTAATGCTAATTATCTTCAGATTATCATATATAAAGATATAACTTTTAATTCCTGATTACTGGTTGCCATAGTCTTTTCCCATCTTTAAATCCTCACTGCAATTCCTTTTTGCACATTTAATATTTTCTCTTAAATGTATTTATACATTACCTTTGTGATTATGTTATTATTACTATCTAACACATAATAGGCATTAATTTTGTATTAGGGCCTCTTTAAAATAAATTATGTATATTCTTGTATAGTCCTCCAAACCATCTTTGGAGATGGGTACTATTTATTCTCTTTTTAAATGGTGGAAACTGAGGCATAGAAACTATAGATAATTTGCTGAAGCATACAAACATACTTGGACATCCTGATATGATCTTGAGAGCGGAACTAGCGTTCTTACCAATTTTTGTATACCCTACATAAAATAGGGCATTCCTGGCCCTAAGTTGGTCCTTCAAGGTTATGTCCCAGGAAATGTGGGGGATAAACAGATTCTTGATGAATTAGTAGATGTTTTCTAGGTTGACAAAGTGGGTCAAAGATTTTCCTGGCAGAAGAAATCACAGAATCGATTAGGTGAAAACTGTCAAGGGCTTTATTCTACTACTGTAGATGCATACTAATTAGGTCATTAGATAGGAAATGTCTGTTTTCAAATCAAAAGTTTATTATATCTCAAGTATTAGTACAATTCATCAAAGAATGCAGCTAGACTGTTGATACAGCATTGTCATCTTAACCGTAGTTTGTGCCAGTAGCAAAGAAGCTTGGAGGGTGTGAGGGGTGATAAAATCATGAGAAGCATTTTCCGTAGCTTGAGAATTGAATTTATTTTCTTGCAGAAAGTGGTCTAAACCCTGGAATAAGTGGTAGTTAGTTGGCAAAAGATCTGGTGAATTCAGTGTATGACAGAGAGTTTCCACACCCAGCTTCTGTCTGTAGTTTAAGCAGCCTGGTTTGTGTGACATGTGGTCAACCATTGTCTTGCAAAAGGATTGGCCTGTATCTTTGGACCAATATCAGGTGCTTCATCTTGCCTACCATTTCATCCAACCGGTTGCAGTAGACACCAGCTGTAATTAGTTGAATAGATTTCATGAAGTTGTAGCAGATGATACCAGTGCTGGGCCACCAAACAGACACCATTAGCTTTTTTAGATGAATGTTTAGTTTTGGACTGTGTTTTGGCACTTCATCTTTATACAACTATTGTGCCAAGCCCTTGTGATTGTCAATATTTATTTAATAATAAACAATATTTATTTTTCATCACATGTACCAATATGGTGTAGAAATGGGTTGCCTTTATGTCATGACAGTAAAGAAAGGCAAGCTTCAAGATGCTCTTCTGATGCTCTTCAATTCATGTGCAGCCCATCTATCCAGCTTCTTTACCTTGCTGATTTATTTCAAATGGTCCAGTATTGTTGGAGTACTGATATAAAACTTGATGCTAATTCATGTGTAGGTACAGCTTTCAGATCTTCATTATCCACCTTGGTCTCAGGTCATCCAGTGGCTCCTTTTCAAGTCAAACCTAGCTAGTATAATGCACTCTTTCTGGGTGAAGAGCAGACTTACAACTTTGATTTAAAATGTACAAAAGCAAATTATGTAAGTAAAACATTATACCCTTGTAGTATTCTGAAATATAAAAAATAACAAAAGATTAAAATCACAATAACAAAACCTCAAAATAACAGTGTACTGTGTATTCATTAGCCAAATCCATCCCGAGTATTTAATTGATATGTCGAGCTATTTGTGCTGATTGCTTCCACAACAGAACTCACATTTGAGTTAACACAACCATTATTTGTATCCTCTTATTAATCTGGAATAAAAAACAATAAATTTAAGAAAAATAAAAATGATATGAATTTTTGACTTATCTTTAGTTTCACAAAAAGTGCTGTAAAACAATTTGAAAGATAGTCATAAGTCAAAATATACATCTTAAAGAATGAGAAATACCTTCAGAACAAAAAAAAAAAACACAAGAAGTGTCAAAAGTGAAATGTCAGATGAATAAACAGCAAACTTAGGAAAGAAGACATTTCATACTCAATAACCTAATATACATATGTCTATTATTATTAATACATATAAGAAAGGAAATGTTATATGAAAGTTTTGATATGGAAAAATAATATGATAATTATATATATTTTTGTTCACTGTCTACTAAGGAAAGGTACAGAGGAGACTTTTAAGCTCTTTCAGTTTTTGAGCATCACACATTGAATTTAGACTATTTAGATTATAGTTGATTTGGGATAGAGCTGGAATTACATTGATATTTTTATGACCATGGATTGTGTACCGTAGGAGATTAGCTGAAAGGGGCTTAGACATGGGGAATTCTAACAGCTTTGGTATTAATTCAGTGGCATTATTATGAGACCTTTGCTTTGCACTTTTATTGTTCAGGTCCTAAACCAACAATATGTCATTATAAAAGATTCAGTCAATAGTGCTTAGAATAGCATAAATGTATAGGGAGGATTCATTTAGGTGATGAAAGAAATAAACAATAATCTAAATCATAGAAAACACATTGATTTAACACTATACCAAAATGAGTCTGGATGATTAAAGTGGGTTAAAAACTAAAACTAATTGCTGTTGATCAAATCATCTACTTTTATGACCAGGATTAAATAGCATAGTGATCCATATTAATGTTAAATTTATCATTTAAAATAACTTTCTGATCATTATTGGAACCACTGTAAAATACGAAAGCCATTACTTAGGCATAGAAAAAATAAGGAAAGAACTGTCCTGGGTGGTAATATCCAAATAAAGGTCATGATCATATTATTTGAAAATGCTTTGAGGGAAATTGATAATGGATTAATGTGAACCATGCCCTAGACCATCATGCATAGAATATAATGATTATACTTATCATCCAAACAGCAGCATAAATATGAAATATATTAATATGTATTGGGTAGAGAAAATATGTTAGCTCAAAATATCTGATAAAGTTATATTAATTCCTAATGTAATTAAGACACAATTATTCAGATATGATGATTTTAAACCTTTTCAAACATTCTGAAATAGAGATATAATATCCCAAGGTATTTTAAATGTAATTTGAAGAATTAGTTTCTCTTTTTCTCAATAAATAAAAACATATACATATTTAAAATGGTGAATATTGACATGACTGAATTTATACTATAAGTCATTCAATGAAAAATAATAAAAAATAATAAATCAACTTTTTAGTATGGATCTATGATCAAGTATTAAAATGGATTCGTATTTTTTCCATCAATAGAACACCATGGGGATTCTTGAAGGATTCCAAAACAAATGACCATTCTAGTAACTCATGAAACAATAGCAATGTTAAGATGTTCCTTTGTGTGTAGTTATTGATACTGTTTTCTAGAACTCAAACATTGTTATTACACTCTATGACAGCATTTTAATAGAATCATTTAAATGTTCCTTTTTGATTTAAAACATGGTTAGTTAAATTTGTGTTTTTAAGAAAGGTGAGCATAAGTGACAAAAATAAGAGAAATGGGCTAATCATGGCATAACATTTAATTATCTTAAGTCTGTTTAAGATAGCCTATATTTCTCCTAGATAGTCTCACAGACCACGGTTCTAATTTCCCATGACAAGCCAGTAGAGAGTTACACTCTGCGATCCATATCAACTTAATTCTTATATGTATCATGGGAGATTCATATGGATATTTAGTTTTTTCAGCAGCATTTCATGAAAAGGATTTTTTTCCCTATTGAATTGCCAGTGTCCTGTCAAAAATCAGTTCTCTATATAGACATGGATCTATTTCTGGACTTATGATTTTATTCACTTGATCTATTTCTCTCTTCTGACAACAATATTACATTATTTTAATTTAGGTTTTTCACAGATTTTGTGATTGGATGGTGTGATTAATCCACTTCTCTTCTATTTTAAGATTCTTTTATTCTATAGTCTTGTTGTTTCATTTATATTTTAGAATCAACCTGTTAATTTTTTAGATATCTAAAATGGATATTTGGGTATTGATTTGAATTTAGTTAATGCTATAGATCAATTTTGGATATCTGAATGAATTAAAGAATAGATCTTAATTGAGAGAGTGCCAAATCCTAACCACTAGACCATCAGGGAAGGTTCTTAATTGAGACATAGACCTAAGATAAGATTAAGGTAGAAATAAGAAAGAGATTAAGTAAAGAAAAATAAAATAAACTTGAGATTGAATAACTTGCTTTCACTAATATTGAAATAATTTTGCTGTTAAGTGAGAGTTAAAAATTAGGTCTATAGCTGGCGTTTACAATATATGTTAAAATATTTTATCTTGACTACTTTTATGTACAGAAAGTCAAATTCATATGAAATCTTATAAAATTCATAATAAAATTCTTAATAAATAAATGAATTTATTTAGTTATCCTATAAAAACTGATTAATCACTATACTCCAGGGATTATGCTAAGTACTTGGAATAAGGGTAAATAAATTGTGAACCCTGGTCTCATATGGCTGAGTATCAGAGGAAGACAGACATACAGAGACAACTGAAAAGTATCATAATGGCCATACTGATTCAACAGTAAAAGAAATGACAGTATACAAAAGAAGAATGTGGTGATCACGAGATCACACTGACTAAGACTCTTGTATTCCATGTGTGTAAAAGTGGAACAACAGCTTTACTCATTAACTACAGAATTTGAGCTAGTGGGAAAATAGTTCTAATTCCCACTGGAAGAACTAGAAGTAGTAGCTAAGTGATTACTTTTAAACTAATTCAGCATTTAATTCAAAAAAGAATATTTTATGTTTAGAGTTGTCAAGGTCAGTGTATGTAAATAAAGAGTAGGAATGTTCCTGGTAGTTTACTTGGCTGATCAGGGCCTGATCTCCTTACTTATTCTCAAGTTTGATTAAATAGCAGATAATTTTGGAGAAATCATGAAGATCTAGACAGTTGTATGATTCATAATCAACTATATCTCATCAACTGTCTATTCTTATAGACTGTAAAATTTCAGACTTGAACAGGGCATGATAAGTCATCTAAAATCCTGCCTATATCCATGAACAAACTCCATAATATGTAATTATACATAGATAAATTCTAAAACAAAGAAAATAATCCAATTTTATCTTTACTGCACTTTTCATTGTAAAGCTAATGCTTGATTTAATAAGCAAAAATTAATAAAATGAAGATGGAGGACCAGAAGGATCATTCAGCTGAGCTCTCCTAGAACCACTGGGGAAAAAGAGAGAACCCAGCCATAACTGGCATAGGGACATTACCCAGTCAGGAGGCCATGATCTGGATACAGTGTATGATCCAGAGTGGTGGAAAACTGATGAATTAGGCAAGTGATCACCACCCATTGGGATTGGTTGGCTCCCCAAGGAAGTCTGAGATGGGAGGAGGCCTTTCTGGCGCTTTTATTTTATTTTATTTTATTTATTTATTTATTTATTTATGTCTCACTATGTCACCCTCAGTAGGGTGATATGGCATCATTGCTGACAGCAAACTCAAACTCTTAGGCTTAAATGATTCTCTTGCCTTAGCCTCCCAAGTAGCTGAGACTACAGGTGCCCACCAAAACACCCAGATATTTTTTGTTGTAGTTGTCATTGTTATTTAGCTGGCCAGGCTGGATTTGAACCTGCCAGCCTCACTGTATGTGGCTGGCGCCATACCACTGTGCTACCGGCACTGAGTCATGGAGTTTTTAGTTGTTGAGGGAAGCTTGTGCTGAGTGTAAAGGTTGGAAGAGTGGGCAGACTCAAACAGTATATAGCAACCAGTTTTGAATTTGAAGCCAGATGGAGTGGATTTGCCAAAGGTTTGGTGGCTGGGGAGGCAGCCATACTGAGAAGGTCTCCATAGTCAGGGAGCTGCAATTGTGGGAAGGTCATGAGAAGGTCTTCACAGGTACCTAAAGCACAGCTGTCTTAATTCTGTCTGCCAGGATCAGAACTCCACTCTTGGGAAAGGCTGAGTGAGGGACACCCTCATCCCATGGGAACTGGTTTTAGTGAGTATTGTGAGACCTGCCCCTGAAGGATTTTTGTGAGCCTTAAGAACCCAACCCAGCAGGGTTTGAATGCTGAGGAATCAATCAGGCTATCACCAAGGGCAAATAAGTTAGGAAAAAGGACTATAGAGGTTGCTGGCTGTGTTATCTGTCCCCTAAAAAAAATTGCAACACCACCTAGTGACCCAGTGACATATTGTAACATATTGTCATCAAAAGCAAGAACTCTTGTTATTCTGAACAAGGAAGAGTTTGGCTTTGCTCAGGCTGAAGCCACTACAAGACCTAAGCTCTGGGACAAGGTAATTTGAAGCAAAAGAGGAATTGAGAAGGAGAAAGAAGGAAAAGAGGTGAACAAGAATAAAGAACACATAAGAAGGAACCAAGAGAAAAATTCAGGGAACATGAAAAACCAAAACAGAGCAACTCCTCCACGGGACCATGACACAGCTACTGCAGAACACTCCACCTATAAAAATTAATGGATTTGACAGAAAGGGAATTTAAAATATGGATGACAAAGACAATGAAAAGAATGAATGAAAAAACTGAGAAGACAGAACCAAAAGTCAGATAAGAGATATGTAGAAAATAGAAAAGGTATGGTGGAGTTTAAGGAAATGTTGGAGACAATCTGATAATGTAAAGATGTATTAGAAAGTATCAACAATAGGTTATACCATGACGGAGAAATAATCTCAGAACTAGAGGATAAAGTTTTCAAGGTAACAGAGGTAGTTAAAGAGGCAGATAAGAAGAGAGAGAAAACAGAACAGGGTTTGGAGAAGTATGAGACTCAATGAAGCATTCAATATCTAAATAATAAGGAATCCTGAAGGGGAAGAAGATTGTCCCAAAGGAATAAAAGCCCTACTGGAGACCATCATAAATGAAAACTTCCCAAATTTTACTAAAGACCCCAAAACTAAGACCCCAAAACTTTCCTTTCTGATAGATATTGAACCCTGAGTCATCTCAGCTCAAACAGAGCCTCTCTAAGACACATTGTAATGAACCTGTCCAAAGTCAAGATGAAAAAAAAGTTCTACAAGCAACCAGGAGTAAGTGCCAACTGAACCACAGAGACAGAGCCATTAGGATGATGGAAGACATTACAATTGAAACATTCCAAGCCAGAAGAGAATGCTCATTCAACTTCAACATTCTTAAACAAAATAATTTTCAGCCCAGAATTTTATATCCTGCTAAACTAAGCTTCAAAGTTGATGGAGAACAACAAATCTTTTGCAGATATACAAATACTGAGGAAATTCACCACAACAAGACCAGCTCTACAGGAAATACTTTGACCTATTCTCAACACTTAGCATCACAATGGACCACCAGCAAAGTAAACACACAGAGCTAGAGGTCAAAAATTAACTTCCACAATGGCACAAAGAATAAAACTATACAACAAGGGAATTACAAAAAATTAAGACAAATAGAACTGCACCACCCTTATCAATTCTCCCTCTGTCAATGGATTGAATTCACCATTGAAGAGGCCCAGCCTGGCTGATTGGATAAAAAAGCACAAACAATCCATAACACCTGGCCTTGAAGGACAAATCAAGGGATGGAAAACAATTTTTCAAGCAAATGAAAGTCAGAAAGGAGGTGTTGCAATCTTATTTTCAGATACAAGCAGTTTTAAAACAACTAAAGTTAAGAAAGACAAAGATGAACACTTTATACTGGTCAAAGGACCAATATACCAAGAAGACATTTTAATTTTCAATATTTATGCACCTAACTTATATGGTTCAGATTTATGAAATAGACCTTGATGGGTCTCAGCAATATGATATCCCAAAATACCATAATAGTCAGGGACTTTAACTCTCCTCTGACAGAACTAGACAGATCTTCTAAATAGAAACTAAACAGAGATACAAAGGACTTAAATGTGACCCTAGAACAAATGGGATTAATAAATATATACAGAACACACAATCCAAAAGCTAAAGACTATATTTTTCTCATTAGCTCATGGTATATGCTCTAAAATAAACAACATCCTAAGATGCAAATTCAAACCTCAGCAAAATTAAAAAATAGAAATTATACCTTATATCTTCTCAGACCACAAGACAATAAAGGTGAAACTCAACCCCAACAAAAGCATTCATCCCCACATGAATACTTGGGAATTAAACAAGCTTATGCTGAATGACAGTTGGGTTGAGGAAGAGATAAAAGATGAAATTGTTAAATGCCTCAAAGATAAGAACAATAAAGACATTAGTTACCAAAACCTGTGGAATATAGCAAAAGCAGTTTTAAAAGGGAAAAATATTGCATTAGACATGTATATTTGAGAAACAGAGAGCACAACAACAAAATCATGAGGCATTTTGTGGAATTGGAAAAAGAAGAACAATTTAATCCCAAACACAGCAGAAGAAAGGAAATAACCAAAATTAAATCATAGATTAATGAAATTGAAAGCAAAAGAATTGTTCAGAAAATTAATGAAATAAAAGCTGTTTTTAAAAAAAAAATAAAATAAAAGGCAAACCTTTCACCAAATTAACTAGAAACAGAAAAGTAAAATCTCTAATTACCTCAATAATAAATGGTAAAGTGCAAATAACAACAGATGGCATACAGATACAAGAGATCATCTTTGAGTACTGCAAGAAACTCCACTCCCAGAAATTTGACATTGTGAAGGAAATGGATCAATACGTGGAATCAGACCCTCTCCCAAACTTAACCAAGAAAAAATAGATATCTTGAACAGACTAATTTCAAGAACTCAGATTGAAGAAACAATGAAAAGTCTCCCAACAAAAAAAGCCCTGGTCTAGATGGCTTCACACTAGAATTCCATTAAAACTTCAAAGAAGAGCTTATACCCATATTGCAGAAATTATTCCAAAAAATTGAGAAGAAAGGAATCTTCCCCAACATGTGCTATGAAGCAAAAATCACCCTGATACCAAAACCAGGAAAACACCCAACTAAAAAGAAGCATTTCAGACCAATTTCACCAATGAATACAGATGTGAAAATTCTCAATAAAATCCTAGCCAAGAGATTATAGCTACACATTAAAAAAATCATTCATCACAATAAAGTAGGTTTTATCCCAGGAATGTAAGGCTGGTTTAACATATCCAAGTCCATAAACATAATTCACTGTATCAATAGAAACAAAAACAGGGCAGCACTTGTGGCTCAAGCCCTGGCAAAAAACTGCAAAACAAACAAACAAACAAACAAATACCATATGAGCCTCTCAATAGATGCAAAAAAAAAGCATTTGATAAAATTCAGCATCCTTTTCTAATTAGAACACTTCTAATTAGAATAGGCATATGTAGCACATTTCTTAATCTGATCAAAGCCATCTATGACAAACCCATAGCTAATATTATACTGAATGGAGTAAAACTGAAAGCTTTTCCACTTAGAAGTGAAACCACACAAGGTTGTCCTCTATTGCCACTACTATTCAACATAGTGCTGGAAGCCGAAGAAACAGTGAAAATCAGCCAATATAATCAGGCCAGAGAAAGAAATAAAGGGCATTCAGATGGGGCCAGAGAAGGTCAGACTCTCACTCTTTGAGAATCCCAAAGACTCAAAACAAAAAAAAAAAAAAAAAAAAAAAAAAAAGAGGGAGAGAATCCCAAAGACTCAATCACAAGTCTCCTGGGAGTGATCAAAAAATACAGCAGTGTCTCAGAATATAAAATAAGTGTCCACAAACCAGTATCCTTTGTATATGTCAGTAATAGCCAAGATGAGATGCAAATCAAGGATACAATTCCCTTCACAGTAGCTTCAAAACAAAAAAAAAAAGAAAGAAAATGAAATACTTAGGAATATACCTAACAAAAGAGGTGAAGGACTTCCACAAGGAAAATTATGAAATCTTAAGGAAACACATACTGGAAGATATTAACAAATGGAAGAACATACCATGCTCATGGCTGGGAAAAATCAACATTGTCAAAATGTCTACACTTTCCAAAGCAATCTGCACATTCAATGGAATCTCCATTAAAATACCATCATCAGGCTTGGTGCCTGTGGCTCAAGTGGCTTAGGCACCAACCACATACACCCAAGGTGGCGGGTTCGAATCCAGCCCGGGCCCGCCAAACAACAATGATGGCTGCAACCAAAAAATAGCTGGGCATTGTGGCAGGTGCCTGTGGTCCCAGCTACTCGAGAGGCTGAGGCAGAAGACTCGCTTGAGCCTAAGAGTTGGAGGTTGCTGTGAGCTGTGATGCCAGAGCACTCTACCCAGGGGGACAGCTTGAGGCTCCTATCTTAAAATAAAATAAAATAAAATACTATCATCATACTTTCAAGATTTGTAAAAATAATTCTTCATTTTGTATGGAACTGGAAGAAAGCCTGGATAGCCAGGGCAATTCTTAGTAATAAAAACAAATCCAAGGATATCAACCTACCACATTTTTAGCTACACTACAAGGCCACAGGGTTCAAAATAGCATGGTATTGTCACAAAAATGGAGACATTGACATTTGTAACCAAATAGAAAACCATGAGATGAAACTAACCTCTTATAGCCCCTGATCTTAGATAAACCAAACAAGGACACACACTGGGGAAAGAAATCTCTATTCAGTAAGTGGCTATTAGAACTGGATAACCACATGTAAAAGAATGAAACTGGACCTGCACCTCTCACCGATTATAAAAATTGATTCAAGATGGATACAAGATTTAAACCTAAGGCATGAAACAATAAAAATCCTCCAAGAAAGTGTGGGGAAAATACTCAAAGACATCAGCCTGGGGTAAGATTTTGTTGCTTCTGTGGCAATTACAACAATGAAAAAAATAAACAAATGGATTTAACTAAACTGGAAAGCTTCTGTATAGCTATGGAAACAGTAACCAAAGCAAATAGACAACCTTGAGAATGGGAAAATATATTTGCATATTATGAATTGGACAAAAGCTTGATTACTAGGATCTACAGAGAACTCATTAACCAACAAAAAACGATCTAACAATCCCATATATCACTGGGCAAGAGAGATGAATGAATCTTCTCTAAAGAGGACAGATGAATGGCTAACAAACATATGCAAAAATATATACCATCTCTAATCATCAGAGAAATGGAAATCAAAACTACCCTGAGATATCACCTTACTCCAGTGAGAATAACCCATATCACAGTTTCAAAAGTGCAGGTGCTGGTGTGGATATGGAGAGAAGGGAACACTTTTACACTGCTGGTGGGATTGCAAAGTAATACATCCTTTTTGGAAGGAAATATGGAGAACCCTCAAAGAACTCAAATTAGACCTCCCATGTGATCCTGCAATCCCATTACTAGGCATCTACCCAAAAGAAAAAAAAATCCCTTTTGTCATAAGGTCATTTATACTAGACTGTTTATTGCAGCTCAACTTACAATCACCAAAAGGTGGAAAAAACCTAAATGCCCACCAATCCAGGAATGGACTAAGTAGCTATGGTATATGTATACCATGGAATACTATTCAGCTATTAAAAAAAGATGGAGACTTTATGTCTTTTGTATTAACCTGGTTGAAGGGGGAACACATTATTCCTAGTAAAACATCATAAGAATGGATAAACAAGAATCCAATTCCATTCTAATGTGAAGGCAGTTGATGAGCTAATACAACGTGGGGGGGGTAGGGGATAGAAAGAGTGGGGAGAGGGGAGGAGTAAAAAAAGTGAATTAAAAAAAAACTCACATTTTTTTGAATATGCTGAGTGCTATACATGTGTTATCCCATTTAAATGTCTTGGCCAAGTGAAATTAGCACTATTATCATGGTCACTTGATACCTTAGAAAACCAAGGTTTATGAATATTAAGTTACTTGAGGATCAATTAGCTGATAAGAACTAAATCTCAAATATTAATTTATTATAAGGAAAGCTGTCACTCTTATTATCTAACTCTGTATCAGAAAAATTATTATGGTTCTATCTACATAATGTTTCAGGCAAATTCAACTCACAAACATCCTATCTTTTATAATTTATATAGTGTTCACAGTTTTATGGACTATATGCTATATGTGTGCAGTGAATCAGCCTTTGGAAAATATCCTGATCTATGTACTGAAACCATCTTCCCTTGTCAAAACAAAAGTGATAGGTGCTGCCAGAATAAAAGCAACCAGGTTTGATTATAGTCTTTACCTCTGTGATGCACACTTTAGAGCCCACAGGATTCCTGTGAAATTATAGCTCTCCATGTTTCAGTGTTTCAGTCTAACATGTTCTTTATTTTTACATTGGCAGCATGTCCTATGTAAGATAGTTTTTGTACTGATGTAGCTTTGCCTAGTGGGTCCCAGAGAACTTTTCTACCTCTCATTACATTGGCAACACATATAAATCTCAGATCACAAGTTAAGGTTGACAAGAAATGTCACTTTCTTTGTTTCCTCAATGAGAAGATAATTTATTCTTGGGCTTCTTATTTAATCTAATGGGAAAATCTTTAATCTTAGTCAATCTGGAGTAAACTCATTCATTCAATTCATAGCTTTTCAGTCAATTCAGTTTTTCCCCTTCAACATATCCCCATGGAACATGTAAGATCCACTTTCTAGAGGACTTCACATAGCATCAAGGCATCAATAGAAGTAGACTATAGAGTTAACGTTTTCAGTTATCTATCCATCCTGACATTCCCTTAAATTTACAGTATCCCATCTGGTCATGAGCCTTGATATCTCTATGCTTCCATTTTCTGAAAAATCCATGTTCTCAGATGGTCCCTGGGTACATGAAAGGCAGCCACAGACTCATGTGCTTTATCCTGATATAGAGTCCTCACTCCTTCCAGCCCTCTCTCTTACCATCTCTGTATCACTCTTGGGGGTAGTGGGAAGGTACGAAAATATTTCATTGTTCTCAAATCTCCCTCTGGGCTACTAAAAGCTCTCTTGAGTTGTAAAAGGACTTTGCATAGAATAGATATATCAGACAATATTTTAATATATGGCCCTATTGCAGATTGAATTGTATCCCCCACAAAAGATATGAGTCCCTGATGCTAGCACCTCTGAATGTCCTCTTACTTAGAAATATGGTCTTTGTAGATAGGATCAAGTTAAGATGAGGTCACAGAGTGGGCTTTAATCCAATATGACTGGCGTCTTTATAAGACAATGATGTAAAGACAGAGACGCACATAGGGATGGCAGGTATGTGATGACAGAGGTGTGTGGAATGATATATCTACAAAGTCAAGGAGCAACAAGGATCGCTGGCCACCAGCTGCTGGGGAGAAGCAAAGAAGGATTCTAGTCATAGTCTTAGAGCACAGCTCCTCTGGCACCTTAGTTTTAGACTTTTAATCTCCCAAACTGTGAGATATTAATAATAAACTTCTATTGTTTTAAGAGACCCAGGTTTTGTCATTTTGATATAGCAGCTCCAGGAAGCATTACCATGCTATGCTGGTAAAATGATGTTTATCAAGACTTCCAAGTCTTAGGTACTCCCCTTGGTTGAAATGCACAGGTTCCCTGTGTTCTTGGATCCTACAACTCATTTAGGACTCATTATGCATTTCACCCTGGTAATCAGTCTAGGGAAGATAGATAAGTGATAAGAAAGATATAAGTATCTTTCTTGGGAACATATAGAAAGATCTAATTCTCTTCATTTTGGCACTATCCAAATTCCAATTTTAGTTCTTCATTTAATATGAGTTTATAGAAAAAAAAGTAGCAGATTGATCACTTATTCTTCTATGTCTATTATTTTTGTATAGACTTAATCACTCAAATATGTCAAGATTCTGGTCTTTTTAGTCAAAGCTAAGTTTCTTACACCTGAAAAACTTGTTCCCTCAAAAATTTGTCTTTGTTATGTATCTCAAAATGGATTTGAAAGTCAAAGACTGATAATTTACCTCTTTGTTGTTGTTGTTGTTGTGTATAAAAGAAAGTACCAGAAAAAGATTAACTTTGCAAAACATCATGTCATCATTTAGAAATTATTTTGATGTTAGAGCATCCTACTTTGGGGAGTAGTTTACTAATGGTAGTTATTGGGTACATGGGTTCAGCAGCCCTTTCCCTTAGGTACCATTATAACTGAGAACACCTACTCAGCCAGTGCACCTGGAATTCTGGGACTGTACTGGGTTCAGTGTAAAAATGCTAAGGGAAATGAAAATGTTTCATTTCTTCCTTATCAGGGAACTGAGAAAGTTTTAGGGAAAGCCTGTATTTATAGGTACAGTTACAGGTTGTGCTTTACATCTGACAAGGGGCTTTGTGCATGTTGTTTCTATTTAGGACTTAAAATTGGTGTTAGTTTGGAGATCAAGGATTATCTGATTCTTGATGTTTTCCTATTTATGCAAAGAACCCAAAGGAAAGATACGTATCTGAGAGAGAAATCAACAGAAACAAGCGTTACTACTCAAAGCTGTGACTTCAAACCACAGTAGAATTCTAAAGAGCTGTGCTGAACATGTGGCAGAGTCTGTGCATGTGACTTAGATTCTTTAGCTTTTGTGCCAGACTTTTTATTGGCATCCTGACACAATTCCAGATCTTTTCTGTGCGATTTTCTATACTGCAGAGTATGGAGCTATTAGTGTTGTATTTTAGACTTTTCACCAGTTTACATTTTCCAAGGAAAATATAGTTGGCTTGGGGAGCCTAACCCAGGGTTTTATTTTCTGGGCTGCCAAGAGAGCTTCAACTCTATTTTCCTTGCCAACACCTGGAGGACGACTGTATTTAAAAATATAAAGTTATCCATAATGAGGCTATAATCTTAACGAAATGTCAAATTGGTTCTTAACCTTCTGATTAATTTATTATTAAGTGGTGTATTTCATGCACCCTTTTTCTGTAAAATGAAACGATCAAGACAATTGACTTAGAACATACCCAGATTATTCCTTAAACTCTCTCCAAGGTTATGGTACAGCAAGAGAAAGATACTTGGTGTACACATCTTCCTATCTCAATAAGTAGGCACCATAATTTAGAGTGCTCAGACCTTCCTTAGAAGCTGTAACGTTTGTGGGAATTAAATCTTGTGAAGCTTTGGGAGATGCCACTTGGTAAGATTGAGGCCTGAGATAACTTCTTGGTCCTGGTCATTGCAGGAAGAATTGGAACAAAAGGAGGGACCATGAGTTCCCACATCACCACTCCTCCTTGTGGAGACCTACTTATTCTTACTTAATCATCCCCAGAGTCCTATAAAGTAATCACTGTTATTTCTAGTTCATAGATAATGAAAGTAAAGTTAAAGTGACCAAAGTCCTTGTCTTTGTGAATTGGAAAACTGCACTTAAATCTAAGTTTTTTTAGTTCCAAAGTTCTGTCTACCATCTTCCAGCTGACTTGTCTATTTATTGGCGTCTCTAACTGCAAAAAAGGAAACATAAAAAAAGGCACTCTCAACTCATCACCTTCTGCGTTTGTTCTTAAGTGCTACTGATTTCATTATACACTTAAACTGCCTCACCTTTCAGACACTGGGTTCCTGTTTTCAGAAAATGGGGATAATTATTGCTGGCTCTCAGATACTTCAAAGAATAATTTTGGGTTTAATTAGAAAATGAGCAATAGTTTTAGAAACCTCAGTGCATCCTTGGTTATTAATGGACTGAACTATTTTCAGCCAATTAATAAGATAGTCTTTTTCTTGTCCCATCCAAATCTTTAATCATATCTTTAATTGTATACCTCACACCACCTCCTTTCCAGGAGTCTTATATAGACTGTACTCCTTCTTTTATCTAAACTTAGATTTTGGAAGAAAAGTTGACTTTTCTATCTTTAGTTGATTTCTCAGTGAGCTAGATCCCCCAGGATAGCATCAATTTCATATAAAACTGTGACCATGGGATTTACCTATTGAAAAGAATTTAGACATTAGTGAGGAAACATTTGGGGAAGTAAAATGGTATTATTTATGTCCTTGGAATTAAGACATATTTCTATGAATAGCCATCTGTAGTTCTCTTCCCCTCATTGACCATATCAAAAGGGAAAATAATCATATTAAATAAAAAACACAAAAATTTTACATCAATGCTTCACTGCAATTATAACTGCCAAATTATAAGGAAATAATAGAATGTGATTCTTGTAGATAATTCTATTTGATTCATGTTAAGCTTATTTTCTTATAGGTCCATAGCTGGAAGTGCAATTAGTCACATCAAAAATCTACAAGAAAAGTCAACAGCTTTGATTATCTTATACATTTGCCTTCCATTCTTATGGTAACAGACTTCGTTTTCCACTTTCTATAAGGGATGTGTAGCTCAGGTTGAACTGAATATAAGATAATAAATAGTTCAGGCTTCTGTGATTGGTATAGAGAGTAGACATGTGATTGGAGTGGACCAATAAAATACTGTGTGTATGTGTGTGTGTGTGTGTTTAATACCGAAGCTAGAAAAGATAAATTCTATTTATTTTCTGGTTAAATAGTTATAAGATTATAACTCCAGAATTTCTGTCAGCCTTGAGAAGCCAGAAGATAAGAAATCACAGCCAGTGGAGGAAAGAAAGGGAAAGACAGAGAGACAGAGAGAAAGACAGACACGTTAAAACCATGGGTCTTGGGGTATTTCATTCCTATTGATTTTCCTTTGCAAGTCACTGCAATGTCATTCCAATAAATACCCATCCCCCCTTTTTAGATACCTCAAGTTGATTATCTGTCATTTACAGGCAAGAATGATGAGCTTAACAGTATGATATAATACAGTAAAATAAAGAAAGTGATTCTGTAAATTACAGCCAGAGGGCAGATGAGGAAGTGAGAAGATGCAGTTTACAACAGGAAAAAACCAGGAGCTACTGGGGGGGTTGGGGGTGGGGAGAAGAAACTAAATTTGTAATGACAATTTATTTCTTGGGATTTTTGAGAGATATATATATATAAAATATATATATAAATTATATATATATATAAAATGCTTGAAAATACAAGATGTTAAGAGAATTGTGGCAAAGAAAGAATTAATACCTTGTGAAAAATTAGTTCTCTCCAGGTCTTTTAAAATATCATTTAGTTTCATCTTTAAGTTTATTGAAAAGTTATTGTTGTTTCTTTTATACAGTCATAAAATCTGAAACATAAGGAGAATAAGTGTTTTGGCTACGATCACTCAGCTAGGAAGTATTGTGGGACTAGATTGTGGGCATATATGACAAGCCTAAGTTTTATTCAATAAATACACCTTGCAAAAATAAAAAGAAGCAGGAACAGATAATAGAAATTGAATTGAGGGGGAAGGTGATCAAATGACAGGCCTAATTCAAGTTATTCTCAATGTAATTTTGGCCAGAATTGTGAAATCAGAAAACGTAAACATATGAAGATTAAAACCATTTAGCCTGATTTTCTTCTGTCACAGTTCAAGAAAAACAGACTCAGAAAGGCTAGTGGACTTACCTGTAGTTCAATAACCCTTTAGTTGGAGTGGGTTCATGCATCAATGGCCTCCCAAGTTTCCTGCCAATCTGATGAGTCTCTGTGATCTGATTTCACAGCATGAGAATACCTTATGTCTTCCACATACAGTGATGCCAGTGAAACTACCAGAAGGGATACTTTTAAAATGAACCTTTTAAATTTCATTCTTTGGTATTTGTATGGGCAGAATGCAAATGGTGTCAACTCCATTATCTTCTGCACAAAATGTTCCTTTCTCAGGGCCAAATCGAGGGTAGGAAATATGGAACTGTGCCCCAAGTATCTCAAGGGCAGCTGGCCACTTCTATTTCTAGATCCCAAACACCTGCATTTCTCAAAAGCTGGTGCCATTTCAGAAGAGACGTTTGGAAGTCATCAATATACTGCTTACTTACTGTGGATTTAAGAACCTTGAAATGTCAAGTTTTAGCTTGAGGCCAAGTTGAATTTGTGAGCCCTCATACTGATGGGTGATGAGATCATTTACATTGGATTATACCTCTGGTGTGTGAGCAATTCAGTAAATGATGAATACAGTGGGAATTACTGCAGTACATCTGCTGGACATTTTTATAAAATAGCTCTCTCATCTCACCTCCTAGGTGTGCAATCTTCAATCAGGAAATGTATTTGAAGCAGGAAATCAGTTCTCTAGGGCTATATCATCTGCTTCTTTCTCTTTTTTTCAGAGTGTAATTTTGTCCACTGCCATGTCGCAAAGTAGACAACCATAGGACAATGATTCATGGCCAGAACATAATGCTTTCTGAAAAATGCCACCGAAGTTACAGCAGACCATTTGCAGACTATTGTTAGAAAATTATGATTAGCATTTTGTAAAAGAAAAAAAAAAGAGGGAAAGACAAACTGCTTTTTTTTTTTTTTATCATGAAGAAATTAGGCACTGAGTTAACTGCTGAGAACTCAGTAAATTGTAATTTGAACTTGTTCCTGGTCCTCACTGAGCTTTTTAGCCAGCTGTGATGACAGTCAATTTTAATAGGCAAGTTATTGTGATAAATGCTGTAAAATGTTAAATAAAGAGTGTTAAAGGAATAAATAGTGAAATAATTTAAGTTATTTTCAGGGAATATTTAAAGGAAGATGCTCTTGTAATTTGCCCCTAAGCAAGCTGCATTTATGCTGGCTCTTTGAGCCAGGTGATCATTGGGGGTGGTAGAATTGAATATTTCCAAAGAGAAATGCACATGTAGGATTAAAATTGAAATAAAATTAAGATGGCAGAAACAATCCAAGCCAAACAGTGAAAATAGAAACATTCTTTCCAGCAATATCCATACAAAGTTCTACACTCACACTTTTGCTTGCTGTTTAATGTGGGTTATTTTTGAGAGGCACCATAGTCTGTGTTGCTACAAAGGAATCCTTGAAGCTGGATAATTTATAAAGAAAATAATTTATTTAGCTCATAGTTCTACAGGGTGTGTGACCAACATAGTGCCAGAATCTGCCTCTACTGAGGGCTTTAGGGTGCTTCCATTCATCTCGGAGGTGAAGCAAAGCTGGCAGGTGCAGAGATCTCATGGTGAGAGAGAATGCTGGGCTGAAGGAAAGGTGCTGGTATCTTTTTCACACCCAGCTCTCACCAGAACTAATGGGGTGAGAACTCACTTATTACTAATGAGGATGGCACCAAGCCATTCATGAGACATCTTCCCCCATGACCAAAATACTCCCATGAAGACCTCACCTCCAACTTTGGGAGCTAATCATTAGGTTGGGGGAACAAAAATCCAGACTATACTGGGTGGCTTCTCTTAACTCACTCATTTATCCATGCAGTCAACAATCCTGTATTGAGTGCTTCATATGTTTCTAGCACTATGACAGTCACTGGTCCTATGATCTGAAAGTTGGATTTTTCTTAAATCCCTGATACTTTAAAGTTAAACTTTGTGTCAAATAGATGTTGTGTTTTGATGACAGTAACAGAGATGTAATTACAATGGCTTGAAAACCGAGTTAATTCTCTTCTGGTAGAAGTCTAGGTGTGGCCTGTTGTGGAGAAATGAAAGTTACCTGTATTTCTCAGTACTCTTGTAAAAAAACCCTAGCCTCCTGAGTCACAGGCATTTTATACAATATATACAGGCTTTCACTTTCCTTAGGAATATTTTACTCTTCACTTGTAAAAACAGATTTATAGCCATTTGTCTACTTGATTTCTCCGATCTTAGAGAATCAAATGTTTACAGCCTGGGCACAGTTCTTAAGGTTGAAGGTGTCAGGAAGACTGCAGCAGTATCTCCCTAAGTATTTCCATCTTAAAAGAGTTGAAGCACGCAATTTCAGACATCTTTTTGTCTTAGAAGTTGTAAAAGATACAAAGTGGTTTCTGCTGGCATCTAGAAAAGATGTTTTCCTCTCCTTTCAGGAGAGGAGTGATGGCTGTCTCTTTTCTCAATATAAATGGAAAAAAAATTATTACATGTTTCTCACCAATGCAGTGTCCAGCTACTAGCATGGAACATTTGACCTGGCTTTCCTCATGTCATCTCTGAGACCAGAGACCAGAAGGAGCAAGGTATAGACTTATTTACAGTGGGGTAATTAAAACAAACTCAGGCTCTGGACCAGAGTACTTGTGTTCATGGTCAAGATAAAATTAATATACAGTAGAACCTCCATAGTTGACCACCTCCCTACATTGACCAACTCCTCAAGTGGAGGAGTGGATAGACTGGACATGCACCACATGTCACATCAGTACAGTAGGCCTTGTTCCTCATGTTGATGACTTCTGTAATCTTTTGGGTGGTCAACTTAGAGAGGTTCTATTGTATATGAATATTAAAAACTTAACCTCACTTTAGGACTGAGATGATGATATCAGGAAGCCATTAATAGCCCAGCATTTATCTATCCTTCCTTAGTTTGTGACTCCTGCCCTTAGGGTCATGATGTGGCTTCTGGAGCTTCAGCTTTTACAGCCATATTCCAACAAAGAAATAGGACCGAATATAGGAGGGGCAAAATAAAATGTTTAGATGTCCCTCCTCCCGAACCACCTAGATTTAATTACCCCATTTGCAAGGGTGGCTGAAGAATATAGTATTATTTTCATTTGAACACAATATAGAGAACCTGTTTGCTCTCACCTGCTGGGCACATTGTGAGGGTATATAGCACATCACCTGGATGAAGGGCTCACCTACAACTTGCTTAGAAACACAAACAATGTAACCTACTCATCTGTACCCTCATGTTAATCTGAATTAAAAAATAAATAAATAAAAATAAAAGGATTAAAACAGATAGCATCAGTCTTTCCTTTAACCATACATTTCAAGAACTACAAAAACTCATGAAAGATTAGGATTCTTTTAGCATAAATATTTCATTTTCACAGGTATTCTAAGGCCACAGGTAGGCATAGAGTCTTGATCCAGAACATAGACAATTTATAACAATGAGTGACTTCCATCCCAACTGGCTTGCTCTGAACAAGTCTGAAAACTTCCACATTTTCAAGTATTTGATAATTTAGCAGAAAAGATAATATTTCCACAAAAGTATCTATGAGCAGACTATATGTATGTAATTCATCACAGTAATACATATTATAGTAAATTTTAAAATGAGGAAGTTGGTAAGTGTTTCTGGTTTATCACTGATTCCAGAAAAGTTATTCTTTCTAACAGTTCCTCCTGGGTCACTTGTTATTATAATGTAGGAAATGTATTAAGAAGGACATTGTTGAAATATATGTTTGGTCAAATTGTAGACAGGTCATAGAGTTCTACTTAATAGGCTTTTGAACTATATTATTAATTATTTCATTCAATAAGCATATTATTTCAGATCTATTTTGGGGGGGCAGGGATATTAGACACCCACTTCATACCAGGTAATCTGTAACTATTCTTAATGAATGCAGTGGCAGATGCACATGAATCCTTTGTTTTTCAGACAGGAAGGGTTATTTATTGAATTAAGTCTCAACCATCTCTGGAATGAATTATCTTGCTGAGTTATGAGTAAAATCTCAAATATAGAGTACTTATTTACAATATGCCTAAAGTATCTTTAATATTGTAGAAATTTTTCTATTCCAGCATTTCAATTAGGATCTTTGTAAACTATTATTGTAATAACCATGCTAGATATTTAAAAGCAAAAATAGAACAAGCTAGCTTGGTTGTAGGCAACGTATAATTTGTATTAACTGTCCATTTTTCATTTATTCTACTAATATTATGATATTGACCTAAATACAAGCTCAATATTAGGTGGTATAGAAAGAAAGCATAATGAGATGAATTTAATTTAAAACCCCAGCTGTACTATAATACTTTGAAGCCAGGCAGTAACTGGGTGTTATCTTGTCTTTCTTATCTTTTGTTCCTCAATAGAGGGTCAGTATATCTTTCTCAAGAAATATCAAGAATTAATTTAGCATTGGACTTTTTGGAATTAAAAATAATATGTGAAAAATGCCTGGTAGATGCTTGGTACAGAGTAGGTCCTCAATAAATAGTAGCAATTATTCCCAAACACTGTAATTATTTTTTATTTCTTTCCCACTCTTCTTCTTTTTTTTTAAAAAAATGTTATCATAACCTTCCTCTCTTATTGGAGTTATGGGTGTATAATCTCAGAATATAAACCAAAAAGGCATCTGTAAGGACAGCAGAAATTTTTAAATTAGAGTGGAACTCGGTGAAACAATGCCAGAATATTGAATGAAACTCCTCTTCCATCTTTGTGCATAAGTCATCAACCTCCTGTAGCTGTGCTCAATTCCATTATTTATTTTCCTACTTTATCCTCTTCTTTATCATCTCTCTCTTCATTTTTCTTAGTTGCAGCAGCCATTACTTTCAAAGGCATGTCATTCATCATGGCTTTATTGGCAGTGAAGATATTAACAAAGGAAGCCATAAAAGTTGAGTTGTTTGTATGTATTACATTGAAAATCTTTGCACTGTCTGCCAAGGCTCAACAATCCAAACCAATGTTAATCTGAAGATCAAATTGCCTCTCACTCCTACTGATTGTGGGGAAGTGTTGTCTTTGGCATGGTTTGTGGTCTCACTGAAGCCTTTAGAAGCAAATAAAAGTCACTTCAGGCAGACAGTTATATATTATCCTTCTCTCTTTTAGACCCTATTTTGTGTCTTTGGATTAGTCAGATATCTTCATGGCAAAAATAGTATGATTTTGAGCTAATCTTTTAGAAGGAGGACTGGAAAACAAATCAGGGATCTGGCTGACACCTAGCATGCCCTTCCCCATTTTGCACTGTGACCTCAGGAAAGGCATTTAACTTTCTGTCTTCACTTTTCCTCATCAGTAGACAGTGAATAACAAAGACTCACAGGGTTGTTCCAAGGAATATATCACCTTATTTTTGATAAGTGCTTTAAAGGCTTAGTAAAAGCAAGGCAAGAGAATTGAGTTGACTGACTTTTATAGTTACTTTGGGATAAAAGTTCATTACTCCCAGTGATACATTTAAGCTACTAGGAGACATATTTCAAATTATTCTCTTTTTGAAGAGCCTAAACCTTTGAAAATCGGCTACTTTCATACATATTCTTTTAGTACAAGAGTAGTGAATTAATAATAATTTTATCTCCACTTTCTGCAGAAATTTGAATTTGACAATGAAGGTTAGCCTCCTAATTTGCTATTTTGTGGGCAGAGCAGTAGGGATTAGACTATAACAAACTTCTCAGCTCCAAGTGCTGCTTTCAATGGCACAGGTACTCATGTGTAGGTAAAAATATTTAGGAAAATGTGATAAAATATCTTTCTTCTTTAGTCTATATGAGCAAAGGGAAGGCAGAAATTCAAACAGCAACATAGGCTCTGTTGCCAAAGAATGATTTTATTAAAAGAAAAAGAAGGTGGCAAAGTTCCCCCCACATTGTTAAGTAACTTTTTTAATTGATTGAGTTTAGTTAGGTATTTCTCAATTTTTTATCTTATATATTACTCGACAATCTTTTCAACGTTAACAGAGTAAACTAAGTGAAAGTTCTTTAGGTGGGGAAGGGTTGGGAAGGAAATAGTCAAATTCAAAAGCAGTTTTGATATATATGATTAATTTAACCTTCAAGCTACTGTTTATACTCACAGGTACTTCTTGGCTCTTTAAACTGACTTCATTGAAATGTTGTGCAAGATAATAATGATATAATTTGACAAGTGAAGGGCTTGCCTTTGATGCCTCAGGCCTATCAAGTTAATGGGAAAGGGTCCCCTAAAGCCATTAAATTTATCTTAATTCCTGGGGCCTCTTGAAGATCTTTCTCAGCAACCCTGGGAAGAAATTCACTTGCCATTTTTAAGGCTCTTGGGGCTGACAGTCTATTTAAGGAGGTGCCTCTAAGTAACAACTCTTCCATCATAATATTACAATTATCCGTTAGAGGGTGATTTTCCTAATGATGTATTACTCAAAATGTAGTACTAGCCAGGAAATCAGCAAGGGATATCATAAAATTTTATTTAACCTTTTGTTAATTTAAAGGCTCCAACCCTCTCTAATTTATTTATTATGTATGGAGAGGGGAGAAATGAAAATAACCTCAAAGGCTATGAGACCTGTGCGTGATTTTATTCACTGTGTTCAGAAAATATACATCACCAGTGGGGCAGGGAAAGATTTTTAAAACCCCAATTAAAAATGCTTGTAAAGACTCATAAGGGCCAAAGCACTAAGTAGAGAGCAACATAGAATTTATCTGAGATATGAAAAAGCCTGCTGGTCCACAAATAGGAGAAAGGAAGCTCAACAAATAATATTTCTAATCCTCATTAGAAAGAATTTTAGAATGACATAATGGTTTTTCCTCCACATAACAAAGAAAAAATAATTTCTTAATTCCAGAATGATTCCTGGGCACTGTCTCGCCAATCATCTATGGACAATGGGAGCCCATTGTAACACCTCCATTGTGATATGGGTATGATAATTCATGTAAAGCTTTTTGTGCAGTGCTGGACACATAGTAGTAATTCCTTAATGAATGTTAGCTATTATTTTTTCTTACTTACTATTTAATGTTAAGTTAAATCATGAATGGCATTTTATAATAATATCACATTTATTAGACAAAATACTACCTTTAAACTTCGATTCAGACTTTAATTCAAAGACAGTGAGTTGCTTCTGATTAGCAAGAGTTCTTTCATAGTATCTATCTGTAAAATTTAAATGAAGGCTTGTGACACTCAATTATTCTAAAAATTCAATACTAAAATGTTATTCATTCCTAAATTACCTGGCTCCGTCTAACAGGAATGTATTTTATCTGCATTATCAGATCAATTATTTTGATTTCTGCACTCAACTTTGCACGCATGTCTGTGCTCTGTGTCCTCCGCAAGGTGCAATTGGATTTCTTCAGCTTGAAGTGTGACCCAGTTAGCATTATTCCAAGCACATAAGGTCGTTCAGAGATATCTTTGAAGCCCAGTGTGCATTTCTAAAGGACTTCCAACTCTTTAGATGTGACAATTAGTGATTGCAGAGACAGACTACGTTCTTTAAATCTGCTTAGAAAACTGTCCTGTAAACCACTGAAATGTATAGTCACAGTGCTAATATGTGTGAGTTTATCTCACAACTGTTTTGTAACTTTTGTAGTTTGAAACTTTATTTGTTTAAAAAAAAATGTGTTCTGTTTCTTCCAAGCAACAATATTTATTTACACGTTTTCTAGGTGGTAGCTCAAGTAGCAAAGAATTAGCCATTCAAGCTAACGTGATCAGTAAGCCAGAGTTTGAAAGTGTGCCATAGTTTAGGATAGGCTCAAGAAGGCAGGAACACAATAAGAAAATTTCCTCAGTATGAGTTTAAATATTCATGATTTTCTTATTAGGACATTTAAAAAATTGTGTCTCTGAGCATCAGGCTCTTAATATGCAGAACAGAGAAAGCAAAGTACTGAAAAAAAAAAAAAAACAAGCATATTGTCATGAAATTTGCTTAAAATATTCCAAAGCTAAAGCTTAGTGTTTTCACTGTGTAGATATGACACAATAAAGCTTTTCTCAGAAACCAGGATATAAAAAAAAAAAATCAATTACCCTTTGAGAGTTAATCTTTAAAAATCAACACATAATGGAACAGAGAAATGGCATGTAAGTTGAGTAAAAATACATAAAGGGGCTCAAGTGGTAATCTGATTTGCTATGTTACCATGTGGCTATGGAGTCCATTAGAAGAGGTTAGTGAACCATGAGAGAAGAAAGTGGATAGGAGAGTGAAGGGAAACCTTAGTAATGTCCATCTAATCTTCATGCAAGGGATTTTCAGCATTTCAGTTCCATTAGTAAAGTCATTGTTTAAATGGGGTCAATGTCTTTAGTTAACTCAGGTTAATACCAGTGATCGTGGTGTGATGAGAAGAAGTAAAGGACAGAACACCAAGGGGATGCCTGAGATCAAAGGCACCCCCTACATTTACCCATGTCAGAGGAAACCTGAAGGGTGGGTTTCCTCCCTTGGGGAGGGACAAAGAAAGGAAGAAGAGTCGATTTTAAACACTAGACAGTCTCAGAGATGCCCATGATTGATCATCACAAACATCCAGTAATACCTTCCGCTCTTCTGTTTCTCTGTACCTCACTTTAACCCTAGAAACAAAAAGCAAAACAAAACTATGGTCATGAAGTTGGGAAATAGGGATAGAAAACAGGAGTAGAGGACAAGCAAACCCATCTACCTAGATCTATTTCTATCTCTATCACCCACACATAGGTCACACTAGGAAAGTTTTGAGACGGACCATGTCGTGGTCCATTATTTTATTTCCAAGCAGCACAGTCAACAGGGCCTTGCTGATTCACCTGTGTGAGTGCAGACGGCCTACCTAGGGTCAGAAAAAGAAGAAATTTGGAATTTGGATTATTACTCAATTAATTATTATTAATTGAGAACAAGCATTTCAATTACAAAAGTTAGACAACCTAAGAGAACCACAATTTTTTTTCTCATTTTAGAGTGGGTAAGAAGTCAGATTGCTAGTTGGATTCTTTTTTCAGTGTTGAAGAAAGAATACTCTATAAATACATTTAAAGGGATCGTAGAAGGCAAAATAAAGTAGCTTCCATATATATCGTGGGTACATAAGATGATGGAAGTTTGTTGAAAGGAAATGTGGTAATGAGGGAAAATAGAAATCTTTTTCATAAGTTACATTGCCATTCTCATGGAGAATTGCAATAACCTTTAAGCCTATGTCACAGCTTTACTGGGCAACTGACATGATAAATACTCTGCTGTTCTCACGATTCAACTTCCCTTTTTCTAGTTCTCTGTATTTGGTGCTACTGTTATTTCTGCTGACCATTTCTCTGTACTTGCCTTCTGCTTGTCCAAGGTTGGCTTCTGTTTATTTGTAGTTTTGACTCCCCACCTTCTTTCTGTCTCTTGAATTCTATTACAATAATTTTTCTGCCTCTGACCTACTTTTCCCCTTGTGCTAATTTCATAGTCTATTATCAGTCATATAAGAATGTGCTGTCCAGTATGGTAGCCACCAGCTGCACATGCCACTGAGCAGTTGAAATGTGGCTAGTCCAAATGGAGATGTATTATAAGTATGAAATATATACAGAGTTTTGAAGGCAGACTAGGAAAAAAGAATGTACAATAAATATCAATAAATTTTATGCTGACTATATGAAATAATACATTTGATTATATAAAATCATATCATTAAAATTAATTTTACATGCTTCCTTTTACTTTTTCAAATGTGTCTACTAGAAAATTTTAAAGTTGCTTATATAGCTTGTATTTGTAACTTACATTTCTGTAGTATAGTAATGTCCTATCTCTTAATCCTAAATCAGTCTGTAGTCATCAGAGTATATGGTATAAAACAAGGCAAACTTGATTAAGGAGTTGTTTTTGTATACATTTTTAGAAAAGGCCATTATTGCCAAAAGATGACAAAGTTATTTTAACTATTAGCTACAAATAGAACAAATTTTCTGTATCTGGAAGTATTTTATAGCACTTTATAACTCTCACTTAACTTTTTAAAACCCTCATTTGTATCATACAAACTTATATAGAAAAAATCAACAGTTTTTTTAAATGTGTATAATTTAGATATAGAAATTTTAAAAGTCTTAATTCATATTTTTTGTCTGAATTAGAAAGAGGGAATTATTTCCAATAAATTTAAACAACCCTGAAAAAGTGAAAAATTCTCTATTTTATAATTTGAATCAGTTCTTCTAACTTGTATGACCCTCTGCCTGATCATCACCACTATTTTCTCCACCATTTAAATACTATTTCTTAGGATTTGCCTTGTTTGAATGAATGGTGGTGTAATTGTGCTAGTCACTCATGCTAAAAATGTCAGTTATCTGATTTTTCTTATTTCTTCTCTCTGATTGGATTTAATTAACCATCAACTTGTATGGTCAGCACTATCTACCAGATTTACTCATCTGTACTAACTCTTAGACAATATCTAGGGTCCCTTAGTACAAGCTTCCATTATTCCTCATCTGGATCATGGTAAGTTTCCTGTGCTTGCTTGCAGCTTCCATTTATACCCACTGTCTTGGTTTGTTTGGCTGCTATAACAAAATACTGTATACTGTATAGCTTAGAAACAACAGAAATTTATTTCTCAAACTTTTGGAGAACTAGAAGTTAAAGGTCAAGGCTCTAGCACATTTGGTGCCTAGTGATGTGCTGCTTTCTGGTTTGTAGACAATTCTATCTAACTATAACTTTACATAAGGGCAGTGGTCCTGTTCACTAGGACCAAGCTAATGAAGCCAAACACATTTATGACCTAATCACCTCCCAAAGGCCCCATTTCCTAATGCCATTATTTTGTAGATTAAGATTCCAACAAACAAATTTAGGGGAGACAAAAATATTCAGACCATAGCACCCAACCCCAAATCTATTTTGCTTTAAGTCCAGAGTGTTATTACTAACACACAATGCTAATGATGTAAAACATGATTCTTTCCTTCATGTATATATTTCCTTAAAGGTTCATCCTTGTTGATAAGATTAAGTCCAATTCCAGTTTGTCAGAGCCTGGCATGATATGATCCTTCCCTGTGATTCTCACTTTCTTTTCTGCCATAATCTGACATGGACCTTCTGCTTTTGGTCTAGTTGTTTCATTTACCTCTAGTCATTCCCTGACCTTCTCCATCTCTCACTCCTGTCCTTATGGCTCTGGTTAACAGTGTTTGCTCTTTGATTATTGATTTTCTTATCTTGTTGAGTTTCTTGAGTTTTTAATCTGCCAAACCAATTTTGCATTGACTGAATTACTAATATTATACATGACAAAGAATAAAAGTTCAATAAAATTTTAAATGAATAAATTAAAGAATACTTAAGTGGCCACTGGTAGTTAAAATTTATTTCTCCAGAAAGTGAGTCCAGAACAGTGTGTTTCTACTTAAATACTTACATCAGTCAAAACAAATATGATTCTCTGAATTAATTCACTCAAGCTGTGTAAAACATATGTAAATCATAGTAATTTGGAGTATCTTAATTCTTAAGGCAATATTTAAGCTTTTTTTAAAAAAATAACACTGGAGAAAGCACTTTTAGAGATTTATACTGTGGCTTTAATGGAGAGTTATATTTACTATTCTTCTCCCACCCATGTGATAGGAAAATGCTAAAAAAGGAAAAATGTGTATACTACTTTCTAGATAGGGAAAATTATTTTTAAATGCTTGCATAATAAATTTATCACTGTCCAGATGGATCTCAAATCATTAGAGAAATAATAGAAGGAATCCCTGTGTAAATAGAGTCAAAGTTTAGTGAAGGTTTGGACAGTCTAGAATATTTTTCTTTCTTTCTTTCTTTTTTTTTTTTCAGTTTTTAGCTCAGGCTGCATTTGAACCTGCCACTTCCAGCATATGGAACCTGTGCCCTACCCTTTTGAGCCACAGGTGCTGCCCATAAAATATTTTTCTAGATTACAATGAAGAGCCACATGAACAGTCAGTCTGATTACTGCCTTGCCCCAAATTGTTCAACTTCAGGAGTTAATTCGTACACACAAATTCTGGAATCCTAGGGACCTACAGGAATTCATCGTGATGAATTGCTCTCTGCTGAACTCAAGACAATGTGCCTTGACCTCTTCAGGATACTACACCACAGCTCAAGTGATCGACTCCTTTTTTCACTCTCTCAGCTGTAAAAACATCTTATTCTCTCTTCCTATCGCACCAAACCAAATTTAGCACTAATGAAACCAAAGTTATTAAAGCAGAGGCTGTTTTAAAATATATTACTATAGAGCCTATAGACAAAAAAGGGAAGGATTGACACTCATTTTATATCTCTTTCAATCACTCATCTTGATCAGAAGACAGGATGCTACCATGATTCAGAGTGGACGTGCCTAGGGATAAAATTGATGCTGTTCATGCCAAGACTGTAGCACCCTTGAGTCAGTGGGTTCCTTCTGTTGAACCTCTTTGTTCACTAATGGCTCAAGAATAAGCAACAACCAAAAACCAGTGATGCTCTTCAGGTCTCAGAATATCATCTGAATGATCCAAAATATTTTAGTGGTCCTCATTCAGAAACAGCTTTAGCCTGCTGCATTTACATGGCTTCATCTGGGCAGAAAAGAAAATGAAAATATAATACTTAATTCTAAAATTGACAAGTTAGAAATATGGACCTCTTTCTTATTACCTCCATTGCTTTTTATCTATTTTAGGAAATCAAAGATTAGCAAAATAAAAATCACAAGCTATAAAGCAATACCTATTGATAAGTATGTGAGTTTAGATAACTATTTAAAGAATATATTCCAAATAAATGTTCCTTCTGTTCTCATAAACTTCATTTTTCTATTTTTCCTGTGAGATCATCTAACAATATTAAGACTTCATTTTCCATCAGTGTCAAATAACATCCTAGTTTCCAGTTTTGGTTAGTCCTTTGCCTGGCTAGAGAAGCTGACAACAGTTATTTAATTTCTTTTTCTCTGTTTTCACAATTGTAAAATAAAGAGATCCCCAAAACGTTGATATTCTCAAAGTTGAGGCAAGCTCGCATTTTATTTTTTTTTAATTTTTTTGATGTTTTAATTGAGTTGTAGTTTTTCTTTCTTTTTTTTTTTTAACAATATTTAACATAAGGACTGAGAACAAAAACCTCATAAAGAACGAATGAAGATAAATACATTCAGAAAAGAAATCAGACAACTGCTGCAACAAAATATTAAGCAATAATAATAGTAATAATGCAAAGAAAGTAACATTCACATTGTCAGATAGAAATATGTCTATTATAGAATGCTTTGATCAGTTAACTTCTTCTTCTTATTTTGTTTTTTCCAAAGTCTCAAAAACATAGACAACTAATATTTATAAATGAAAGTAACAGATAATTTAAAAAAAAACAGATCATGCCAAATCTTATAGACAATAGAAAAAGAAATACTTCAAAATAATTCTACTTAATCTGGATATACCTGATATTAAAACTGGAGAAAATATATTATTATAAGGAGGAAATTACAAACATATTTCATGTATAAATGAGGATGCAACATGATAAACAACATATTAACATGTTGAATTAAAAATGAATGTTTAAGTAATGTACTTTGATCCAAATTAAATACAATTTATATAAGAATTAGTCACTAATTTCTTTCTTATTTTTTTTTTCCTTGCCCACACCCCCTCCCTCCTTCTCTGTCTGGTATCCCCTTCCCCCATGCCCTACCGTGTCATTAATTGTCATTAATTGTCTTTATATCAAAGTTGAATACATAGGATTCTTTCTTCTCCATTCCTGTGATGCTTCACTAAGAATAAAGTGTTCTACCTCCATCCAGATTAGTACAAATGCTGTAAAATCTCCATTTTTGATGGCTGAATAATATTCCATGATATACATATACCACAGTTTACCAATCCATTACTGGGTTGAAGGACATTTAGGCTGTTGCCACATTTTAGCGATTGTAAATTGGGCTGCAATGAACAACCTAGTACAAGTGTCTTTACAATAAAAGTTTTTTTTTTCTTTCTGGATAGATGCCCAGTAATGGGATTACAGGACCAAGTGGGAGGTCTAGGTTGAGTTCTTTAAGGTTTCTCCATACTTCCTTCCAAAAAGGTGGTATTAGTTTACAGTCCCACCCGCAGTGCAAAAGTGTTCCTTTCTCTCCACATCTGCGCCAGCATTTGCAATTTTGAGATTTTGTGATATAGACCATTCTCACTGGGGTTAGATGATATCTCAGGGTGGTTTTAATTTGCATTTCTCTGATAATGAGGGATGATGAGCATTTTTTCATGTGCTTAGTAGCCATTCGTCTATCGGCTTTAGAGAAGATTCTATTCATGTCTCTTCCCCACTGATGTATGAGGTTGTTGGATTTTTTCTTACAAATTAATTGAAGTTCTGCATAGATCATAGTTATTAGGCTTTTGTCTGATTAAAAATAAGCAAATATCCTTGCCAAGCTCGCATTTTATATCCAGTCTAACCTGACAGTTTAGTTTGAAGAAGACACAGAATCTGATTTTATCTGTATCTCTAGAGTGTCACTGAGAGATTCAAGAAGCAACAGGCTGTGGGGAAGTTAGTTCCTCTCTAGAAATGAGTGAATTCCATTCCAGCAATATATCATCATAGTCACTGTCTTCACAGTGCTCACAGCAGTATATTCAATTTGAGCAAGGGAATTAGTTTATAAAGAACCTAATTTAAGCCAAGTCTTTACTGGGCAGATCTGAAATTCTCTCAGACAACTGACTTTGGGGGCCACCAAAGTTCCAGCTTTCCCATTGCAGAGAACTGATTTTGTTGTATACATACCAAGGCTCTCTGGCTTCAACAATACATGTCACAATTTGCCAAGTGGAGCCCTGGCCACTGATGCTCCTTTCACTGCACTGCTAACAGACACTCTTTCAGAAGAAGAGCTCAGCCTGGGAGGCTGGTGCAGCCAGCTGGCTCTCTGAAGTCTCCCAGACTCCCATCCCTGTAAAATTTTTGTTTAACTCAAAGTATTTCCTCTCCTATAGTCACTGAAGTAAGACTTAATTTGAAATCAATCAGATATTGTATAACCAACTGCTTTGATTAATCATGGCTATTATTTGAGACTTAGAGTTTATTATAGTGCTGGAATAAAGCACATTTTAAAAGGGATAATAAAAATACAGCTTCTGCATGCCTGGGGTTTAAATGAAAAGCACTTGATTTTCAGTTGCAGGAAATATTTCAGCATAACTTAGCAGAAGCAATGCCTTCCAGTGGGGGAAATTCAAGAGTGAACTCTTAAAAGTTGGAGTTATTCAGCTCTTAATTCCCTAAAACATGTCCCCATCCCTTTGGCTTTTTTGTACCTTTGCAACACTGCAAAAGCCTCCTCTTTGCCTACCACCCCCACGTGTTTTTTCACTTCACACTAAAAATAAGATTCTTATCTCTATATTAGAAATAGTGAGATACCCATCTCTCTCGGCTTGGCTATTTCATCTTTGTAGAGGAAAAGCAACCAGCCAATTATACACAGCCATAAATTAACTTGACAAGCGGCATGCTGGACTCGCCTCCATGGTCTGAGCTGTTGAAATTGCTTCTGCTTTTGGAGTATCTTCTCTGGGAAAGAGCATTACATGCCCCAGTGGAAACTGCTTTGCTTTGCTTTTCAGACTTACCCAACAATGTACCCTGGCAGCAGGTTCAGCAGCTGCATACTGCCCATTCTCAGTGGGTTTATGCAAAAGACATTTCCTGAGCCCCTTCCTATGAGCATTTCCCTAGCGAGGAGGCTGAGTCCACCGGTGGTCCGTTCTTCACGGCAGCAGAGGGGCCTGGGAGCTTTACTATGAGAGATGACAAACCTCATAGGCTTATCATTTGAAAATATTCTCTACGCCTTCCTCCAAGTCTCTGTGCCGCCCTTTCATTGTGAATAGTATTCTGATAGTCTTGTGATATCCACAGAGGTCATTCAGGGAATGTAACCTGTAAGTTGTTGATCTAATACATCTAGGGGAAAGTGAAAACGGGATTGCCTTTGAGTATGCCACAAACTGTGTTAAGCTATTGTTTACTTGCTCTTCAGATTAACAGAAAGTGCAGCATGCTACATATTTGACCTTATAGTAAGAATTTATATGCTTAATATAAATGGGAGCAGGGAGAAGACAGGCCTTTGTGTGATGCCTAGGATTGATTTCTATTCCTTCCATTTGCACTTGATTTTACAGTTATAGAAAGCAGTTTCGTTCTTCTTCAATTTAGATAATTTAGATGGGCTTTAAGAAGACACAGAGAGAATTTTCCTTCTCAGCTGCATGGAAGCTGGGCTGGTGGTGAGACCCGCCCTCAGGAACCACTTGCTCTGCACAGCAGCCACATCCATGTGCCTTTCCCTTTTCTTCTTCTTCTTCCTTCCCCTGCTCACTTACAAATGGTTCCTCCTTGTCTGGCATACCAGTTCATCAGCATTGCCTCTTACTTTTTATTCTTTCTCACTACCACATTTTTTTTTGGTAGCTTTTAGCTGGGGCTGGGTTTGAACCCGCTACCTCGGGCATATGGGGCCAGCACCCTACTCCTTTGAGCCACAGGTGCCTCCCTTCACTACCACATTTTCAATTCTGCAACCTTTTTCTGGAACTTGATATGCTTTCTTGTCATCGTGGCACAAGAAAAATGTGAAAGTCCTTAGCCAATCCCCAGGCAATAGAAGCTCATGGTCTATAACAAACACCCCATACACACACACAGCATGAATATGAAACAGTTGAAGATAACTGTTAGAAAGACTAGTTTAAAACTCTCTTTCAATATGCATGTGTCCTATCTGATGGATGCTTTAATAAATTTTCTGAGAACAGTTAGTTTTTGTCTTTGTGATGTTGAAAACAATTGAATAATTCTTAGCTTTCTTCCTTCTTAGATTAAGGTCTTCTCAAAGTATCTGCGACTCATCTACCTTCCCAATTTTTCTTTTTCCCTTGTTAAATATTAAGTGTAGTGGGCATCTCCCTATTGGTTATTCTTCAAGTCTGAATCTAAAAATAAATGGCTTTGCACCTGCTCAGATTCAAACAACAGCTATCATTCAATTAGCATTTCTTTGGAGAAGGGAATTACTACTCAACACAAAATGAAACAATGAAAAAGCTGCCAAATAGGTTTCTTTTAAAAAAATTTTCAGAATATTATGGGGTGCACATATTTTGGTTATGTAATTTATTTTGTCCAGTTTGAGTCAAAGTCATAATTCTGCCCTTTATCTAGATAGTGTGCACCACCCCCGTTCGGTGTGATTTACTCGTCCTCTCCTCCCTTCTCCCACCTGCTTGATTTCTGTTGAATTTTACTTGCATGTGTGCACATGAGTGGTGATGGATTAGTTCCAATTTCGTATGAAGTACATGTGGTGTTTGTTTTCCCCTTCTTGCCATACTTCACTTAGAAGAATGGTCTCCAGTTCCATCTAGGTTGTTTACAAAAGATACTAGATCAGTAGCTTTCACGTTTGCCAACAACAGTCCAACTGAGAATCAAATAAAAGACACAATAGCTTTCACAGTAGCATCAAGGAAAATAAAATACCTAGGAATATATTTAACTAAGCAGGTAAAAGACCTCTATGGGAATAACTACAAAACATTGAGGAAGGAAATTGCAGAGGATATAAACAGCTAGAAAAACATATTGGGCTAGTGGATTGGCAGACTCAACATTGTCAAAGTGTCTACAGTACCCAAAGTATTTACAGACTCGATGCAATCCCCGTTACAATACCAAACAGCTTTCTTGAAGCAGTTCCATTTGCTTTCCCAGACATAGGTCAGGACAGTCCTGAGTGGGATCCCTGCAAGTGCCTACTGGAAAGCACACAGATCCAGGTCAGATGAATATGGGCCCTTTACAGCCTCCTCCTTTCCCTTGTCCTAGGTCTCCTACATCAAGCTCCTGATACCTCCTGCTTTTCCTCACTCCCCTTCTCCTATCAAAATAGAAAATTGACTAATATCATTCATTTACCCTTGATTGATTTGATTAATTACATTTTGCCTGAAACCTGTTCTCACTAAAATTTTTACCCTCCAGATATTTGTATTTTCTGTTTCAGCCTCTTATTTCTAATTTTAGACCCTGGGCTGCCCTCACCCCCCACTTTATCAAGGAAATTTCAAGCATCAGCAAACAGATTTATTTTGTTTCCTCATGGAAGGACAATGCAATGAGGTCTCTGAAACCACTCAACCTCTGGCTCTGCAGAAACATCTAATTTTGTCTTTGTAGGGTTTTCTAGGTGGTGATGAATGAGTTAGAGGAGCTGATCCTTGTCTCTCTGATATCTTTAGAAATCTGGAGGGATAATGGGGGAAAGGGTGGTGGTGTCAGGGAAAATGACTCAACGGGAATGGCCGGGCTGGGGAAGCTGGAAAAACTGTCCCTGAACATCACCAGGAAGAAGTTTCTGCCCCTGATCTCTTGCCATATATTTGTTGATTTAAGTGAATAGTTGTACAAGTCACAGAACTGTCTTTTCATTTCTCTTGACAGATTTAGACCCAACCCTGCCCTGTTCTTTCAAAAATCCATTCCTTATGTAGGCCTTCTCTCTGAGTGAAAAAAATATATATTAACTGTAGTTATAAGATATATCTGTATCCATTCTCTGTAATTTATACCTGTGGTACAAATGCTTCCAACAAGGATAAGCTTTATTATAACATTGGCTAATCATAACAAGAGCATTTAAAGTTATAATTATTATTTTAGTTACTCTTTACTGAAACCTTATTATAGGTGAGGTATTCTAAGTAGTTAATATGTACTATTCCTATCTCACTAGTAATTGTACAAGTTAAATATTATAGAGAAAGCACTTTAGCTCAGTACTGAGCATATAGTAATGCTAAATGTTAGTCCATAAATTATCACTTTTATCATTATAGATACAATGAAAAATAACACAATAAAAATAATACAATGAGTATTATTTAATCATTTGTCCCTTACACCAGAGGGAATCATTATAACTCCACTTTGGAGATGAGGCTACAATGATATTCACCTGTGAAGGAAGAAGAAAATTGAACCTCCATACTCTGATCTCAAAAGACTGGATTTGCACAAATGTAATTGTTAAAACTGCATGCATATAATTTCCTGACACCCTTGTTTTCACATAACATTTCAATATCACCCTTATAGCTATGTTTTTTGTTTGTTTTGTTTTTATCTCCAGAAGTAAAGCTTCTGAAAAGGAAAAGTTGCTATTCAGACACCTAATTTTTTTTAATGTTCCATTACATTATTGTTCAGTTCATGTCCAAGGTCACTTTCTACCCCCATTGCTAGAAATTCTCCTACTGAACATACCTCAGTGTGAAGTCCATTGTCATGCGTTCTCTTTCTCTCTGCCCAGTTAGCTCCTCCTTTACCCTCTTTCCTCTCTTCAAGAAAGGAAAACCATGAAAGCAATAAAGGTAAATTCTCTCCAGAAAGCAATCAGAGCAGAAAAAGAACTTCAAACCCAGGAATGTTTTCGTGGCAAAGAGAGTTGACATGTGGGGAGCAGGTTATAAAATCCTAAATAAGCTGACCCAGAAAAGAGAAGGACATGGCACAGAGGTGAGGTGGGTGAGAGAGGTCTCTAGGGGCAGAGGATGGGGAGGCTCTGGAGATTCTAGGGAGACAACTGAATTGCTAAGAACTAACTTAGTTATACTTTAAATGTTGGAGGGAGGTGTGAGAAGAGAATACTATCCTGTTTGGGCTACAAGCATGGGTCATTAGAAAAGCTTTAAGATACACAAAAAATCAACATAAAATCTGCATGGACAGCGACAAATGAAGCCCTCCCGGACACACCAGTAAGCCAAACAAGGTGAATTGGAAAGGATGCTTTCAACTGTGTTTCTTTGAAATGAAATAATGGACCATAACACAGTCAGCCTCAAAACTTCTATAGTGACCCACATACCTTTAGATACGGCACATCCTATAATGGGAATGTTTTCAAATATGCGTGTGGATGAGTTTTGGGTGATGTGATAGATTTATAGGTATTATATACATAAAAAATGTATTCAGGAAAGTCAATGAAAATTTAGGAATATTCTAAATCAAGAGTCTTATAAAACTATAGACAAATAAGTAATATCAGCTTGACACTTAAAATGTTAGACAGAGACAGTGGTGAAATTATGATAGGTCCTTGTACATAATAAGATTTTAGTCTAGGCTTAAAAAATTAATGTATATAAAGTACTTAACATATTGCCTAGGATACAATATGTGCTAAGTTGATATTAGCTTATGCTTTTATTATTATAATGCACAATAGTCCTACACTCTATATTTGAGGAGTCATAAGAAACTTAAGTTCATGGAATATTACATTTATTTGTAATAGGTTTATTTCATTCGTATTTAACTTAATTTACCCCCCCCCCAGTTGCTCAAGGTCCTCTAAATTTTTGTCCTCTACACACTTAGCTATTTTACCCCAGGATCAAAACACTTTTTTACATGTATTTGATATTTTAGATTTCATAGAATGCTTCCTATAGAAATATTGTATTAAAAAAATTAGAGTTCCTAAAGTTCACCCTGGGAATTTTTTTGACCTTGAGACTGGTTCTGTGGAAAGAGAATAAAACATAAGTTCAGAGATGTTTAACTTGTCTTAAATGATCACTTCAAGAAACACTGGTAGAAAGTTACCATCTGAGGAAACAGGTGGGCGTGCAGCTCTTCCTCAGCCTTCTGACATCCTATGGGGTGGAGGGAACCATGAGCAGGGGTGTTGAGTCCTGCTCAAGGCTCATCTTGTTGGACAATAAAATCAGGCACAGGCCTGGGCCCCACAGTACTCAACATACTCCACATCAGGTGGTTTCCATCATGCACAGCCAAGAGCATAATTCTGATCAACAGGTTTTACTTAGACTGCCCAATACATTTTGGAGTATATGGTATTTTTTCCTAAGATGTTATGGTAAAAGAACTTCAGGAATCCTTAGGTTTGGTCCTGAGCTTCTGTGGAGAAACCAGCCTTTCTTGCACTTTACATTTGTCTGCCACTACTCTTGGGAATCTACCTATGATAGTTGGTGGGATTTATCCTCTCATGGATCTTAGATCAAATTCATCTATTTAAAGATGCAGAAGTGTGGTTTGTGCATTGCAATTTAGACATACAAAGATTTAAACGAGAGATATTAATAATCCTTCAAAATGTGATATTGCCTGAAGCAGAAATTACTTAGAATGTATTTATATTCATTTTAAATAATTTTTATTAGATAATTGCTCACATAGTATAATCATTTTAGTCATGTTTAGAATGATCAATATACTTATTGATCTCTTTGACAAGTCAGTTCTTACCTATTGTGGGCAGTTGAATTCATATATATTTGATTCTATTGAGAAAGAACATTTACAATGAATTAAATCTAACATAATAAGGAAAAATTCTTAATTAGAAATGCAGGCAGTTTCTGGGTTATGGATGATCTGACTTATGGCATTCTATACTTAGGAATGGGCTCTAAGGCCCATTAGGATAATTTATAATTTATAGTTAAATATTTAATTAGTAATTTGGGAAATGGTTTCTTTCACACATGTAAACAAACCCACATGGTATAAGTTGTTCATGATGCAGCATAGTCATGCTAGCAGCTAGTCTCATAGAGAAGTAGCTGTGAGAAACACAAGGAAAATGAAGAATCAGAAGATTCAGAGCAAAGAAAGTTTACAACAAAGGTATTATCTTAAACCTTTTATCTCATTGAAGCAGGATTTGCTGAGCTTGAGAGGTGAGATATTAACATTGAGCAGTTCACAAAGGGTTACTATGCAGTTAGTGAGAACATCAGCTGCGCCAAGGTCATTTATGATGAAACTAAGAGAAAAAGGCTGTGCAAACAAACCTAGATACCTTTCTCAAGAAAACAACTTTAGTGGTAAGCACCCTCCTCCTGCAACAGAATCAAACCCTGCTTTGCCAGCACCCACTTCACCCTCACTAGCACCATCTTCATCGTCATTTTCTGATTAATGTCAGCCTATCTTCTTGCCTCAAAAATGCCCCTTCCATTAACTAAGACCTTGATGTGGCATTAGGTAAATGTTAACCTTAAACTTTCTTCTTTGAAATTTCTCTTCTCTCTTATCTAAACTTCTTGTATGAGTTTGGTTTTATGGTCTTTTTGTCTGAATTAAAAGAAAAAGCACAATTATTTCTGTAACTTATTACACTACAGAGGTATTATTATTATTATAGTATTACTCTATTAGTAGTACAACACATAAGCCATTATAGCATTGTTATTATTATTATTATTACTGTACGTGTGTGTGCTATTCATCAGGGGAACCAAGTTGCATATAAGTCCAACCTAAACATATTCTCAAGAGTCTATCTCGTCCATATCCGGAGGATCGCCTATATAAATCAATGATGTCTCAGTCTAATCCATTTAAATTACAAGTAACGAAACTCCTTCAAAGCAGCTTAAGAAAGAGTCCAGGGACAGGAATGTAGAAGCACATCTAAGTCTCACAAGGACTAGAGCCAACAGAATCTCAGGTAGTATTCTCTCTTACTTTCTATACTTAAAAAAAAATGTGGCTTGGTGCCTGTGGCTCAAGTGGCTAAGGCGCCAGCCACATATACCTAAGGTGGTGGGTTTGAATCCAACCAGGGCCTGCCAAAACAACAATGATGGCTGCAACCAAAAACAGCCAGGCATTGTGGCAGGCACCTGTAGTCCCAGCTACTTGGGAGGGAGGCTGAGGCAGGAGACTCGCTTGAGCCCCGGAGTTGAAGGTTGCTGTGAGCTGTGATGCCATGGTACTCTACCCAGGGAGACAGCTTGAGGCTCTGTCTCAAAAAAAAAAAAAAAAAAAAAAGCCTCTTGGTGCTATATAAAGTGAAACCACTATGGCTGTAGCCTAGGATCATATAGAAGAAATGTGGAAACAGAAGACCTATGTCTGCCGTAGGAAAAAAGGAGAATGAAAGATTCCAACCTCTATACGTAAAAACGATGGAAATAAAATAATCACCAGCAACAACAAAAAAAAGAACTCCAAGATTTTGTTCTAACTTTAGAAAGTATAAGCAGATAGGGCGGTGCCTGTGGCTCAAGGAGTAGGGCACTGGCCCCATATATTGGAAGTGACATGTTCAAACCCAACCCTGGCCAGAAACTGCAACAACAACAACAAAAAAGAAAGTATAAGCAAATGAAAGTAGGTTTGAATGATCTTCAAGACAATCTACTGTGTTTCCCTAAAAATAAGACACTGTCTTATATTTATTTTTTCTCAAGAAGACACACTAGGGCTTATTTTCAGGGGATGTCTTATTTTTATCAAGTATAATGCAACAATCTACATTTATTCAAATAAAGTTATCTTCTTCTGGAACCTGACAGGGGGAGCAGACCTTGTTGGTGGGGCTGGCACTAGTGATGCATAAACTCCTTTCCCCTAGCTGTTCACACGTGTGCAATAAGATGCCTGCAACCATGGTTACCACACCTACACGGCTCAGAGAAAGGAGCTGTGGCAGATAAAATGTATTCTAGTCTTCCTTACTGCTCAGCACCAAAATGCATGGTGTGGCTCTGCAGCATATCTGCATAGTCATGCCCATCACTAGGTCTTATTATTGGGGTAGGACTTATATTTAACAAATGCATAGAAATCCTGCTAGGGCTTATTTTTTGGGTAGGTCTTATTTTCGGGGAAACACAGTAGCTTATGTTCTGAAACTGAGTTGGACATGTTGCATGTATAAGAAAAAGATCATAAATCATAGCCTATTAGAAGTGGAAAAGGATTTTAAAATATTCTAGTCTATTCTTCTCACTTGACAAAAGGAGGGAATAAGGCTCAATTAAATAGAGGACATGTCCCCATTCACACAACTCGTTAGCTGCAAAGCCAGAATTAAAAGCTGGTGCTCTTGGCGGATACAAGTGTGCTGATGCCTTTGAAGCACTGGCCCAGAAGTCTGGTATCACGTTTACTTGCTTGGTTTGCTTTTTGGAGGTGATCCAGACCTGGTTATAAACTAGAATTGCTCTTTAATTGGACTGTTTTTTAAGCCCATTGCCTTTAAAAATGGTCTTTCACAGTTCCCTGGCAATCTCTTGGTAAGAAACACCCTTCCCTTTACATCCCCTGTGTTTCTTGTCACCATATGTTCTGGATCAAATAGTCTTCTCACCCACCCATCCATATTCATACTTACCCAGAGCCTGTGAATGTTATCCTGTTTGGAAATAGGGTCTTTGCAGATGTAATCAAGTTCAGATGACGTCATACTGGATAAAGGTGGCCCTGAACCCAATATAACTGGCATGTCCTTATAAGAAGAGGAAAATATGGACAAAGACTCAGGCACACAGTGAGAACACCATGTGGCAATGGAAGCAGAGATGAGGGCGAGGTATCTATAAACCAAGAAACAAGTGCCAAGGATTGAGTGCAACACCAGAGGCAAGGAGAGAAGCATGGGACAGATTCTTTCTTAGAGCCCCCTGGCCTTTGCTGATATCTTAATTTCAAATTTCTAGTCTTCAGGATTCAAATAAAATCTCTGAATTTAATTCAGTTCCTAAAATAATAAATTTCTGTTGTTTTAAGCTACTTTGGGATCATTTATATTAGCAGTTGTCAAAAACTAAGATACCATATATTTGAATAACTGACCTATAGATGGGAATTTGTGCAAAATGGACGATAGGATAATTTCTCATTAAATGTTGATAATGTTGATGTGTACAAGAGGTTTTTTTCCTTGTTTTCTTTGTTTTGTTTTGTTTTTTGAGATAGAGTCTTACACTGTTGACCCAGACTAGAGTGCTATGGCATCAGCCTAGCTTACAGAAACCTAACACCCCTGGGTTCTGCCTCAGCCTTCTAAGTAGCTGGGACTACAGAAGCCTGCCACAATGCCCAGGGTCATTCTCTTGCTAAGGCTGGTCTCAAACTCCTGAACTCAAGGAATCCCCTACCTCAGCCTCCCAGAGTGCCGGGATTACAGGCATGAGCCACCATGCCCAGCCCCTCTGGGTTTTCTTAAGCTGCAATCCTAAACAGGATATGCACAACCTTGTTTACCCTTTACCCGTGTATAACCTTCATCAGCACTGTTTAAAATGACAGGAAATATCATAGAAAAGCTTTGAAATAGACTGTAAAGATGACTGTGTAACTTCAGTAGAAACCTAGGATTGTCTAGAGCACCTTTCCAAGTTATCTCTTCCTTTCGCTTTATAACTCTGTAAGTTGTAGGGAATTGATACTAATTCAATGGTTACTGTCCAGAGAAATGCAAGTGAATCACATCTAGGGAGTGAGATTGTCTAATTTTCTATCATTTATTTGGAAATTGACTTGAATTCCTGATGACCTATATATGTAGGATTCTTTAGTCCTCCTTTGAACTGGCCATAACATCTTACTATTTCCCTTGTTAATTAATGAATGAAACAAATCTTTGATTTATGCTCATTTTATATTTGCATAAGAGTCATGACTTTATCTTTGTAAAAATACATCCTTTAATGAGAATCTTGTCCTAATTCACCAAATAATTCTTAATTTTTTTTTTTTTTTTTTTTTTTTTGAGACAGAGCCTCAAGCTGTCACCCTGGGCAGAGTGCCGTGGCATTACAGCTCACAGCAACCTCCAACTCCTGGGCTCAAGCGAGTCTCCTGCCTCCGCCTCCCAAGTAGCTGGGACCACAGGCGCCCGCCACAACGCCCGGCTATTTTTTGGTTGCAGCCGTCATTGTTGTTTGGCGGGTCCGGGCTGGGGATTTGAACCCGCCACCTTAGGTGTACGTGGCTGGCGCCTTAGCCGGTTGAGCTATAGGCGCCGAGCCAATAATTCTTAATTTTAATAACCTTCTTAGAACTTAAAGAAGAGAAGCACAAGGGCAAAATTTCCATATCTTTTTACCCCATGTTGAAGGTCTTTCTTAATTTCCAAAAGCATTTATACAAAATCTTCTTCCTATTTTAACAATTATTATCTATTTGAAATGACAGAAGGAAAAGAAAAAAATCTTAAAAGAAGTGCTCAGGAATATTAGTCAAAACAGCTTGGTCTCTCGAGCAGCACGGATCCACAGAACAAAGTTCAAGGTTATTCTTTGTTTCCCATGAATACCTTGGCTAAAAACCAGCTTCGAAGACCTAACACAACCCCAAGATAAGTTGACAACGGGAACTTAAATCTAATTTTCAAAGTTCATTCAGTGATGTGAAACATCTTTGAAAGGATAATTGATATTGCCCTTTAAATTCTTAAAAGCTAAGAGGAGAATCACACTAGTGTGAAACTGATGCGGTGATCAAGTTGTATCTGCGTGACAATCTCACATCCAACTGGGATGAGAGAAACGGGAGTATTCCGAGGACTTGGGGGGGAAAGGCAGCACACCAGATGTGTCCTGGGCAGAGTGGAGTCTATTTTGCAGAACATAAGGAGAAGTAATGACCCATAAAAACTCCTGGTTACTGCTCTAACACAAGAGGGGACTGGAAAAGAGACATAGCACATTTGCTTGCAGCCTGGGCTACCCTAGAGTTTTGTGGGTTTTTATAGATTCTTCCCATGCTGAGCTGTAGTATCAAGAGTCTGGCTTGGAAATTGACTCAATTATTGGGCCCTGGATATGTGTAGTGCTTAAGTTTGTTTTTATTTTCCTTAAGTAATTTGTCTTCTTTTCATACAGCAGACCCAGAGCATAATGACTTCGGACGGTTAATATCTCACTCTTGTGTGTCATTTTTCTGACATGATTAAGTTTATTTTCGCTTCTTATATCTTTCAGTCCCTGCTGACTTTGTCACTCAGTTCAGAGTGCACTATTTCTTCACTGACACGAGCACTTAGGATACTTGCGACTGTTCCGGAGAATCCCGCCTGCTCGCATAGCCTCAGCTAGCACCATCTTTGTCTTTCACAGCTCCTCAGGTGGCTGAAATTTTCACAACTTGTTAGGTGGCCCTGGCTTTCACAGTCTGTGGCCCTGAATGACTGCTAGGGGAACAGCATTCTCGCTCCCTTCCCCAAGCCAAGCTTCACAGTGGAAATGTGTGAGCTGTGCCAATAGCCTCCCAGAAATCCCGCGGTCCTGGCAGATGCAAGCTAACTCAGCATGGTGATGAGATTTCTTCCAGATTGGGAATTGATGTCCCAGACAGAAAGTGAATAGTACTGACTCCATTCTCAAGGAAGTTGTCCTGACAAAGGGAAATCAGAGCAACACCACATAAAATAGAAGGCAAAAATAAACAACACTCAGCTTTGGATGGGAAACATTGGTCCCTGTATGTCTTTTTGCTTTTAATAGTGTTAATCTGACCAAGATGGTAAAATGGAGGTTTCCTGTGATATGGCACTGTTTTCAGAAGCCAGGGAAAAGTAGCATTTTATCAAGAAGAAGGTAATAAGCAGGAATTGAAATGTTTTCATTTGGATCCTGAGTGGTGCCTGAGGTAAAATTGCACAATGTTAAAGCAACAATAATTGGTTCCTCCTGGCTTTTCCCATTGAAGGAAATTGAAATTCAATTGGCTTTCAATGGAATAGTCATGGAGTTCCAATTGTCATTGCTCTGACTTTGTGCCTGTCTATCCCAAGAAAGGTAAGGAAGCCAAAAGAGAAGAAGTCCCCAAACAGCTGGAAAAATAGTGCAATTATTTTGGGACAGATTGGAGGGGAATGGGATATTCCAAATATAGGAGCAAATTTCAGTGAACCCCAGAGCCCATAATTGATATGTTGCTAATGGCAATGTCAATTTTGAAATGGTTGGAAGTGGAGTGTGATTCTTGTCATGTGGTTATTATTAATGGTAAAAACAAAGTTTAATAAAAAGATCTTAAGTTATGGCAAAGGTCTAGGTGTCAAGGTAAAACAAGTGATCTCCATTGAGTCTATTTGTTTTATGGATTTAGCTAATTTTAAGTAGTGTTTCTAGGATGCAAGGGGATACCATAAAACA
>NW_003852401.1:2599858-2601507 GCF_000181295.1 Otolemur garnettii
AGGTAAAACAAGTGATCTCCATTGAGTCTATTTGTTTTATGGATTTAGCTAATTTTAAGTAGTGTTTCTAGGATGCAAGGGGATACCATAAAACAATTACAATAACTAATACATATTCTGAGATCAATGTCAGATGTTTTAAAGCTTATCTCATTTATTCCATACATACCTTGGTGGGGTTGGTACTAGCTCATTTTATAAATGAGGAGTCTCAGGCTCAGAAATATCAGGTCCTTTTCTTAAGGTCATAGAGCTACAAATGGTTGAGTCAGTTTTTAGTCAAGGCTAGATTGACTCTTAATCTCTATAAGACTTTGACCCTAAGGAAGATTATTCTCTAGGGGTGGGGGGAACTATCAATATTATAGTTGTACTGTCATTAGGAATGGAGATATAACAGAGATATGACACTAGAATTGTTAAAGTGGTGGTTCAGTTAGCAAGTTGGAGTAAAATGCTGAAAATGAGCTATGAATCATTTGATAAACAATTCTAAAATGCCTCAGTTTTATTTAGATGTAACATGAACTAAAAAGACATATTTTAAAACATTTTATTGAAGAATACCATGTACCAATGAAAAAGCAAAGAGAATAGTATTGTGAACCCCTAAATTTCCTTCACTTACCTTAAGCTATTATCAACTCATGGGAAATCTTGTTTCATTGTTCCCCCAAACTGTTCCCTCACTACCAATGATATCAGGAAAAATCCAGAAGTCTGAATTACAACAATAAATAAGTTAATACATCATAATCTCATAGACAAGGACTCTTTATTTTAGAAATAACTGCAGTAGCATTTTTAATAAATAATAACTCTTTAATATTCAAATATTTAGTCACTGTTTAACTTCCTAAAATATCTAAGAATTTTAAAAAATTAGCCTTATCAAGGCTTACATTTTAAAAAAGTGACCTATTTTAAGTGTACAGTTGAATGATTTTTTAAACATATATATGCACTGTGTAACTCCTACCAAAATCAAGATATAGACCATTTCCTTCATCTTCGACAGCTTTGTCTTTCTCAATATTTCCCCTATTCAAGGTTAGTTCCCAAAAACCATGTATCTTCTTTCTAGCATTATGAATTATTGTTTCTATTTTATTTTTACTATTTTCTTCCTTTTATTTATTTTGAATTAATTTTCTTTTTTTCCTAGCTTCTCAAGTAAAACTTTGATAATTAATTTGAATTTTTTTCCTAATACAAGTATTTAAAACGATAAATTTCCTTCTAAACACTATTTCAGTCACATCCTATAAAGTTTGACACATTGCTCTTTTATGTTCATTTTGTTGAAACCATTTTCTAATTTCCTTTTGATATTGTTAACCTGTATAAAACCTATCAATTACTGAGAAGTTTGTAGTTTGGTTTCCAAATCTTCCAGAAATCTTTCTATAACTGACTTTTAATTTCATTCTAGTTTGGTTAGAGAATACACTTTCAGTGATTTTAATAATTTTAACTGTGACTTATTTTGTTGTTCGGCATAGAGTCATCGCATAGGAAATTTTCCATGAGCACTAGAGGAAAGAGTGGTAGATCTGCTGCTGCTGAGCAGTGGGCTCTGGTGGATGCCAAGGAGGCCAAGTTGATTGGAGTGTTGTTCAAGTTTTCTATAACTTTACAGACTCTTTCTG
>NW_003852401.1:2601527-2616036 GCF_000181295.1 Otolemur garnettii
TCACTTTATACTTTATAATTCTTGTTAAGTTTTTAATCTGTGCACTAGAATAATATTTTACCTAACTTTTTTTTTTTTTTTTTTTTGCAGTTTTTGTCCAGGGCTGGGTTTGAACCTGCCACCTCTGGCATGAGTCTGGTGCCCTACTCCTTTGAGCCACAGGCACTGCCCGATATTTTTTAAGTTTATAATAACTTAATTATAAGTTATTTATTATAAAATGTACAAAACTTTTATAATATTTTTAAGATAAATACATTTTTACTTATTTGTAATCAATTATCACAGATTTACAGCTTAAAACAACACACATGTTTTATATATACATTCCATTTCCATTACTTTTCATATTTTTGCATGAATACAACTGTAAACTTTGTATTTTTTTCTTTCTGTTTAAAGACCTTTCATTATGTTTTATTATAATGTAAGTTTTCTGATGATAAATTTTTCAATCTTCTGTGGGTCCCCAAAAGTCCCCTTTTGCCTTTATTTTTGAAAGATATGCTCATTGGACACAGAATTCTATATTTCATTATTTTTGTGGCACATACAAGATGCCATTCCACTGTCTATTAGCTCACATAATTTCAGAAGAGAAGTCCTCACTAATCTTACATTTGCTCATCTGTGTACAATGCGTCTAATTTTGTTACATACTTTTAAGTTTCATTTCTTCACTGGTTTTCAGTAATTTGATGGTGTTATATGTATAACAGGTTTTTTTTATTTAACTTTTTCAATGTTTTATAAGCTTCTCACATTTATGAGTTTATTATTTTCATAAAATTTGAAAAACAATTGGAAGTCTTTAAAAAAATCTATCTTTGTTTCTATTTGGGTGATTCTGATCATACGCATGTTAGACCATTTGAACCTGGCCGACATGTAATCAAGGTTATGTTCCCTTGTTTCATTCTTTCATCACCCTCTGCTTCATGTGGGTGGATCCTATTGTTTGGCTTAAATTTAATCGATCTTTTCTTCTCCAATGTCTACTGTTCTATTGGATTTTTCATGTTAGATAGAATGTTTTCATCTCTCTTAATTCTATTTGGTTTTTCATATCTTTTATTTATTTTCTCTTCATATTTACATTTTCTTTAGGTAGATTTAAGAGTTAGATACGAATTTTGTCACATCTCTACTGAAAGGCTGGATATGCAATAATATATTCCCTGTCCCAAATATATAATCATAACTTCTCTGAAGAATACTAATTTATTGTTGTTAAAAAGAATCTGGATATTAGTGTCCTCATTACCACTGAGTTGATCATTGTTTTAAAAAAAGCCACACCAACATGACAGCAGGTTAGTGCATATGAAGTCACACAACAAATAAGAAATCATTTCTAGGAGGACTTAATGTCTGGCATTCACTCTGAATTCGTGTGTTACTTTATGCTGTACTTAGCTTTTTAAAAAATTGTATGTTAAGAGCAATTAACATGAGATTTGTCCTCTTAATAAATTTTTAAGTGTACAATATAGTATTGTAAACTGTAGACACAATGTTTTACAGCAGATATCAGTAAGCATATAGGATAACTGAAACTTTATACCTACCTGTCAAATGACAGTACCCTGTGGACCTGACCTCCAGCAAGCACTCTCTCTTTCTATGTATTTGACTACTTTAAATACTTCATATAGGTGGTATCATGCATTATTCATGGAATCATACACATTAATTATAAACACTTTTAGTTACAGATATTAAGTGAAGATACTACAGAGAATAACCTTATGCTATTGGTACAGGGCCCTTTAGGGAAAACATGAAGAGACTGAGGTAAGGTGTAAAATGGGGAGTAGAGAGAAAATTCTCAGATATTGAGAAAATCTATGAAAGATAATTAAAATCAAGCTCTCAGTAGAAATTAGAGTGAGAGATTTTGGGAGCTCCATAAGCCAACCTTTCCTCCTCTCCTCAACTCTGACTGAAATTTTTTTAATAGGCACAGGAATTCCCATCCCAGGGCAAACATAATGTGGTTCTAAACATTTAAAGGAGTAGTAACTCTGTAAAGCTGGAGAATTCAAGATTTTTGTAGTTAATAATACTTCATTTGTTGACTTGTTAGTATTTAGCAGAAATTATACACACACACATATATATATATATACAGACATAGAGGGTGAATGCCTTAAATACAATGCTTCCCTTGTTTCAAACCATATGCTTACTTACTGAGCTTTTCATCAATAGAGTCAGAATTTACTATAACTTACTGGAACTTGGTATTTGTAAAAAACGATTATCAAAGGCATGTGCTCATTTTGTTTTAGAAAAGCAAAGGAATAATACAGTACTGTCCAAAGTATCCATAAGATCATTTCTAGATGTATTGAGAAGCTGTGTGTAGGTTTGAGATAGTATTTTCTTTGTTAAATGACTTGTAACTGCAGCTACATGTACCTAGATTCATGATGCATCTATCTAATTAGGTAAACATAGCCTTCATGGAGGCTATGTTGACCAGTTTGATGAAAATATTTCAAATTGTATGTAAAACAAGCACATTGTACCCCATGACTGCATTAATGTACAGAGCTATGATTTAATAAAATAAAAAAGAAAAATATATCTAATTAGGTAAAGACACATCTAGTTTTTGAAAGTGTAGAATTAAAGGTCATATGGACTAAAGTGTATTTAATAGTGTAAGCAAGGATAAGATACAACATTGGTGCCAAGGCTTTAGAAGCCATACCATCCCAAATCTTCACCTACAGAATTCATGCTTAAATAAAGCTAATCTATGGAGATATCCTTTTACAAATTGCTTGATTCCTCCCAACTACCAGTGGAATAAGCAATCTGTTCCTGCATTAAAGGGCTGCTACCTAGAGGAAACACTTAGGCAAAATTGCAGGCTGTTTTTCAAATTTTGGAAAGCAGAAATGTCAAAGAGCCTGATTTTAGAAAGTTTCTCTTTGAATCCTAAATTCCTTATTAAGATTTGCATGTTTGGTACACATGTTGGAACACAATAGCCAAATTATGCCATATGGGACAATCAGCCAAAACTAAAACCACTAAGTATTTCATTCGTTGGTTAGAAAACAAAAATTCATATGTTGTCTTATTCATTTAGTGGCCTATATTATGCTTGAAAGAGCAAGCATTTTCTTTGTTTTTGTTATAATATGCCCTGCATTGAATGCTAGTCTCCTCTTAAAGCAAGAATGGTTCTAAAAAGATGTCTAAGTTTATATGTCAAGTTCCACACTTGCTGAAACCATGGCCAGCTCCATTGCATTTTGTAGCTCATCATCTAATGCTTACCCAAACTTGCCCTTCTAAATTACGTTACATATTTTAGTGCCTATATACTCATTTAAAGATATTCTAAAATAATTCATTTCTCAAATACATGCAGTTACCTTCCATTTCCAGTGAGACATCCTGTCTATCACTTAAGAAAAGGACTGTTATGACTTTTTTATGGAAACTCCACAATGTTCTCTTAAGTTATGTGATCTTGTGGTAAAATTGCCTTTTTTCTTCCTTGAGAAGAAATAAATGTTCTATATAAGCAATGTTAAGTGTGTTGCTAAATGTTAGTAAAAAAATGTCAATCAAAAAAAAAAAAAAGGTAGGGCTAAGCAATCAATTTGTATCTGGTTCAGCGCATGTTACAAACACCAAGAGATTTCAAAGTGCTGAAAATGAATCACAGCAGCGTTCACGACTGAGCAGCAACAGGGAATGATATAAAATAAGTTCCCAGCATGGGGTTTTCTGTGAGTTTCTCCCTTTGCCATGCAATCTAGCATGTGCAGTATTGCATTCTTTCCATTTTTGCATCCATCACTGTGTTGCCAACTGCACTGGGGAATTTGAACAGAATAGAAGAGGAAAGGAGTCCGGCTGGACAGTTTAGTGACACAGGTGTCAGATCTTTTCCTCTGAAATTCAGGTCTGAAGTTCCATTTGATTTAGAGATTCACTTATAGGCATAGAAAAGGGTGAAAACTCAGATTGTTGGAGAAAATCAGAGTGCAAACATTTAATATGGAAATTCTAGTATGACAAAGTAAGTTTCAATCAATAGTGAATTCTTTTTAAAGATTCTTGTAGTTAGGATCTGAAGTAACCCTACTAAAGTATAAGAAATGGTAGACCCAGTTTTATTAGCATTTACCACGTGAAGAACTCTGTGCTCAATGTTTAGATACCAAATCTTGTCTCTTTCCAGGAGTGAGGAATCTTTAAGGAGTATAAGAAAAAATCATGATTCAACTGAGTATATAGCAAGAGCATGATGGAGAATTCAGGAGGAAAAAAGCAGTAGAATTGAAAGAGAAGTTTGGGATAGGGAATATTTTATGGAAAGCATGAGATCAGGGGTTGGAGCAGAAGAGCAAGAGCAGAAGCAAGAGTGGGCACTGCCCCTGCGCAGAGCAGGGCAAGGCCAACTTCTCTGGGGCAGGGCCTTACTATAGCCATTCTTTGTGGGCACCTGATGGGTCACAGCAACCAGTTGCTTATAAAACAGAGGCTTTTCATCCTTTGAAACAGCATCATGGAAAATGGTTAAAGGCTGGTTTATTTTCCATAAAAAGTTTTTGGAAAGTATGTGGCTTTCCACCTGAGGGAAATCAATATTCTTCACATTTCTAGACTAGTAATGCTCAGCATCTGATGAGAGAAAGAGAGGCTGATCTTTAGATCTGTCATCCACTCCTCCATAAATTATCTGCTTACATTTATTTTACATGGGAAAAAATGATCTTCCAATTAATGTTGATATATTCTAGACCTTCAGCTTTGCAGCCACTTAATATTCACTCTAAGATGACAGTGTTATGAATGGAATGTTTTTGATCCCCCCCACCCAAATTTATATGTTGAAGCCTTAACCCCAGGGAGGTGGTATTTGGAAATGGGGCCTTTGAGAGATAATAATAATTAAATTAGTTCATGAGGGTAGGGCCTTATGAAAAGAGGAAGAGAGATTCTCTCTCCTCCAAACTCTCATCAACTGAGAACAGACCATGTGAGGTCATGGTGAGTAGTCAGCCATTGGCAGCTACTGGAGAAAGAACTTTCTCCAGTAACTCAATCAGCTGGTACCTTAGTCTTAGATTCCTCCAGAATGTGGGCAAATACAATTTTGTTACTTAAAACACCTATTCTCTGACATTTTGTTTCTCAGCCCAAGCAAGCTAATATAGACTAATTTTTTTTTTTAAAGTTGTTTGGTAAAGAAAATTAATTTTTTATAATAGATACTTGGGGAATTGGCAGCTTGAGGATGCCTCCAAATCTACAAATTTGGGGGTAGGATGATAAACCCCTTTTGGAAGGCCAATCGACTTTTAGTTCATTTACTTTGATTCAAGAACTGTTGTTCCCAGTAGGAAATCTATTCCCAGATTTTAAACCTGGTCTTGGTAAGAAGTCTCCGGATATGGTGTTTCTTGCTATAACTCAAAAGAGTTCAATTGGATTTTGTTTTCTGAAAGAGGAGAATTATACTCCCTCAAACAACTTATAACCATTAAGTTTCAGAAAGAATTTGGTCATTGTTTTGTTTCTAGGAATGTGGCATTTTGAAAAGAATTATAGAACTTCCTTAAATATATCCCAAAGATGTCATTGCTGAGTTTGAGTTCCTGAGCTTCTCACTTAGGTACATCAGTTACTTAAAACTCCTAGACCAGTGGTTCTCAACCTTCCTAATATGCGACTCTCTAATACAGTTCCTGATGTTGTGGTGACCCCCAACCGTAAAATTATGTTTGTTGCTACTTCATAACTGTAATTTTGCTACTGTTATGAATTGTAATGTAAATATCTGATATTCAGGAGACCACCAAAGGGGTTGTGACCCACAGGTTGAGAACTACTGTCCTAGACTAACCTGACGGTAAAGAACATTTATTTCCCAGATAGAAGGTGCACTATAACGAGAGGAGGAGTCAGTTTGGCTTTAGGCAGCTGCTACCCACCAGACATGATACCCATTGCTGGTATTGAGTTGTGTCAATGACTATTATACTGTCAAAATTTTCTATACATTGAAAGACATCTAATTTATTTGGGCCCTGTGTGATTGAAAGGCCCATTATATATTTTAAAAATAAAACAATTCTTAATATTAAATACATGCTTTCATAATCCCCAAAAATACCTAGGAAGAAGGCTCTATTCAGTTCTGTGTTATCTTTGAATATATCCAAAGTGACATTAGAAATTCATTGATATGACATGACTGTGATACATATACGTATCTTAAGGAAAAGGAAGGAAAAATCCACGTGGTGTTCATATATTATTTCTCTTCTTTAATTTCAATTCAGATAATTCCTATAGCCAGGATGCTTATTCTGAATTTCACAATAACTCAAAAGTAATAAGAGAGCTAAAAACTACTGTGACATAATGATATCCTAAGAAATACATATTAACTGGGCAGCGCCTGTGGCTCAAAAGGGTAGGATGCAGGTCCCATATGCTGGAGGTGGAGGGTTTAAACTCAGCCCTGGCCAAAAAAAAAAAAAAAAAAAAAAAAAGATATTAACCAAGATATAAAGGTCTATAGGTAACATTTAAGGTGTTACTAAGTGTTGTTTCCTCAAGATCAAACTATTATTAAGGAAGATATGTAGGATACTTACACGCAAAAGTTAGAAGTCTGAACTGAAAGTAAAATCCAAAGCCCTCTGCTAGCTGAATGGACTTCTCTTGGCCAATGGTGCCCCAGAAACACCTTAAAACTAAATTCTCAGCCATGATGGGATGAGAGAGAGAAATGATAATTACATGTGTATTATTTCCCTTCATAAATATTTGCGACGCCTCCTATAGTTTGTTGCATATGTATACTTAACCACTCCACTTAATAAAATCTTGTTCCTTTTGTCTGGCCTTTGAAGCATGTGTGCCTGGCTTCTGACCAGCCCGCTGCTTCCCAGCCTGTTGGAATGGCTACCCAATAGGTTGCTACCATTTATTAGAAACAAAGCTCTCCTTTTGCAATGTATAAATCTCTTTTAATTTTTTTTTTTTTTAGTCAACAGAAGTGAAATATGTTATTAGGAAATCAACAGCTATTTAAATAGTATTCTGGTTGATTGAAGTTTTTGTTACTAGTGTCATTAAAGAAAAATCTATGCTTATAAAATTGAGTATTAGGCAGTTTTATAGACAATTTAGGTAAAATTAATACATTTTTATTACATAGACAATTGTTTACATCCTGGATTTCGTTCTGGAGCAGAAGTGCTCAAATAATATCTGTAGGATATCCTTTCTATTAGAAATTGATGGCAACATAGGAGTTTTAAAAAAATATCCTATAGTATGCTTTGACTCTGAAGCTTTCTATAATAGTCATACTCTTATTTGATAATGTGAATGTTACTTTCTTTGCATTGCTATTATAATTATTGCTTAATACTTCAGTGCAGCAATCGTCTGCTTTCTTTCCTGAATGTATTTATCTTCATTCATTCTTTATGAGGTTTTTGTTTCTAAATCTTATCTTAAACATTGTTATTGTTGTTAAATTTTAAGCCCCTTAATCCTGTGAAGGCAAAAAGTGGAAACCTAATAATCATATGTATATGTAAAAATAAAAAAAAAATAAAAACTAATACATCTCATTTTGTAACATAATTTCGAACATTTATTTCACTGCTACATTCTTGCTATTTGTAAATCAAAATAAATTTGGTTTGAAAACCTTTTCCTTGACTGTGAAAAAAAAATCCTATAGTTAAATGTTTCAGGGCACAAATTAAATAGCTAAGGAGCTTTATTTTCTTCTGCATATCTTCCAAGATATTTTAATACATGCAAGTACTTTTGGATTCTCTGAGCATGAGACAGTGTATATTAGAAGTAATAGTGGGTTTTGATAGCATTAGGAAGGTATTAAGGCCAGGAAGCCCAGGAGTGTCCTAATTTGCCTTGTACTAATCTCATTTTCTCTTCATGAGGTCTCCAGAGGAAGCTGCATACAGAAGAAGCAATAAAAATAATAAATAGGAACTCAAAGTAACATTTTAATATTAATAATATGAATGCCCGATACTCCAATGAAGTCTTTTAAGTATGTTGGTAAGATATTCAGTAGTAAATGATCTCTGTCCATTTATTCAAACTTACCAATGTGATTCTATTCCTTCTATAACCAATATGGCCAGCTGAGCCAGGCTGGAAGTCAATTTTCCGTATATTTAAGTGGAAATAGAACAGAATATGGTAAACCCGTTCTGAATGAATACCAGCAAATTCCTAACTCAGCTCATGAAAAAAAAATACATAAAAGGATAAAAAGGAGAAAAGTAGGAGAGGTGGATTACAGGTCTCACCAAACTGCATGGCTACAAGTCCTGGAAGAAAAAGACTCATAGGGCAGTGCCTGTGGCTCAAAGGAGTGGGGCGTAGGCCCCATATGCCAGAGGTGGCGGGTTCAAACCCAGCCCTGACTAAAACCTGCAAAAAAAAAGAAAAGAAAGAAATAGACTCACAGGAAGGTAAAAGAAAAAGCAGGGGACGGGGTCCAAAGAAGAGACTCAGTTTTGTTAACCTAAGTAGCTGAAAAACAGGTGTATAAGAGGACAATGCCCAGATGTATGCTGTAAAATCATCATTTACCTGGGCTGGGAGCAGTGGCTCATGCCTGCAATCCCAACACTCTGGGAGGCCGAGGTGGGTAGATCTCCTGAGCTCAGCAGTGTGAGACCAGCCTGAGCGAGAGTGAGAGTAAGACCCTGTCTCTAAAAAATAGCCAGACGTGGCGGGTGCCTGTAGTCCCAGCTACTTGGGAGGCTAGGCAAGAGGATCGCTTCAGCCCATCAGTTCGAGGTTGCTGTGAGATATGACACCATGGCACTTGATGGAGGGCGACAAATGAAACTCCACCTCAAAACCAAACAAAGAAAAACAAACAGAAAAAAAAAAATCATTTATCCCACCCTGTAATAAAATAGGCTGAAATAAGTGTTCTGAAATCTTTCTAATCAAAATAATAAATCCTCATCTTTGGGGACAGGACGAAGATAAGGGAGATTAAGAAAAAATGAGGACCCTCCAGACCTACAAATGGATAGTTTGCTGAATTTATTGAGGAGAGAGTCATATTTTTTTCCCCAAGGAGAATTTCATAAGGATCAGTTTTTAGAAAAAATTGTTCAGAAGATTGTACATTACTCTGTGTATGTATTCTTAAAGTTATTGTCTAGAATAAGAAAGTCTAAATGAGTGATTAAACTAGTAAAAACTGTAATATTTTAACAATTTTAAAATATTTAAAATACATTTAAAATAACTAGAATTTCTGGACCCTGGAATTTGAGGTGATGTTCGCCAAAAAATGATGTTTTAGATCAGGAAATTCCCTCATCTTTCTGAGAAAGAGTAGCAATATAACCTTTCTTATATCAATTACTCTGACGCTGAGTATATGGGAAACATGTGGAGTTGGACATACGGAGGAACTCTTACATCCAGAAACACTGAACCACAACTGCTACCATGACGCCTATTGAAGTTATTTGAGTGGAGAGGATGCAGGTGTTTCATGGTTTGGGCCGGGTGACTTAGCCTACAAGTCTCTTATTTATCAGAAGACAGCTTATAATGTTACAGTCTACCTGTTTCCCTAGATTCTGTGATGAATTTGGGGTCCTATTCTCAGTGTTCCTATTGGGGAAAAGAAAAATTGCCCTGTTAAAACTATCGTCACTTCCTTTGTTATTTTACTATTCAGAGTAAAGAAAATATTAGTATAATTTTCCAGTTTATTCTTAACATTTTTTTAAGAATTGAAAATAGCTTCAATAGAAACCCTAGTTGTTTCTGACATACCAAAGGCAAGTTCACCTTGTGGGTATTTTATTTGCATAGTTTCCTATTTCCTTGCAGTGCGGGATAACTTCCATCAGCATATTCCTTGAAGTATTTGTTCTATATTTTATATTGAACTTGGGCTCCTGTCTTTTGCAGACAAATGACTTGTTAACATATTGTTTTTGAAGCACAATTTGCATTTCTGTGAACCAGGGATTAGGCATTGTGTGTAGATTAGGAATAATTTATGTCTAATTAATTATTGATGTTTTTTCCTATTCTGACTGAGATTTTGTTCTGCATAATATGTGAAGAGTAGAGTACTCTCTAGTGATGACAAAAGAGGGCATTTTTTAAGAGCAAATCATGAAAACATAAAAATCAGCTGCAGTGGGGCTTTTAACCCCTTCACTGCTAAATAATGGAACCAGAGTTTCTTTTCTCCTTAGCCTTGTCTTTTCGAATTAGAAAATATGTGCATACGATAATGTCCTATGTATCCAAAACTCAAAAACTTAGTGGCCTCACACATCTAGAAGGTGCTGAAAAGTGAGGAGGACACCAAGAAGACCTCTGGGCAATCAGAAGACAAGCTACAGAACTCACACAATAACACTCACTAATTTTTGTCAGGGGAAAGTCCCTCAGGTACTCAAAGCAGAATTAATCTACATAACAATTTTTTTTAAATAGCCTTTCCAAATTCCAAAGGTTTATCCTAAGGGAGTCTAATAATACAGAAGTATTTACAGTAAAAAGTAACTCTCTGCTGCCTCGCCCACTCCTGTTCAACTTCTCAGCAATGGTAAATATTCATTATTTCCAGTTTTCTTAAAATCCTGTAAGCCTGTTTTATTTTTCAGATTAAAATAGTCAATGTAGATGCTAAGAAAGGCATCTGGGAGGAGTTAGAAGCCCTAACAATATGTAAGAATACAATCAAAAACAAAAGAAGCCAAAAATGAACATACCAAAAATATATATTTACATAGTCACAAATACTCTAAAATCTTGATGATCCAGGACATATAATTTACACCAGATTTCAAGCAGGACTTTTAAACAAAGCATTGCGAGAGTGTGTACAAGTAAGAGGAAAGTCATCTGATAGTATTTTCAAAATCTGAGCATTAGCACTAAAGTTACATGTAATACTATGTTCACTGCAGATTTTTTCATACCAAAAAATCCTGTTATTACCGTTACAATACATCAATGTAGCATCAATTTTTCTTCCTTGGTTTTAATACCTTTATCTACCCATATCAGGAACCCATATTTGTGATGAAGCCTTAATATTCTCATCCCCAAATCTTAAATTGCAGTATACAATCATATCAGTATTTACTGACATCTTGTACATTCCTCTCTCTCAAGTTTTACATTTGCTCTATACTTTGTTTTTAGACCTCACTAAAAAAAAGACAGACAGAAAGATAAAAGAAACCTTTCCAATCCACCACCTGTCTGCTGGTTTCCCACCACTTAGGGATGCAATGGCTGGATGCCATTACTTATCGTTTTAGTAACTTTTCCCATTGATTGAAAGGATATAAACATTTCCCTATCCTGGCTACATTTTGGAGAGGTTTCTTTCTCAGTGCAGGCCCCTGATCTCCCTATTCTTTAATCATTTATGTAAAAATTTATAATCGTAAATTCTTTCTATACTCCATGTGAGATGTAATTCCTTGAAAATGCCCTTTGCCAGTTCAACAATCCCTAAGAGTCATTTCTCAAAAACCTGGATGGAAGTCATTCCTCTGAAATGTAATCAGTGAAGAAGTTAGAGCCCCTATCACCCAGTCTCTGTGGGAGGGGAGGTGCCTAACTTTAGTATTTTGCTTCATCTTGTAAGTAAACCTATCCTTTACTATGAAGATATGATAAAATTTACTTTTCCTTTGGGCATAGCCAATTAGCAAACAGACCAAGGTGCCCCCTTGCCTCGGTGAGGTTTAAACTGAATTGTGGTCCCTGGTCCTTCTCCCTTCTTGCAATAGCCTTGAATAAAATTTTCCTTTTCTGTTTATTTTTACCTGGCACAGTTTTTGCCTTGACACCATCAACATTATCTTCTGCTTTTTCAATTCCAAAACGCATAATGAGTCAAGATTTCACCTTCTCTACTCTTAATTATGTCAAGACCATGTGTATGGGTATACAAAATTAGACAATGATGTGAATTGTTTATAGTATGAAATAGTAGTCTCTCTTCATTCTTTTTCCCCATTTGAGTGGAAGTTTTCCCCAAATTTCACCCCTCTCCTCAACTCAACTAGTTATCAGCTGTGCTAATACCTGTGCTAGATACTTCCACTGAAGGTTCGGAAGAACTTTATCAATTTGGAGGCTTAAATCGTAATTTAAGTCAATTTCATTTATTTCTTCCTTATGGACTGCTGCCATCATGATATCAAAGAAGACTTATTACTTTGTTAAGACTTTCATGTTATTGCTTTTGTCTTTAAAATTTTAATTTAGAAGAACGTTCTACCATTCGACCCTGCCTGTAACGCAGTCTTCACCTTTCAATGTGCCTTCCTGTATGATCTGTGCGGCAGCCATACTGAACTGGTTAATAACATATGTTTCAGAGTATTTTCAGTGCGCTTGACTTCACTGACACAGTTCCAGCCCCTCGTGCCTACACTCATCCCTTCCCTCCTTGGTTTAGCTGCTTTATTAATCAGGCAGGGCTGTCGGTTTCCCTTCAGGTATTCATTTGTACCTGATAACCCTGTCTCTCTCCTTCAAAACTCAGCTTAGTGCCTATTCAACAAATAATTTTTTACATCGCTACCAGGTAGAATTGACCTTCCCTTCCCCTTTTCCCAATTCTACCCTGTCGTATTCTTCTATCTTAGAACATACAACACTTGGAACTTATTTATATATCGCATGACTAAAGAACCATAAAACCATTTTGACTTTAGCAAACCCTATTTTAATGGACAGAAGAACAAAATCGTCCATTTAAGCAGAATTTAAGTGATCTTTTTCCTTTGAATTTAAATTCATTAATTTGTATCTCCACCTATTTTCTTAGCCCTGCTCATACAGCATCTCTCACATGTAATACTCCTGTGGGCTTTACTTTGGCCCTCAGCTAGGGACTTATTGAATAGTCTGTCCCTCTACAAAGACATGTTACATGTACTTAATAGGATAATCTGCTAAGAAAAATAGCCTTGAAACTTTAACCTTTGAAACAATTATGCTTTATAAAACTAATTACAGAAACATCCTAACAATACCCCTCAGTGCATGAATCATTCTGTTCCCAGTAGCATAAAGTTTATATAACCGAACTTCAAAATATTCCATTCAAAGAAAATAGTTTTGATATTCATCATATGTGCCACTGATTTCTAATTAAAATATGTGGAATAGAATTGAATACCTTGTTTATTGTACAGGGTCATCATTTGAACAGTCTGTGATGTAAAGGGAGAGCATCCTTAGGAGCTGTGCGGAACTCTGAGTCTTCTGGCTGCTGCCCGCATGTCTTGCCTCTCACACACCATCTCTATCTATATTATATACTGCTCTTTGGAAGCTTGAAAACCATATACTCTTAACTTGAGAAACAGTTTTATTTAAAACAATAGCAAGGATAAGCTACGTCTAGGCCTGAAGGGTTTATTTTCAAAAGACATAACACTTATCCAAATAGAATCTGTGATAATCTGGTTTCCTCCTCAGAAGTTAAAATTAGGCTGGATGCCATGGCTCACACCTATAATCCTAGCACTCTAGGAGCCTGAGGTAGGTGGATTGCCTGAGTTCAGAGGTTTCAGCGAAGCCTGAGCAAGAGTGAGACCCCATCTCTAAAAATAGCTAGGCATTGTGGTGGGCACCTATAGTTACAGTTACTTGGGAGGCTGAGGCAAGAGGATCAATTGAGCCCAAGAGTTTGAGGTTGCTATAAGCTGTGACACTGCAGCATTCTACCAAAGGTGAGAAAGTGAGACTCTGTCTCAAAAATTAAGAAGAAAAGTTAAAATCTATTTTTATTATTTTATGTTCCAGGTGACTTAGTTTCCTGTATGTTTGAATATAAGTAGGCAAATTTCATTGATGAGTTCTAATATTGACATATTAACAACAAAACATTTCTTTGCTATATAGATGTTTCATGATGGCTAATTAAGAATAGACAACTCTTTTAGGAAATTGTAAATAAAATCATGTAGTTCATGTATTTATATGTGGGCTTAGTTTTCATGTGTGCCATTGGGATGATCAGAAAGAACTATTTAAAAAGGACTCTTGTATTTAACTTCCCCTTAGCTCGTTAATAATCTAAAATTGAAGACTGAAAGTCAGATTCCTTATTATACATGGGTCTTCTCAAATATGAAAAGGTCTCTAATTTGATACAGTTAATATAATTATATCAAACATAATTAATTTAATATAGTTTTGAAAAATATATTTGCTATTTTGTTTCAATGAAACCATGTTGGTTTTCAGAGTTGGAAATTTTACATAACCATAGTCTCTTATCAGCTGTCACAATTCAACATATCTGGATGGTATGGTCAATTTTATCAATTCTAAAATGTAAGATGAACATAAAAGAGAATTACTGGTTTCTTGACTCTTTAGGAATGAGTTGGGTATAATGCTAAGAAGACCATCCAACAAACTGCCTTTTTCTTAGAGGTGGAAGGAGAGGGTTTTCTGAAGAGGCTTATGT
>NW_003852401.1:2616056-2636127 GCF_000181295.1 Otolemur garnettii
AAGATTCGGAGAAAAGGCATCCTGCTATGTGAACTACTTTTGCAACCTTTTGACTTACTTTTATTGAGGAAAAATTGTATCTGAATTTACAAATTAAGTGTGAATTTATAGGATGATTGCATCAAAATGGTAGGTAGGACCATTCACCTGTGTTCTCCTTGCAATCCAAACACTAGAAATGGCAAAGGGTACTGGTAAAATTGTAGAGATATCTACACATTACATGGACATATGTATATAATATAAAAACATAAAAATAAAGACGTAAATATCATCACTGGGAAACAATCAGACTGTCAACGGAATCTCCCTACAGAAGCCCCATCCTCATTAGCTATCACTCCCCATGTTTCCCCATTCCTTGTCAACCACCAGGCTTAAGCAATCACTAATCCACTTTCTGTCTCTTTTTATTTGTCTATTCTGGATGTTTCATCCTCTGAAATTTTCTTACAACTCTTTTGGAAGTTTAAAATTATCTCAAAACAAAAATGTTGTGTTTACTTTCTATTGTCTTTTTGAATATACATTTTTGTAAAAATTTCATTTTGTGTATTATATAGAATAAGTTATATTACTAATATAAAAATGAAAAATGTAGAGCTATGAACAATATCTAGTTTTCCTTTGATATAAAAATGCTAAAGTCTCAGACTCAGGGGTCAGCAGGTTAAGCACTGTACTGCATGGCCCACAGTGCACAGGCCTTAATCTATTCATCCCACATCTGTTCCTGTATGCAGCAGAATTTCTAGCATCTGATAAGCAATTAATTAGTTCTTGTTGAATGAATACCACCATATATGTGTACATAGATAAAGGAATATGATAATAAATCATTTCATATTTTATAAGTATGGTTTATGGTTTAAATGAATGGGCTGTCAAAATCAGTTAATTTTCTGAATTTTTTAAATCATTTAAGCATCATCCATCCTTTGTATGATTTGTAAGCAGAACATTTTATATTTTTATATTGGCTCTACCCTTTCCTAATTATTTTGATCAAACCATCTAATGTTATATGTAAGCCTGTGTTAATCTATATAAAAATAACAATGATAATACACTCCCATACCACCTCACTTCATTGTTATGAAGATCTTGTGTAACAATGTACTTTAAAAAAATTATATAAGGAATTATTATAACACATGAAGAGCTGGAACTTGGAAAACATATTTTTATATCATAGTATAAAATATTTCCAAAATTTGTTAATGCATATTCTATGAGAATCTGTTCAGAGTACCTAGCACTCATAAATAGTTGAATTTCCTTGAGTAATCTAAAACCATTCTCAGAGTTATCTGGCTGGTCCATATGGGTCTTACAGATGATTCTTTCCATAGAAGAGTTTTCACTTACACATGTGAGTTCCCACTGATGTCAAAGAAAATACCAACCAAGAAAAGAAGCTCTTAAATTGTCTAACTGCTCAGATGTCTGGCACAGGAACTCACAAGGAAGAATAAAATATAAAAATAAGTCTCACAGTGTCTTAGAAACAAGTGGATTTAAGGAAAAAGTATTTCAGGAGAAATGGTCTCTGGTGTAAATCGGAATTAAAGGTACAGGGGAAACAGAGAAACACCAACAAGGTCAGGTCAGTTTAACTCCAAGTTTTATCTAAAACATATTTTGTGAATATAGTACGAAGTTCTTTCATAGTTTTTGTTACACAACAAAGTAAGTCAGTAAGTTTTAAGGTTATTAAGGCTCTCAGAACGAAATGACAAGGCAGATATCCAAAAAAGATGGCATAGGACATCAAACAACTCCCCATAACCAAAACAGGACCTAAAATTGTTCTGTAGCTAACATATGCTCAGTGCATCCTGAATGAGAACATGGATGAGGAGCAAGGAAAAAAAAATAATAAAGGGAAGTAGTATTTTTAATATTGAATAAAGTTATTCCATAATGTTGTCTAACTATGTGTTTAAACTTAAAAACAATTGGGGGCACATCAGACCTTGTTTTCTTTTTTGTATTAGATTATAACTGTGTACATTACTGCATTTATGGGGTACAATATGCTGATTTTTTATACAATTTGGAATGTTTGCACCAAACTGATTAACATAGCATTCCTCTCACTTATTTAAATGTTGTGTTCAGACATTTATATTCTACTATTAATATATTTGACATATACCCTTGCAATATGCACAGTAGGTGAGGTCCCACCGATTACCCTCCCTCCACCATCCACCCCCTTCCCCTCCTCTCACCCTCCTCTCAAGAATGAAAAAAAAAAAAAACCCAGTGTACTCAATACTATTATGAAATCAATATATAATTACTCACACTTTTCATACGAAATATAAAGCACAATTATAGCCCAGAAAGATGGAGAGAAGAGAAGACCTTGTTTTCTTCACTGAGTAAGTCAGTATTGGTCATTAATCACATGCTTACAAATCTACATTGCTTTGCCTGAAAAGGGGGGTGGGAATTCTGAGCTCCTATGAAAATAAAACAATTAGTCTATTAAACATCATGAAATTCAGAGTAAAAGAAATGAACTTCTACTAGATGACTTCAAAATATCAATATAAAAAAAGGTTGAATGAGGCAGCCTCTGGTTGAAAATATTTATTTAAGCAGGAGGCTAGTGGGCTTGTCTTAAAAACACATTTTCATAATAATCACTGTATTTTTATTTAAATTGGGTTTATTTGGGGTGACTTTTGATACCTGATTTAGACAGGCCTTAAATTTTCTATACCACCAAGATAATCATTGATGTTTGCATTATAAAAAGAAATTGGAAGAAATAGAAACAGAAAATAATGAAGATAACAGTATAAAACAGTACATAAGAGAGTGGTACATAACTGAAAGAAATTTAGCGAGGTAAAGGGGAAGTAAGAGATTTCTATATAGATTAGAGTGATCTAGAAGTCTTTTTTTTTTTTTTTTTTTTGCAGTTTTTAGCTGGGGCCAGGTTAGAACCCACCACCCCCAGTATATAGGGCTATCACCCTACTTCTTGAGCCACCCCAATCTGGAAATCTTATCAATGAAGATAAGTAGAATTTCAATTATGGGTTGAAACTTAGGTTGATTTGGAAGAAGACAGATGATGAAGGGCTGCTTGGGCACCAGCAATTAGAGAAATATTATTTTAAGAAAATAAGTCCCCCACCCTCAATTGCTAAGTTGGAAAATGTACCATCTATCTGGATATGGGCCTCTGCTCAAGTCTTTAAATTCCAGAGATATGCATCCATGGTACCTGAATATTGTTCTAATTCTGTGCAGGATGGACATTATAGACCTTAAGGATGGAATTATTTTAAGTTTAAAAACACATCATATGTGTATGTATGTGTGCACATATGTGTGCTTGATTGTATTATAAACATGTATAGTTTGTGTAGAAAAATAGCTAGTTTAACATTTCACAAGTCAGACCCAGTCCCATAGATTACTAGTGACTTACTGGAGTGTTTTCTCTGAGCCATGGCTCAGGTCAGCAAGAGAAAAATGTCTGGAAGTGTCATTTATTTCTACCCTGAGGACAGATAGAGATAGGGAGTGATAATCCCATATATCCCAAAATCCAGGTGTGATACAATGAACCTGGCACTTTCATGTGAGATATTGGGTTGAAAATGCTAAGGCCATCACTCTTATTTGTCTGGGTAAGTTATTATGTCATTTCTCCCAAGATTATTTTATCAGTGAAATGAGATTACTACTTACATTATAGAAATTTTATAAAACTTAGAGCATAAGTACTAAGCATTGACTAACACCTATAATGTATCAGCTATCCAATAATTTTTACCAAATATTTTACAGAAGTTGTGAAAGAAAACTCTGTATTACAATATGTGATATATATATATATATATATATATATATATCTATGGCCAAAAATCACACTACACTAAAGATATTTGTATCAGAATGCTCATTGCAGCCCAATTTATAATCGCTAGGTCGTGGAAGAAGCCCAAGTACCCATCAACCCACTAATGGACCAATAAACTGTGGTATATGTATGCCATGGAATACTATGCAGCCATAAAGAAAGATGGAGACTTTACTTCCTTCATGTTTACATGGATGGAGCTGGAAAATATTCTTCTTAGCAAAGTATCTCAAGAATGGAAGAAAAAGTATCTAATGTACTCAGTCCTACTATGAAACAAATTTATAGCTTTCATAGGAAAACTATAACCCAATTTTAGCCCAAGAATTTGGGGAAGGTGGGGAGGATGGGTGGGGGGAGGGTGATTGGTGGGATCACGCCTATGGTTCATCCTATAAGGGTACATGTGACTCTCTCTAAATGTGGAATATAAATGTCTTAACACAATAACTAAGAAAATGACATGAAGGTTATGTTAACCAGTTGGATGAAAGTATTTCAATTGTATATAGAAACAGCACTCTGTACCCCATGATAGTATTAATGTACACAGCTATGATTTAATTAAAAAAAAAAACAATATGTGACATAAGTAAACAGTATTTCTAATCTTTTCCTATAAGCATCATGTGAAATAGCTCTACTGTCTCCCACAAAATGTCCTGTTACACTTACCAGAGATAAATCACTGGATTGATAAACCCCTCATCTGATCTAGTATGATATTTATTATGGTCTTTAGAGACATGTGGATCAATTTCAGGACTAGTCAATTTACCATAAGTCTAATTCAATACTGCAGAAACATCACAGCATATTTTTATTTGGACATATTCAATATTTCATGCTTTTTCTCTACCTGGTTAAAGCTTGAAAATTCATCATATGATATCAATTTTCTCAGTCTCCTCAAGAACCATTTAGTTTTTATATAAGTTAAGGTGTCAGTCTTGAGTTGAAGCTCTCTTCTTCTCATGATTTTCTGATTGACTTTAGGCAATGTACTTAAAACTTGTGAGTTTGCTTTTCCTGTCTGTATTGTGGTATCCACATTTACCCACCATAGCATCAGGCTTGTAAAGGTTAACAGCCTGTGATGAGCTGCTCTTTGTCCTTGAAATCATCCTCTTTGGGAGTCTAACAGTTTCATTTTACTAGATGGATTTCAGTGCCTATTAGTAACAACCAGTCAATTAAAAGCTTTAAAAAATAAGCAAATAAACATCTAAAATAAAATTCTGTATGACATACTATTGTGTTAGTATCATGATTAGAACTAATCAAACTGACTTGCTTTAGTTTTGGGTTTGTCATTTTTTAAAATTAAACTCAAATGAATTATTGTTTTTGATCTCTTGAAACTCGAAATTGTAACAACACTATGATAAGCTTTCTATCTTAGAGAGGAGTCTTTTAAATGTTCCTTAGTTTTATTCTTTGTGAGAGCTAAGTGAATTCTTGGTACTTATGACTTTAAATAGTTAAAAAAAAATCTATAATTAGATAATTAGATCTATAATTAGATTAGATAGATTTTTTATAATCATAACAAAATATAGGTTATAATAAGGAGAGCCAAGAGAAGGGAGAGAGCATAAATTAGTTCAATGATAAAAAATCCTTACTCTGATGTAAGATGGATGTAGTTTGTTTTACTTCTTTCATATGTAAAAGGAAGGAGACTGCTTTCTTTGGAAGAAAAGCAATGGATTGGAGGTATTTTGATCGAAAAATAACTTGCTAACTACTAGAAATTAGAAGGGAAGTGTTTTGTTTTGATTTTTTGTGGTGAAATGAGATGGTGCTGTTGTTTACCATTGGCAAATCAAAGTAAGGTGTGTGCGTAACTTCAAGAGTCACTGAAAATGTATTCAAACAGGGCTGTCTGATATTCTGGAGGTAATTTTATTTTCTGGGAGCTGGCGTGTTCATTTCTGGAGGTAGAAACCATGGTTCCCTCCTGTCCGGGTGCTCTGCCAGGCCTTAGCATTGGCTAGGCCATGGTTGATGTTTTGTAAGTTCTTAGTAACTGCCAGGTGAGTTTTCATTCTCTTGAAGCTTCCATTTTCCTCTTTCTTATGATTCATGTACTTAATCCCCAGCATCTCCTTCAGACATTCCTTTTGACTTTATCTGAGAATGCAGGAATGTTTGTGAAGAGGAAAAGCTGTATAATTTTGTTTCATTGGGCGGCACCTGTGGCTCAGTGAGTAGGGCTCCGGCCCCACATACCGAGGATGGTGGGTTCGAACCCAATCTCGGCCAAAGTGCAACCAAAAATAGCTGGGCGTTGTGGAGGGCGCCTGTGGTCCCAGCTAACTTGGGAGGCTGACGCAAGAGAATTGCCTAAGCCCAAAAGGTAGAGGTTGCTGTGAGCTGTGACCCCAAGGCATTCTACCGAGGGTGTCAAAGTGAGACTGTCTCTAAAAAAAACCTTGTTTTATTGTACAGACTTTGTGGGAGCTGGAGTGGTTAACTGTACCCAGGGTACATACTCATTAAATATTTGAATGAGAGAGTATTCATTAGACCATAAAATGTTGCTTCCTTGTTTTACAGATAAGGAAACTGAGGCTAGGGGATTTGTGTCCGCTGGCAGTAAGGCTTCAACTACTTTTAGTGTTTTATTTTAGCAGTAATTTCTCCTTTGGGGATTCCATGTTGGATTCTGGGGTGACTTTAGACTCATAAGATCCTAATTTGTCAAAATGTAAAGCTACTTAAGCTTTGTCAGCACCTCTCTATCCTGTCTAAAACGGGAGCACAGCTTAATCCTTTAACCAGCTGGCATAAGTAATTAAAACATCATATAAGGATGTTTCTTTAGATACCAAAAGAAAAGCTCAGGTGTTTTCTTCTAAGTTTTGAAACAGATTGCAGAAGTGTAGTATATCTTTTTCCGTGGGACTCCTACTGAATCAGAGATTGTGCAGGATCAGAATGAGGAAAGCCTCTTTCAATTTCCTCTGGTGCTGCCAACTATTTAGTCTGAGGCTGTTTACACTTTCTTGGATATAAATGATTTTATCTCCATTGCTGACAATGTTGAATTCAATGTCCTTCTTTTTGATACAGTATTTGCTGAAGAAATTGTATTGATTTACAGACTCTCTCTTCTGTAATTCCCCGAACATCTCAAGGCCTTTTAGGTTAACCAGTTTCTTTCAAACACCCTTCAAGACAAAAACATATTGGTTTTCAAAATCTCGGCAGGCTCTGGCAATATGGGAATCAGCGTTGGACCTCGTAATTAATAATTTATCTTTATATAGCTACCTTTACAATTCAAGTTCTGGCAGCATTTAACTTACTATGCCTTCATAGTTTTTTTAAACACCAATAGTGTATTTTATAATGTAGTTTCTTCAGATATATAGGTGAAAGCAATGATTTATTTGCACGAGGTAAGGAAGGAGCAAGGGAAATTAACTCCCTTCCCACTCCCCCTTTAGACAATCAATAATTCCTGTTCTCATCCAGGCTTTAATCATTGCCTGTCTGGATCACTGCAGACTTCTTGGTCTTCCTATCTATGACCTCCCTCCTCACTAGAGAGTTCAAAAACTTTGACTAAATTCATCTTCCTCTCCCTGAAACCATATTACCAGTCTTCAAGTGCCTCTCTTGCTTTCAGAGTTAAGTTTGAATTTCTTGATTGTGGTCAAGCTAGTGGAAACCAATTTAATTTTGTTCTACCCTAAAGTCAGAATGCTTTTTACCTCATCCATTTTCTTTAAGTTATCTAACGGTCTTTAAAAGAGTTTTCTAGATGGTTTGTTGAATGTAAGAAGAGACTTTTCAATCACCATCCTTTGAGAAAATGTGAAGTGTGAGTTTAGGGCAGAAACTATATAGTATATTTTCGGTGTTGAAGTACTATTTGTAGTAATGCAAGTGACTCCCAACAAACATTTTATTAGTGTTGTAAGATGCTTTTTCCCATTTATAAAATTGATATGACTTCATGGTTTTGATGACAGCTTGCTGCATATAATATATTCATCAAAGCTGGATTATTTTGTATTTAAGCATCCTTTCCCCTGTTTTATGCTCTTTGGGGAGGTTTTTTGTATAAAATTGTTTTGCTAAAAGACAAGGCTAAGAAGTATAGGTGACTAGAAAGATGAATTAGGAAGGGCAAAATGAAATAAAGGGCAGAGATCATGAGTCATACGCTGAATAACAGAGACCATCCTCTCAGCTGATGGGCGATCAACCAGCATCCTACAGACTATGCTAGGCATGACCTGTGCTATTTGACCTACGCCCACTGCTATTCTTCCTACCCTTTGGGTATTCCTTATTCAATTCACTTGTTCAGCAAATCTGTATTGACAGCATACCATGCTTCTGGCATTGTTCAGAGATCTGGGGTGGAGTGGTGAATAAGAAGGCAAACCTGTATTTTCTAGTACTTAGATTTTAGGAAACTTGGTATGAGGTTGAGACAGTAGGCAGTATGCAAAATAATTCAAATAGACAGTATGCAAAAAATAGGCAGTATGCAAAATAATTCAAATTGCACTAAATGCAACAAAGAAAACAAAAATATAGGAGGATAAGGCATCACGGAGTGACAGGAGAGAATTGCCTCAAGTCAATGGGCAGAGAAGACCTCTGTGAATAGGAGGAATGTAAGTAGAAACCTGTGTAAAGAGCTAAAGGCAAAGCATTTCAAACAGAGGAAGAATGTGAAGAGTCTAGCCAGCTTGTGTCCAGAGCACAGAAGAAAGCAGTCACACAGGAGCAGGTTGCAAGATTGTACAAGAAAGAATGAAGGCCGAGGGACAGGCAGGGCCGCTCAGGCGGTGGGCCACAGGATGGAGTCTGGCTCTTGCTTTATGCGCAATTGGAGGAAGTTAAACAGAAGACTCTGAAGATCTGATTTACGTTTGAAAGTGATCACGACAGCAGATGTGTGGTAAATGAATTATGGGACTAAAATCACTCTGGTGTTTCCTAATCCAATTCTAAAATCTGAATGCTTCCTAGACTTTTATACTGAACTGCCCCCAAATTAGCAAGAAATAACGTCATTACTTTTGGCTCCAAATAAGGTCTGGTTATTATACAGTTTTTTCCCATGTGAATTTTCAAAAGTTTTCCAGGAATGTTTGGTAATTAAGGGTGATGAGGCAGCAGGGGAAGTTTTGGTTGTATGTACTATTTATTGAAAATTGCTTTGCTTCTGCTTACAGTTTAGATACAAAGAAGTATGTGATTAAAATATCTTTGAAAGCTCATGCTCTATAGGACATTATCTGTGGAAGCATCCCTGGGCATTTTTTTTACATCACTTATTGTCACTCAGTCCCTGGCACCTCCTGCTTGACCTCTTTCCCATATACAATTCTCTAGAGTTTTCTGACTGTAACTTCTTACTTTACACTTCTTGGCATTGTACATTCATTCTGTTCCAGTGGGTTGGACTGTCTTCTTATTGACAGAAGCCTTTTCTGACATTAAAACTCAGTGAAAACCTTTCTTACTATTAGTTTGTTCCAACCTATCACTTTGAAAGAACCATTGTACTGGCACTTACCTATTTCTAATTGAGTATTTATTTAATTGTTTAATATTTGCTTCCAAATTTTTTTTAGTTTGCTCAGGACAGGAATTATGTATATTTAGTTTTTCCATCTTTAGTGCCTAGTATAGTGTCTAACACCTAACAGCTCAAAAATACCATTGAGTGAAATAATAAATTATTTAGTGTGCAAGTAAATGAATGATCTGGTCATTTAAATCAGCCTTGTGCCGATTTGATACTGACAAAGTAATAATACCTGATGCCATTGGAGTACCACTTTTTAAATTCTCGAACCATAGAAGGAAACAAATAATAGAGACTGTAGTCAGGCTGAGCTTAGAATTAACAGTGAAGATTATTGATAGAAACACAAGTCGTCAATATATAGCCTCTGAAATTAAAAAAGAAGTTTTGAAGGTTTGGGTTTGTATTGGCATCCTGAATAAAGACCTCCACCCCAGTTTAAAAGGTAGTATGAAGATACATACATAAAAGAGACCTAGGATTTGGCTTTTAATTATGTCTTCAGAACTTATCACTGTACCTACTGTATGTTGTTAACCTTGATAAATATATTCATTGAGTAAGAAATTTAACCAATGAAATGTAAGACTTGTCCACTGAAAACAAGAAAATACTGCTGAAAGAAATTAAAGACCTAAATAAATGGGAACACATCCTTTTTTCATAAATTGGAAACATTAATATTGTTCAGATGGTAATACTTTCCAAATTTGATATGTAGATTTAATGCAATCCCTATTAAAACTATAAACAATAAAAGTAAAAATATAGATAAATTTGACTTCCTTGAAGTTAAGAATAGTTGTGAATCAGGCCAGGTACCGTGACTCACCCTTGTAATCCCTATCTCTCTAGAAGGCCAAGTTGGACAAATTGCTTAAGCTCAGAAATTTGAGATCAGCCTGAGAAAGAGCAAGACCCCCATCTCTACTAGTAATGGAAAAAATTAACTTTGGCAAAGCTAATTACATATGAAACAACTACAAACCCACATGAAAGATAAAACACAAATGTAGTCTAGGAAAGGGAAGAGAGGGGGATGAGGAAGAGCAATTGGTGGGATCACATCTAATGTGCACCATGTGAGGGTGTTCAGCACGCTCCCTAGGTGAAGGGCTCAACTACAATTGACCTTTACCTTAGAATTGAAAACAAGGTGACCTAAACATTTGTACCCTCATATTAATTTGAAATTGAAAAACAAATGAAGAAAAATAGAAAAAAATTAGCCAGGCATTGTAGTGGATGCCTGTAGTCCCAGGTACTGGGAAAGTGGAGGCAGGAGGACCACTTGATCTCAAGACTTTGAGGTTGCTGTGAGCTATGATGATGCCAGGTGATGGAGACTCTGTCTTGAAATCAACCAATCAATCAATATGAATATTTGTGCATCAAAAAATAAAAGGAAAACTATCAAGAAAGCAAAAAGACAATGTACAAAATGGGGAAAAAATTGTAAACCATATATATAATACTATTTAATATTCATAATATATAAAGATCTCCTCAAACTCAACAAGACAAAAACAACCTATTTAGAAAACAGGCAAAGACTCAAATAGACATTTCTCTAAAGAACATACACAAAGGAAATAAGTAGTGAAACAATGCTCGATGTCACTGCTCCTTAAGGGAACACAAATCAAATCTTAAGATGATACCAATTCATACCTACTGGGATGGCTGTAATTGTTTTAAATTCAAATAAAAATAAATCTGGAGGATAATATGATATGGATACATTTTTAGTGAGTATGCCAAAGGGTTCACCTGCTATAAGAAACAGAACAGGTTCCCCAAAATGTTAAACATAGAATTTCATGTGGCCCTAGAATCCTAGGTGTATGTCTAAGAGAATTAAAAACAAGTATTCAAACAAAACTTACATATGAAGGTTCATGGCAGAATTATTTATAATAGCAAAAAAGGGGAAAATCCAATTGTTTATAAACTAAAGAATGGAGAAGCAAAATGTGGTATATCTATATAATGGGATTTTATTCAGCCTTACAAAGGAATGATATATCAATTCATGTTAAAATATGAATGGACCTTGAAAATACTATGCTAAGTGAAAGGAGCTAGACACCTGTTATATGATTCTATTTACATGAAATATCTGGAGTGGGCAAATTCTTAGAGACCAATAGCAGTTTAGTGGTTTCCAAGGGGGAAATGGGGAGTTAGTGCTCAATGGGTAGAAGGTATTGTTTGGGAATGATGGAAATATTCTTGAATTTGCTAATGGTGATGGTTGCATAACATTGTGAGTACTAAAAGATACTCTATTGCACATTTTAAAATTGTTAAAATGGTGAATTTGATAATATATAAATTTGCTTCAGATAAAAAACTCAATCAGGTTAAAAATATTAATGTAATAAAAATTGTGCTGTTTATTAACTCATTGATATAGTTGATCAGAAATTATTTGAGAATCTTTTTTTAAACTCTGGCAATTAAGTCCGTGAACTTGTCCTGGAAAAAGTGCTACATATCTCGATGCTGAAAATCACTGTGGTCACCTTCAAAGTATTCCCCTTGGTAAGCTATGAATTGACGCTAGCTCCATTCCACCCTTCAAAGCAATTTTGGAACTCTTTTTCTGTAATGGCCATGAGAGCTGTGATTATGTTGCCCTTGATATCCTTAATGTCATCAAAATGTCTTCCTTTCAATATTTCCTTTATTTAGGAGTAAAGATAAAAAGTCATTGGGGACCAGATCAAGTGAGTAGGGATAGTGTTCTCATACAGTTATCTGTTTACTGGCTAAGAACTCCCTCAAAGACAGTGCTATGTGAGCTGGTGCATTGCCATGATGTGAGAGCCATGATTTTCAGTTAAGAGTTCCTTAACTTTCTCTGCAGATGTTTATTTGGTCTGCCATGCTTCTCACAGTCAACCAATGATTTTGATGCATGGTTTGACAAATTTTTGCAACATTTTCATCAGTTCTGCTTGTTACTGGCCTCCCTGACCTCTCTTCATCAGTGACTCTTTGTCTCCCATCAGAAAAATGTTTAATCCATTTTTACGCTACCATTTTCTTCATGGCACTATCCACATAAACTTCAACTAACATGTCCCTGATTTCACCTCCATTCTTGCCAAGTTTAACAAGAAATTTAATGTTTGTTCATTGCTCTAATTCAAGTTCAAACATTTTCATGATAGCACACAAAAACACAAGACAACAATAATGAATGCCACTAAGCAAGACACCACCACGCATTGACCTAAACACAGCTGTGAGACACTGATGTACCAAGATTATAAACCCTTACCAAGTTGTTTGCACAATGCTGCTAAAGTAAGCACAAGGTGGCAAGTTTGTCAGACTTTATTGATTAATGTGAAGATGGATAGGTGAATGATAGATGAAAGGAAAGAAAGATGGATGTGTTGAATGAATAAATCCATTATTTTCTCAAAATCAGAGGGTTAATAAAATGTAGGAGATCTTTACTGATACTCAGTTATATCTGGTTCTTTTCCTTAATGTATTCTGCTTCCCTAAATGCATCATGTGCCAATGCAGGGATTCCTATCTATTTATCTTTAAATGCTTGTATAGGGCACTTTCTAAATATCACACCTTACTCTGATCCACATCCTCTTGATGTTCTACAACATAGTTCATATTCACTTGCTCATTTTTTCCCTCTTTCCAGTTGAATCCAGTATATTTTAATGACAGGGATAACTTCCTAAATTATATATTGCCTTATCATTACTATGTAAGACATAGATTTCTTATTTTCAAACACAGGAAAGCATTTCAAAATTTATGAAAACTTTGTAGTTGAATCCCTAAGATTACCAGTATCTGACTGTATGTGCATTTCGTATAGTAGGTATTCTTACCTGGAGACATGTATGAAATAAGAAAATTTGTGGATCAAGCAGATGGAGAAACTAACTTGTGAATTTTGAACATTTTAATTGTTCTGTAATAAATATTGTTTAAATTGAATTTAGTTGATCTGTTGTTTTCATTTAGGAAAGGAAAAGAGAAAAGGAACCAAAACTTTCAAATAAAACATAATGGGGCTGATCCGAACAGTAAGATGGGACTGAGTTGATCACTTCTTGGAGGACCATTAACTCCTTTAGTCAGTAGGGGGTCATTTAGTGCATTGAGGCTGCCAGGTGATAAACACAATTTGAGTATAGGAGTGGTGGCTTCCCCAGAGATTGGCAGGCCCTGGCTGATTTCCAGGACTGTGGAAGCTGAGAAGAGAGGAGCACATCAGTCTGATTCTGATCTATCAAAGAACTTCTTCGGGTCTGACTATGGCTCAAGAGATTTACCTCACCCATGCGAAAGCCTACTTTGTATATTCATAAGGTTTGCAAATGACGACTTGAGGTCCTCTGTGCCAAAAGGAAAATAGTAATATGAAAGCTGTCCATTATTATTAAAAGTTTTATTTATTTTTTGCTTGTTTGTTTAACCATAAAAGTTTAACACCATTTTCATTCAATTCTCATATGCTTTGTCATGTGTCATATCACATTTTTTCATTTGATAAACTTTAAGTACTAACTTTGTGAAAGCACCCTGCTACAACCATTTTGGGAATATGAAGATGAACGTTTCAAGATCCCTTCACTAAAGAAGTTTTAAACCTATTTTGAGTAATAAGCTAATATAACAATATCCATGATACAAAGCTGTTTGCCTTTATAGCTGTTAAATGTTAAGACTGCAGAGATGTTTCCCAAGTAGGGATGTGACTCATCTAACTGCTGAAAAGAGAAGCACCAATAAGAATCAGAAGTACCTGTGCTCTAATCAGGATAAAAAGATGAGACTAGCTGAAAAATATCAACTAGGCATTATTCCTCTTTTCTTTTTAAAAGCTATTACATTTCAAGGGCTAATATCAAGATAACTCAAAGAATCATTTTTTTTTTTTTCTGAAGATTGGTCACACTTGTAATATTACCTCTTGAAAAATAGGAGGGGATAGCTTTAGTTAGACCCCTGAAATGAACAGCAGGAATGTGGCCCCTCTAGCCACATAATGGGAAGGAAGCCAAATCTATAAATAGAAAAATTAGTAGCTTATTTTTAACCTTTATGAAAATTCTGGTTCATCACTTTCTGCATGTTATTTTAAGACCCTATTTTTTATTCTAATACAAAATCATTTAGAAAAAACATAAAATATATTATGAGAATATTGATATTCTTGGATTAAAGGCCCTATATAGAGAGAGAAAAGAGGAGTTGTCTATCTAATTGTGATTAGCTGATTGGAAACATAAACCTTTGTAATATTGAAATGCCACATGGAGTTGTATGTTTGTTTCTAGAATGTCGTTCACGCCATTTATTTTTCTCTCTTGCTGAAGGTGTCATTATAAAAGAAAACTCTGAGGTGTGAGTTGTTCCTAGGGGAAAATTAACTCACTGTACCATCAGAGGGATTTACTTTGCTGTTACAGCATGGAGTGTCAATAAAAATTTCACAGAAGAGTTGCTGTTGAGCTGGGTCTACAAGAATGAATGACAAACAGGAAAATGCAGGCAGAGAAAAAATCATGTGTGAAGGGCCAGAGATATGACAGGATCTGAAATATAGAGAAATGGCAAAAGATTAGAGCTTAGAAATACAAAATATATTAGTAACCAATATTAAAGGTCTGTGTGCCTTGTTAATATGCAGGGAGCTGATTTTATAGGCGATTGGGACATAACAGAAATAGCTAGGCACATAAGCATGTATTTATCTGAGAATCTTAAGGATAGTGCCAGTAAAATTGGTAAACTATAATGCCCGCTCAGGAGGAAAGTAAGGAAGCTGGTGCTGGAGTTAGAGATGGCTTGATCTTGCTGCTTTGAACTAAAGAAAACAGTTTAGATTAAAGAGAAACTACAGATATTTACAAACACCCTTAACCGATTAGTTTGGGTAACATTTTGAATAGGGGTAAAAAGATGGCAATTTTGAGAATGTAATGAAAATATGGCTTAGATCATTGCTATTTTGTCAAATTATCTTGTCTAGAAATGAAAATGTTAATAAAACCTAGAGAGGCATATGGCCTCTATCTGTTGCCAATAGAAGATCAACAAACAACACAGTTGGACCAGATGTAAAATCAACTGGAACTAAATCTAGGAAGCCAGTTGTGACTATTGTCATATTTTCCTAGTTCGCTTTCTTCTTTGCACACATCTGCTATTCTGTACTGTTGTTAAATAAACAAAAAGAAAGAAGGAAAAAAGAAAAGGAAAGAAAAAAATAACCAATCATTTTTAGTAGGGTAAAAGCCAGTACAACTTTTTCCTTTCCAATAATTTCAGAGATTAAAAAATGCTCCCTTCCAATAAAGTAACACATTTCTCAGATATTCTCTTATATTTTAAAAGTAGTTAACTCATTTTCTTCCATTACCATGAAGAATGGTATGTGAGGCATGAGGTAAGAGTGGGAAGCAGAAACCATTATGTCTACTTCCCTTTGCCCTTACTTTTATTCAACTTTATTTATCTTGAAATATGATTTTTTTCTTCTAGCCTGAATATTTATGAAACATTACTCCCTGATTTTCAACTATTTTTATATTAATTTTTTTTAAACCCTGTCATAGAGGGATGGAAGGTACAGGCCCCAAAAGGGGACACAGAGAAAAGTGAAATGTCACCTAATAATTTAAAAAGAGTTAGAGAAATATGTTATCTCTGAAGACTCCTAGACCCACTGACTTCTGAATGGTAGTAGTACCTGAGTTAAGGAGAAAGTGGAGGAGTCCATTTAAACATACGAATATTTGGTATATTTGAATGACAATAGAGTTAGAGGGTAAGTTTTACTTTTCTCTTTTTCTTTAAATGTTCATTGGATCATAGAGTCATTTCAATGTCCTCTCAGTGATGAAGGTATTAGAAACATGTAGCAACGTTTCCTAAACTTTTCTACCAAAAATCATTAGCGGCATTGTAGAGTGGTGTTATTTATTCACCTTGAATAAAAGAGGAGGTAGAGGAATTGGTCATTTATATGACACATACATTTCTTGGTTTCCATTTAATTCTTGAAATCCATGAGAAATTCTACCCTAAAATCCATTTATACTATTTAAATGTAAAAATAATAAATTTAACTGGACTTTGAATAAAAGTAAATACACCTATTTTGGGTGTATTTGTTTTATATTTAGTTTCCCATATTCTCTAGGAAACTCAAAACTATGGAACACCAACTCCATTTTGCAAATAATAATATTCTGCTACATTGCAGTGTTTAGTAAGCCACTCAGAAGCCAGAGATTAGTCTGAATAGATCCCAGGGAGCTAGCAAACACTGCCCAACCTCTGTGGTAGTAAACTGCCCAGATTAACTTGAATATGTAATTATATATTTCTGGATGCAGGGTATGATTTTATTCACTTCAAACCAACTTAGAAAGAGACAACATGATTATACAACTCTTTATTGACTTAGTAGGAAACAAAGTAATGAAACTAAAACAAGAGAAGAGTCGTTCCACAAAAAATAAAATAAATAAAAACAATATAAGAAAAGCATAAAGACCCTTGAGGGATTGCCAACTATCTGAAGAACATTATATTAACTCACTAGTTTTGTAGCACAACACATCCTACCATCACCCCATTCAGAAACTCAATGAATGGGCCAAATCCTGGTTAGTGAGCCTATTGAAGAGTTTTTAAACAGTCTTGAAACACAACATCATATGGTATATATTTATAAGAAACTCCTAAGTTAAAATACAATCCTATTCTCTTGATTGAGCACTCATAGAATGGAATTCAATATGGTTCCAGATTGGATCAGATGTAACTGGATGCCACTGGGGCTTAACATTCAGCCACAGTAAAATTTTACAAATATACTAAATTTCACACTTGTGCTGTCAGTAGTACAAAGAGTATCTTGTAAGTAAAGAAATTATAAGTACTATATTTTCTGGTGACTACTTTGTCTTTCTCCCTAAGACATCTGGACAAGCCAGAACATGATTGAAGTGTGCCTCAAGAGAGATAGCAGGTCACTTTTGTTTTAGAATGGGATAACTTTTATTCTGGCTTTTGAAAAATCTATACATTGGAGGCTCTCGTTTAGATAGTTTGTTGATAAAGACAATTGACAAGTTTTAGGCTTGGATATCTCAGTATTTGGAAATGACAGTCTGTTTGACAGGGACATCTATTTCTTGTCTTAATATAACATAAACAGAAAAAACAATTTGTGTAGACCAGAGGTCAGCAAACTATATTCTGTATATTAAACCTGCCCACTGCCTTTTAAAAAATGATCTGTGAGTTTAAAATATCATTTACTTTTAAGTAATTAGAAAAAATGAAAGTAAGAATAATATTTTGTGAAGTTAAATTATGTGAAATTCAAAATTCAATAAATTTTTATTGGAACAGAGCCATGCCCACTCATTTATATATTGTCTATGCCTATTTTTGCTATGACAAAGACATATGGCCCACTAAACCCAAAAATACAGAGGAGGCCAAAAATATGTATACAGATTTTAAGAAAGGAAAAGCCTATGTTAAAATTGAATAATTGGTGGGACCACACCTACAGTGTATCTTACAAGGGTACATGTGAAATTTACTACATGTAGAATATAAATGTCTTAACATAGTAACTAAGAAAATGCCATGAAGGCTATGTTAACCAGTTTGATGAAAACATTTCAAATTGTATATAGCACATTGCTATATACAGCACATTGTACCCCATGATTGCATTAACGTACAGAGCTATGATTTAATAGAAAAATTTAAAAAGTTGTAATACTTAATCATGTTTGACTTGTGCAATTACAAGAGATATAAGATGTGATACACAAGTAAAAAATGTTATTGTTATATATCAAATATTACAATTTAATGCAGGTTTTTTCCATTATTAAAATGTGTATACATTTTTTGACATTCTTTATATTTATTCTATAGCTCTTTACAGAAAAAGATTGCAGGCCCCTGGAGTACATGGCCTGGAAAGGAATGGAAGAGGAGTGTGATGCTTTCAAATTGTGAGAACTTCAGAGGGGAATTCAAAGGCTTTTAGTTACTTTCAGAGACTACTTTTAAATGGAACACAACAACGATCTCCTGAAGAGATCTAGTCCTCTCCCAGGTTTTCAAAGGACATTGTCAGTAAAAGCAATGTGCCATCTCTTCTAATATAGCTAAAAGTTGTGCATTTGACAGGTGTTTTTCCTTCCTTATTCCTCCCACCATGGAGTTAGTGCATTATTTGTCTTCTTAGCATCCAAATACAGATGAAAAACAAAAATATAAAGCCTATCAATGGACAGCTTTCTTAAAAAAGATGGGAGTAAAAAGTATATAGGAAGACTTAATTTAGCATCCACAGCTGTTTTTAACAAAAACAGTGCCTGAGGCATCAAGTTTGACAGTTGTTGTGTCTGACATTGCTATTTTCATCTGTGCACATGCAGCAAAAATATGCCACTGATAAGGCATACAAGGAGTTGTGCCATTACAGATTGTGCTGGGTAATATGTTTGGTTTAATGACCCTTGGTAACATTGTCAGAATAAAATAAACTATAGGCAGGATATTAACATGACCATGGGATATCCTACTTACCAGTTGTTTGAGCCAATTTGGTAGAACTTTTACTAGTAAACTTAAGGGGAGCAATCAGTCAAAATGACTATTTGGTACCATATAGACCAAAATGTTTAAGTGGATTTTCTACTTTTAACTAATCATCATGTTATCTATTCAACTTTCCCTCTAAGCACTTAAGAGATGTTGGAGATGTAAAAATGGTCTAGAGAAGGTATATATAATTTCATGACATAAGTGGAACTCTCTCTAAACCTTGAAGAATGTTTATAGACTTACTGACCGGGAGGAAATGGTTCCAGCCTCAGGGAAAATCATGAATACTGTGAGGGCTTGAAGGAGCTAGGTGTAGTTAGAGGTTAATGAGGCAGTTTAATTGGTGCAAAGCTAGGTGTCAAGAGAAGTAGAAAAAAATTGAATAAAACGTATGAGGTCAGATGAGATAGAAGCAAGATGGCTGACTAGATGTAACTAATCCATGCCTCCTCCACAGAGAGGAAGTAGAATAGCAAGTAGATATCCACACTTTAAATAGATAATGTAAGAGAATACAAGGATTCATATTTCTGTTCAGCAAAGTTAACCTTCACAAATAAAGGAAAAATAAAGTCTCTCCAAGGCAAATGCCAAGGAAGTCATTACCACTAGACAGTCCTTATAAGAAAGGCTTACAGAGACATTTACTGTTATATAATCACTTGAAAGTATAAAACTTACTGGTAAAGCATCCACAAAAGGAAAGGGAGAAGGGATTCAATTGGTGCCAGTACAGAAATTACCAAATATGGTATAAACAGATGGAAAAACATCCCATTCTCATGAATTGGAAGAATCGATAATATTAAACAATCTATAGATTTAATTAACATAATCCCTATTAAAATACCAAAGTTCTTCACAGAATTAGAAAAAAAATACTAAAATTCATATGTAGAGCAAAGAAAAGCCCAATATATATATTTAAAAAAAAAATCCTAAGGAAAAAGAACAAAGCTGAGAGTATCATATTACCAGACTTGAATTTACCTTACTATATTTTTTTT